>NC_052063.2:3424837-3724837 GCF_903992535.2 Arvicola amphibius
GTGGCGCACGCCTTTAATCCTAGCACTCGGGAGGCAGAGACAGGAGGATCTCTGTGAGTTCGAGACCAGCCTGGTCTACAAGAGCTAGCTCCAGGATAGGCTCTAAAGCTGCAGAGAAACCCTGTCTCGAAAAACCAAAAAAAAAAAAAATGTGTAGACTTGGGAGAGAAAAGGAAAGAGGATAAAGTCCTTAAAATAAAAAGAAACAAAGAGAGTAGTTGTGTGTGGTGGTGCACACCTTGGGAGGCAAAGGCAGGCAGATCTCTGTGAGCTCAAGGACAGCCTGGTCTACAGAGTGAGTGAGTTTCAGGACAGGCTCCAAAGCAACAGAGAAACCCTGTCTTAAAAAGTCAAAAATTGAAAATAAAAATAAAAGAAATAGAGGTTAAAATAAAGCCACATAAAGATGGAAAATACACAGAGAGTCTAGATACTCTCTATTATTGTGTTGACTTTAAATTGTTTGATGGCTGAGGAAGGAGCAAAAGCTGCTAAAAGACATTTGATTATAAATGCTTTTTAAGGTCCTACATTCAGGGCAGTTTCTTGCCATTAACAATTTACATACAGTGAGCATGTACGAAGTGTGATCAAGGTTTGGGAAGCACAGTCGAATCCTTTAGAAGGAAGGTTAGAAACGGCAGGAAACCATTAGCCTCTGGCATCTGGAAGAACCTGGAGAGAACAAGTTCAGAATCCATGGGTCACGGTAGAACGAAGGAGGCCTGACCGTGGCCTTTGGTAGAGGGAGGTGGTGTGCCAGGGGAACAGGAGCCAGGCAAACCAACACCCCCATCTTGGGTTCTTCCGGGCATCAACCTGGCTGAGTTACTGCCTCTGCCGGCCGAACCCGCGGTAGAAGTTGGTGGAAACAGGGCGAATTGCCCAGGTGGATGTGCGCTGCAAGGGGGTGGGGGAGGGGATAGAGATGGTATTGATGATCTGGGCTGTGCACCTGGAAAACCAAAAATGAGATTTCTGAAAATGAAGAGCGGTAGAGCAGGGTGGGGACAGCGGGGCGGAAAATGAGCTGTCGTGCTGATGGAGCTCAGGATAAGGCTGATTGCAGAGGACCAGAATGTTCTCTGATGGGCTTGGAAGGGCTTCCCGTGTGGCCGGCCTGAAAACTGGTGTGTGACTCCCAGGTTCTTTAAGCTCTGTCCTTGGCCGAGGTCACAGACTTCCTTAAAGAGACAACCGGGGAGCAGTCTCTACCTTCCATCCCGCCCTGCTGTTGCCTCCACAGCAGGCAGACGCCATAAATAGTACACAGTCCACAATGGCCATGCCAAAGCAACACTGTAGATACAGAAACGGGCAGTCTGCCAAGGCCTGGAAGAGGATCCTTGAGACTTTCTTTTATCATTTTGTGTTCAGATAGACATTTTCTTTTTCCCAGTGCTGGGGATCAACTAGAGTGTCTTTGAGGCAGGCACTATACCATGGAGTTACATTCCCAGCTATTGATACATTTTTTTTAATTATTATTTTTTTTTTTTTTTGGTTTTTTGAGACAGGGTTTCCCTGTAGTTTCTAGAGCCTGTCCTGGAACTAGCTCTTGTAGACCAGGCTGGCCTCGAACTCAGAGATCCTCCTGCCTCTGCCTCCCGAGTGCTGGGATTAAAGGCATGCGCCACCACCGCCCGGCTTTTTTAATTACTTTTATTTTATGTGTATAGGTGTTTTGCCTGCATGGATGTCTGTGTGAGGCTGTTAGATCCCCTGGAAGGGGAGTTACAGACAGTTGTGAGCTGCCATGTGGGTGTTTGGAATTTAACCCGGATCCTCTGGAAGAGCGGCCAGTGCTCTTAACTGCTGAGCCAACTCTCCAGCCATCAGATACATGTTTGCTGTATCTCTTCTGGAACGGGTCTGTCCCAAGGCCTGTTTCTGGCAGAGGAGCAGCCTGAACCTCTTTTGGAGTTCCAGGAAGGAATGAGTCAGTCATTACACAGTTAGTTCCTATGGAAATCTCAGGACGGATGCTTACGTAACCAAGGAACCGAGAGATAGGTTTCCAGTTACAGCCATTTTGATTTCAAGTATTTTCTGGAAAATATGTTAAAGGGAGGTTCGGCTTTCGTGCCAAGAACATATTCTAGCCCTCGTAAATGGAGATGAGGCTTGGACCTGAGTTGAAAAGTCTGTCATGAACTAGATGTTGGCTTTGCCCGTTTTCTCCCTTGTAACGTGGAGCCCTTACTTCACGGGGAATAACAGCTATTCTCAATCTGAAGGCAGCAGGAGACTGTGTCCCACACTGAGTGTAGTTTGATCATGGAAGACCTCAAAGCCCACCCCCACAGCGACACACTTCCTCCAACGAGACCACGCCTCTTCATAGTGCCCCTCGCTGTGGGCCACGCATTCAATATCTGTGAGTCTATGGGGGCCATTCCTACTAAAACCACGATACCTAACACTCACGAAACCCTGAGCTGACCTCAGCACCACTTAAACTGGATGAGGTGACTCAGGCCTGTAATCCCTGCACCCAGGGGATATAAGCAAGAGATCCACAAGTTCAAGGGCATTCCTACCTGCACAGTGAACTTGAGGCTAACCTGGACAACCTTTCTCAAAACAAAAACAAACCAAAAACAAGAAGGATGGATGGACCATGTTTGGCCCAAACCCGCTCTTCTGAGCTGATTATCTTGACTGGTGACGTCAGGTACCATACTTGGAAAACTTGTGTCAATTTCACATATAATATGAATTTTGGATAACTGGGCTCACTGGGGCTGTGTGGTTAGAATGGCAGAAACCAACTGAATAACAAGTGGAATTCTCAAAAGCTTAAGATGTTTAACTTAGAGATAGCATTGCAGCGGGAATACAAGTGCCATAACTAACTATGAAAGGATGCTGAGCTGTTGAGCACAGCGAGATTAATGTGGTTTGATGGACCAAGACCCCTGAAAGGTCACCATGAACACCCCCAAAAATTACTTCACCCAACAAAAAGCAGGAAGAAGTATGGAGAGAACTATGCCAATATTCCCAAGTATTGTCTTTAAATTGTTTGTTTACATTTAAAGGGGGATATGCTATAGAGATTTGCATTGGTATGGATCTTAGTTTATTGATAAAAATTTAAGGTCAATTTTGTTATATGTATATTTCTGCTTTTGATTAAGGTATTGTGTTTGTACAGCTTCTTTAAAATATAATGTATAATTAAGAAATATAGATTAGCCGGGCGGTGGTGGCGCACGCCTTTAATCCCAGCACTCGGGAGGCAGAGGCAGGCGGATCTCTGTGAGTTCGAGGCCAGCCTGGTCTACAAGAGCTAGTTCCAGGACAGGCTCTAAAAAAGCTGCAGAGAAACCCTGTCTCGAAAAACCAAAAAAAGAAGAAAAAAAAAAGAAATATAGATTAATAATCATCTGTAATAGTCAAGGTTATAGTCATGTTAGTTAGATTTTCTAAATATACAGAAATGTTATTTTGGATAGATGGGTATTATTCAAACCTTTCATAGACTACAGAATATGGCATTTAAAATGTTTAATGAATTTAGGACTTTTCATGACAGTGAGACACATCTGCTCCTGGCAGCACCAATCTACTTTAAGAGGAAGATAGGCATCAAAGAGGCTCCTTATGGAGTTTGTTAGTCATTTGGGAAGAAACTGCTCTTGTCTAGACTGCTTCATGGTATGCTATAAAAGCTGGACATGCAGGACCCACAGAGAAATGACTTGCCTAAAGGTGAGATGGTCCTTCAGGTTTCCTGCTTCATGGGGGCCAAAGAGTTGGCTGTTAGACACTGTTAAACACAAGGGAAGGGAAGGAGCAAGGCAAGGATATACAAACATGCAGATGGAGGTCACAGTTTACATCAGACCTAAGGAACAGAAACTTGTTGCATGAATAATAAAAGCCTTCCTTTATTTCTTCAAATGGGACTTCTTCACCCCCTCTGCCCAGTTGTTGTGAAGCCTTAGGCAACAGCCAGGGCAGAGTGGTGCCGGCTCACGGAAAGACAACTCAAAACCGCTAAGTCGTTTGTTGCCGTGATTGAGCCAGTTATGACCGAAGAGGCTGTTAAAACTAAGAATAGCTGAGTACTTAGGCAGTGTAATCTTTATAAATATTTCTCTACCACAGCAGAACGGTGCCATCCAGTAAGGATCACCTAGTTTAACCAGTTATGGAAGTAATTGATGCGCTTCGTGATAATTAACACTGTGGATTAGCGGTGCCCCGAGGGAAGGAACAAGAGAGCAGTAAACTTTAATAAGGAGTCCAGGGAATGGATCTAGAAGGGAGGGGTTGCTGAGGCAAGCTGAACCTGGTGGGGAGGAGACACAGGGAGAATTACGGCAGGAACTGGAGGCCTCTAAACATGCCTCCTAGTTCAGGTACCGTGACACACCTGGGATGTTTAATGGCTCTACCTTGAATATTTGAGGCCTCTCCCGTGAGTACAATATTTCAGAATGAAAAGGGAACTTCGCTGTAAAGTGTTGGGGGAGATTAGATCACACTGTGAACCCTGAGTTTGCATTCCCATTAATTAATAAAATTAACCTTGGGTCAGGAGGCTGAGTTAGCAACTAATTGACTGACAGTCATCATAGAGTCTCAGGGGGGCATCTGGGAGAGACAGGGAGATGCCCCGGAAGCAGTAGGGAGGGATTTTGAGTGGCATGGGTTTTTTTGTGTAGCCTGTGGACCCCAGAGTACTCAGCTGGTAAAGGGTGGCAGGATTCCAATCTAAACCCTACTCCAGATCGCTACCAAGCCGGCGATCCAAGGACAAATGTCATTGCTGTTCACTGTTCCCTTTTGGGCTAGAGTGTTCTACCACTAAAGTGTAATACCAGCCCAGGCACTACTCCCTCTCTCTCTCCCTCTCTCCTTCTCTCCCTCTCTCCCTCTCTCCCTTTCTCCCTCCCTCCCCCCCCCTCTCTCTCTCTCTTTCTCCTTCCTCCCCCCCCCCCCCCCCCCCCCCCCCGTCCGTAAACTCCACTGCTTTGGCTTAAAAGTGATCCCCAAAGTTCAGGCATCAGAACTTAATCCCCAACACCACAGGGCTAAGAGCAACAGTCTTTAAGAGGTGAATAGGGTCCTGAGGTCTCTTCTCACAAATGCTAATGTGATCATCTCCAGAGTGAGCTTGTTAGAAACACGTCTCTGTGTCTCCCCTTTCTCTCCATCCCCCCACCCCCGCGCCACACTTGTGGGCCATGAGATAAACGGAGGTGCTTACTGGATGCCCCAGATGCAACATATATATCCTTTGATTCCGGACTCCCAGCCTCCAGAGCAATGAGCCAGTCACTCTGTTCACTATGAGTTACTGAATCTCAGAGATCGGTTACAGCAGGCTGGACTAAGACAGTCCCTCCATTAGGAAATAGTTCGTGGCCAGCGAGGGGCGTTCATCTGCTAAAGGCAGTTTGAGCCTTGGAATCCACATGCTGGAAGGAGGGAACTGACCTCTGACCTCCACACATGTGCCACGGCAGGGGAACATTACACACATACAGATTAGTAAACGGGAAAGTAGATGTTGGGTTTGGTGTGTGTATACCTGTAATCCTAGCATTTAGGAAGATGGGGCTGGGGGACCTCCAGATTGAGACCAACCTAAGCTACAAAGTGAGCCCCCCACAAAAAAACCAACACCCCCCCCCAAAAAAAAATCCTTACAACCACTTTTAGTCGGTAGCATGCTATTTTGGTTCATGCCATACCAATTCGGCCATTTCAAATTGGTAAGTCATTGGCTTGTACTGATTATTTAGTACTGTGTAACAAGTCATCCCTAACTGTGGGAAAACAGCAAACACCATCTCAGTCTCTGTGGGGAAATAATTTGCATGTGGCTGTGGCTCTGGGTTTATTAAGAGGGCCCTAACCTCAGCTCTCAGCTGGGCTGTGCTCGGCATAAGGCTGGGGGTGGGACGGGGTGGGGGACTCCCCAACCTCACTCCCAGGCAGCAGGACCCAGCTTTTGCTGAAGTTCCTGCAAGGTCAGGGAAGGAGAGAGTGGAGGAACTGCTATTGGTACTGACTGTAATGGGAGCTTAAGTGTCTCCCCTAACTTAACGTTCAAGGCTTGACCTTGAGGAATGTTATTGGGGAAGGTGGAAGCTTTAGGAGGTGGATTCCTTTTAGCATTATTTTTAACATTATTTTGTTGTTGATTTGGTACAGAGAGGGAGACAGAAGGAGACGGCAAAGGCTGGCCTCAAACTTACAGAAGTCCTCCTATCTTCGTTTCCTTGGTGTTGAAATTTGATTTTTTTTTTGTTTTGTTTTTCGAGACAGGATTTCTCTGTAGCTATGGAGCCTGCCCTGGAACTCTCTCTGTAGACCAACCCGGCCTCGAACTCACAGAGATCTGCCTGCCTCTGCCTCCCGAGTGCTGGATTAAAGGTGTGCGCCAACACTGCCCGGCTGGTGTTGAAATTTGAAATTACAGGAATGTGCTACTATGCTCCAGAACTAAGGCCACTTTAGATATCTGGAAGAATGGGGAAAGTCTCTCTTTGAAGAGAGAGAGGACTTAGAGGTAAAAAGGGTCCCTTAGAAAACAATCCTGTACAATAGAGAAACTTCTGGAGGCATCACCATCCCTGACTTCAAACTCTGCTACAGAGCTACAGTACTGAAAACAGCCTGGTATTGGCATAAAAACAGACAGGAGGACCAATGGAACTGAATCAAAGACCCAGATATCAATCCACACACCTACAAACACCTGATTTTTGACAAAGAAACTAAACTTATAAAATGTAAAAAAAAAAAAAAAAGAAAGCATATTTAACAAGTGGTGCTGGCATAACTGGATATCAACATGTAGAAGAATGAAAATAGACCCATATCTATCACCATGCACAAAACTCAAGTACAGATGGATCAAAGACCTCAACATAAAACCAACCACACTGAACCCGATGGAAGAGAAAGTGGGAAGTACACTTGAACACACTGGCACAGGAGACCACTTCCTAAATATAACCCCAGCAGCACCGACACTGAGAGAAACAATTAATAAATGGGATTTCCTGAAACTGAGAGGCTTCTGTAAAGCAAAGGACACAGTCAATAAGACCAAACGGCAGCCTATAGAATGGGAAAAGATCTTCACCAACCCTGAATCAAGCAAAGGACTGATCTCCAAAATATACAAAGAACTCAAGAAACAAAACACAAAAAGAACAAATAATCATTTTTTTTAAATGGGGTATAGACCTAAAAAAGAGAAACAGAGAGTAGAGGAATCTCAAATGGCTGAAAGACACCTAAGGAAATGCTCAACATCCTTAGCCATCAGAGAAATACAAATCAAAACAACTCTGAGATTACATTTTACACCTGTAAGAATAGTCAAGTTCAAAAACACTGATGACAATTTATGCCGGGGAGGTTGTGGGGTAAAGGGAACACTCCTGCATTGTTGGTGGGAGTGCAAACTTGTACAGCCACTTTGCAAACCAGTATGGAAATTTCTCAGAAAATTAGGAGTTAATCTCCCTCAAGACCCGGCAATACCACTCTTGGGCATATACCCAAAGGATGCTCAATCGTACCACAAGGACATTTGCTCAACTATGTTCATAGCAGAATCATTTGTAATAGCCAGAACCTGGAAACAACCTAGATGCCCCTCAACCAAAGAATGGATAAGGAAAATGTGACATATTTACAATAGAGAACTACACAGCCACAAAAAATAATGACATCTTGAAATTTGCAGGCAAATGGACAGAACTGGAAAAAAAAAATCATACTGAGTGAGATAACCCAGACAGACCCAGAAAGACAAATAGAGCATTTAGTCAATTATAAGTGACTTTTAGATGTAAACAAAGAAAAACCAGTCTACAGTCCACAACCCTAGAGAACGTAGACAACAACAAAGACCCTAAGAGAGACATACAATAATCTGCATAGGAAAGAGAAAAAGACAAGATCTCTTGAGTAAACCGGGAACATGGTGTGTTGGTGGGAGGGGAGAGGGGAGAAAGGAAGGAAGGAAGGGAAGTGTGGGGAAATGTATAGCTCAATTAAAAATAATAAATTAGGGGGCTGGAGAGATGGCTCAGTGGTTAAGAGCATTGCCTGCTCTTCCAAAGGTCCTGAGTTCAATTCCCAGCAACCACATGGTGGCTCACAACCATCTGCAATGAGGTCTGGTGCCCTCTTCTGGCCTTCAGGCATACACACAGACAGAATATTGTATACATAATAAATAAATAAATATTTAAAAAAAAAATAAATTATTTTTTTAAAAAAAGACCACTTAGAATCTCCAGGTAAAATCGTGTGTCTGGGTGTGTGTGTGTGTGTGTATTTATGTCAAGGCTAGGGGCTTCAGCGGCTGGTGAGGTGGGGCTAGGGGTATAGTATAGCTGAGCTAGGAGAAAGAAGCACAAGTCATATCCTTCCAGGCTTCATAAAAATGACTGAAAGCTAGGCAGCGGTGGTGCACACCTTAATCCTAGTACTTGGGAGGCAGGTGGATCTCTGTGAGTTCAAGGCCAACCTGGTCTAAAAAGCAGGTTTCAAGACAGCCAGAGCTACACATGGAGGAACTCAGTCTTGAAAAAGCCCAAACTAAACGAAAACAAAACAAAAAGGACTGAGAAGAGAGGCAGGAGTAGAATCGGGGTTTGAAACAGAGAGCATGCTATGACAGATGCTGTGGTGGCTACTCAACCTGACTAGACTGGGAGTAAATCACAAGTGTCTGGGCACACCCGTGCGGGATTTCTCTTGATTGGCTCATTTGAAGTGGGAAGACCCACCCCAAATTTGGATCTTCTGAGGTGGGAAGACCCACTTTAAATATGGATCAAGTTTTCTGTTGGCAGCCTATGTAAAGGACAGGGAAGAAGGAAGCTTGCTTTTTGCCTGCTTGCCCTCAATCTTGCTAGCAAGTCCATTCCTTGGCTGGCATTAGAGCCTGCTTCTTCAGGATTCCAGTGTGCACTGAAGACGAGCTTAGGCATCCAGCCTTGTGGGCTAGACAACTACTGGGTTTGTGGACTTTCCATACAGAGAAAGCCATTGTCGGATTAGCTGAACCACAGCCTGTAATCCATTCTAATAAATCCTATACGTCTATATGGAATTTATTTTATCACATACGAATGTGTATATAATCAAAAGATCCATATATACATACATGCATATATATATATATGAATATCTACACGAATCTATTTCTATCTTTCAGTCTATTCACTCTATGGTCTCAGTTACTCAGGAGGCAGGGGCAGGGCCAGGGGATCTTGTGTTTAAAGCCAGCTTGGACTACACTGAAACATCTCAAAAAACAAACTGACCAAACAAAAATCTTAGAATTAGCGCTTTTTTGGTGTTGGGAGCTGTTGACCTCAGACCCTAATTTTCCTCTAAGCAACTTGATTTCCCGTGTTTGCAGCTGCTCTGAGCACGAGCCCCTCAGGAGTTCCTGATGGCAGGGGAGTGGTTTCTGGTGGGTTTGGCTGGGGCATGGCAGTTAAGGATCAGTTAAGGATCCATATATAAGCGGCTCTGGTACACAATAAAGGGGGCATTCTTGTTTCAAGGATAACCCGTGTCTCTGTCTGTGTGTCTTTGTGTGTTTAAATCTCCAGGCTCTTGCCTGGCTTGCTAATGGTCCTGTAGTGCAGGCTCAGCACTTCAGGTGTATTACCGTAGTACACATAGTAGTATGGATGCACTGCAGGTGTATTACCGTAGTACACGTAGTAGTGCGGACGAACATTTTGGGTCTTTGTATGTATAAATTGCAACCAATCCTAGTAGTTAGTATTATTCCTATTATACAGAAATAACAGAGGAGTAAATCTGGCCAGTAAGAAGGGGTCCTGGATTTCAAGTCAGGTAGTCCATCAGATCAAAGACAGCCAGTGTCTCCTGCTCATTTTGGAATGACTAACTTAGCAAACTGTAGTAATTATTTCATTTGTATTTTAACTAATAAAGCGAGCCTGAAGATCAGAGAGTAAAACAGCCACCCCGGTTAGCCTTACAGATCAGGTAGTGGTGACACACAACTTTAATCCCAGTAGCCACACTAGTTTGCCATAGAAACGGGGTGGTAGTGGTACACGCCTTTAATCCCAGCCCTAGAGAGGAATATAAAAGGGGAAGAAACAGCCCTCAGACACAGTTTCATTCTGAGACTCCTGGAGGCAGGATCGTCATTTTGGTCAAGGAAAGAGCTAGTGACTGGCTGCTTTCCTTTTCTGACCTTCAGGTTGAACCCCAATATCTGTCTCTGGGTTTTTATTAACTGTGCTAAGGCAACTTTTTTTTTCTTGCTTTCTTATTTACCTGAGAAATATTTATATGTTCTAGATATAGTAGGAGCTCAAATAAACAACATCTTTCTCAACCTTTCTGTAATTTTTACGCACACACACTTACATGTTTGCCTTTTCGAGATAGGGATTCTCTGTGAATCAGCCCAGGAGTCCTGAAACTCGCTCTGTATACCAGGTTAGCCTCAAACTCACACAAAGATTCACCTATCTCTCTCTGCTTCCCAAGTGCTGGGATTAAAAGCGTGGGCCACCACCGCCTGGTTTACTTATATGTAATATATATCCACACATACTTTCCCCCTCCCCCATTTTGAGATAGAGTCCTGGACTGACTGTGAACATACTAATGAGCCAAAGACGGCCTGTGATTTCCAGTCTTCCCGTATGTGTCTCCCCAGTACTGGGATTAAAGGCATTAAGGCACAACACCAGGATTTTATTCATTGTTACTACTGTCTATCTTTAAAGACGGTCTTGCTGTGTAGCTCTGGCTGGCCTGGAACTCTCGATTTTCTTGCTTACTTATACTTGAAGGTCCTAGATTCTTTCCCAGATTCTTAAATAAGTAAAGCTATAAAGTTAATGTGCCAGGCATCGTTCACAAAGTAAACAGATCCCCAGCTCCGGGGGCAGGCATCCTGCAGTGCTGGGCCGCGCAGGGTGTTTGGATCTCCACCCTAAGGGTGCACAGAAGCCAAGGAACATTCGATCCAGGTTTCAGTGAAGCCGACCGGGAAGCCCTTGACTGCGCAGAGCCCATAAGTTTCTGCAGCCCACTCTCAACTGGTTGGGAAACAGGCACATAGGGTAGCAAGCCACTAAGTCAGCAGTCCTAGCAAGAAAAAAAAAAAAAAAAAAGCAGCATCTTAAGGCCAGAGCGGTGATCTGATGAACTGGCCGACCTGAAACTTGGAGGAAGGTGGGGGATGGTGCGCTAAGACGAAACCTGAAAAACTAACAGTCGTGTTCAGTGACCGAGAGGGAACGCAGTGTGCCTGCGGACGCTTGGAAGGACACTAAGAAAACACGAGGTGATCATGGCATTCCGGAAGGGTAGCTCCGGTGTCGATCCCCTCCGGGCAGAACTAAAGCGGGCGAGACGCTGCTGGCACGTGGGGCAGAAGGAACAGGAAAACGAAAAGAGGCCGGAGTGAGCCGGCTCACCACCGACCCTCCCCGGTAGCTCGGCGAGAACGCGGGTGCAGACGCCGGGCTCCCCGGGATCCCTGCAGCAGGGAGTTACAGAGCGCCCCGAGAAACCGCGGGGTGCGCCCATGCTCGCGCGCGCGCGCGCTTTTCCCGGACGAGCCGCTCCGCTGGCTCGCGGGCTTGGGGGCGTGGCGCGTCCGGGAGGGGGCGTGGCCGGGGCGTGGCCTCGGGCGCGGGCGTCGCGGAGGGAGGGTGTCGCGCAGAGGGAAGCGGCCCGCGGCGGAGGGAGGGGAGGCCGAGTCCTGGAAGTGGAGCTCCGCGCTGGGACTGGTTCCTTCGCAGCCATTTTCTGTCCAACCAAACAGCCGATTGGAGACGGGAGCCAACCAGGGCTGCATTGGAGGTTTGTGTCTCGCTTCGGCCAATGATCGCTCCTAAACCGACTCCACTTTAGCTCGAATGAAATGTCCGTCTCCTCCCGGCGCCGTCCCCGCCGCCCAACGCCGCGTCGGTCGGGGGGCCGCTCTCCGGCCGCAGCCTCCGGGAGGGCCGGGCCTCCGGGGCGAGGCCGCCGCTGTGCTTCGGGCCCGGCCGGGCTGGGCGCGGGGCGGCGGGCGCTTTGTGCGCGGGGCCGCGAGCTCGGCCGAGCTGGGCCGGGCCGGGCGGCTGCGGGGCTCTCGCGGCGGCAGCCCCCGGGCCGGCTCCATTTTGTTGGGCGAGCGGGCGGGCGGGGAGGGAGGGAGGGAGGGAAGGCGGCCCGGGCGAGCGCGGCGCCCCGGAGCGGCCGCTTTTTGTCTCCCGCATCCCGGCGGCGGCGGTGGCGGTGGCTGTTGGGTGCGGGCGGCGGGGGATGCGCTCAGCTCGGCCGCCCGGGCACCTGCGAGCCGAGCAGCGAGCGGCCTGGCGCTCCCCCGGCCCGCTCCGCGCCTCCAGCATGCAGCCATCTGGCGGCTGGCGCGCCCCGGACTTGCCCCGAAGGTGGGATGGGAACCTCGGAGGTTTGCACGGTGGTTTCAGGCACTCGTGCTTGGTGGGGGGTGGGGGCGCGGGAGGGTCTGCGAGAACAAAGAATTACCGAGCACCCACAGATCGTTTTTCTGGCGCAAAGTGCTACAACAGGTCTGTTTGATTTAGGCAAGGTTAGGTAGCAGGCGACCTTTAAAATATGGCATCCCGCTAACCCTGAGGACCCTAGTTTTGTGGATCGTGTCACAAATCACCGGGGTGGCTTCACCTCTCAGTTCGGAAACTAGATCGGCAGCCGAAAGTGATGGCTCAACTCGCCAGTAGTAGTGGCATTAATAAGCAGGAGATTTACGGATGAAGTGTTGAGAGTTTTATCAGGATTCCTTTAAAAGGCAAATTCCTCCTCTGCACTGCTCTTGTAGCTTAATTTAAGGTTTCTATCGATACGAAACTGCGGTTGTCGATGCCAAAGAATGGAGGTTGGAGGAAGGGAAGACTGCTTTTCTTGGATGCAGATTTGCATTTCTCAAACATTAAAGCAGATGTATGCATTCCCTTGAGCTATTACAGATTATAACCTGCCCCTAGGAAAATGTTTTCCATGCGAAGTGACAGCGTGATTTTATTCTTAATGGACTCAACCTAAATATATACTTAGCCAACTATTTGGGTTACTTGTGTTAGGTAAGGGCTCTCCCCACACCCTTTCTAAGCAGTATTCCTTACACATACCCGGCTCCTGTGTTTACGTGTTCAAACACTTGAAAGCTACAAGAGCAGTTTTGGATCCAGAAAAAAGACATAATTTGGAAGGATGATACAAATTACTTTTAAGAGTCTAATATGTTAGGCAGTCTTGGCTGTCTGGTCCCTTTAATGCCGTTTTCAGAATTCAACTCAACAGCCCCAGTTTCTTCCCCTGCTATTTACTACATCCCATGCTTCAGTGGAAACCAGTATTCTTCCTTTAACCATTAACACTGGAAGGATTTTTGTTTTGCAATGCCCCCCCTTTAATTGTTTGACAAAAGGGGGGAGGGAACGGTAAATAGGAAGGGTGCCAGTTCTGTCACTGGTTCTGTTTTACTCAGTTATTTTTGCCTTACAGTGAGACCGAAGTGCTGTCTCGATGCCATTTTAGTTCACAGTGATGGCGCTCCAAAACTACAAAGAAGGGCCCTGTGATTTTTTTTTTGTTGTTTTTGTTTTTGTTTTTGTTTTTTGTTTTGGTGGGCCCTTTGGGTGGTGTGTGTCTTTATTTCTAACATAAGATAAATTCATTACAGTTTGACATAATTTTTTTTCTTCCATCATCAAAAATTGAAGTTAACAGATGGGGTATTTCTGTCCTTGGTGTTAATATATATATAATTTGGCCCCTTATTTGGAGTATTATGATGAATATCGTTAAATTCAGATCAGGCAGTGGTAGCACACGCTTTTAATCCCAGCACCCGGGAGGCAGAGGCAGGCGGGTCTCTATGAGTTCGAGGCCAGCCTGGGCTACAGAGTGAGTTCCAGGACAGGCTCCATAGCTACTGGGAAACCGTGTCTTGGAAACTAAGGGTTATGTTAGAAACATAACCTCCCTGTAGACCCTCCATTGAGTAAGTCTAGGAGGTAAGATGAGCTCTGTCTCTAATTTTAAGAAAGCCTGTAGACTGTGCACTTTTACTAAGACATGTTTGTCTTTTAGGTTAAAATTGGGCAAGGATCCACCACCTTTTGACAGGTGTTTGAGAGCACCTCCAATACACAGTTCTGACAGTGTTTCATGACAGTAAGTATCTGACCATTTTGGTTAATTCTGTATGAAATAAAAGGAGAGGGCTGTATAACGAGCCTTAGAGGTCTAGACAGACAGTGCCTGTGCTCATCCCTTTTGCCTCTGGTCAGCTATGGGACTTGCTCACTGGCCCCTACGGCCCCTCAGCACTGGTCTCTGGGCTGTCTGTTCATCTGGTGGGGTTATGTGCCGGATGGACAGGGGTGAAGAAGGGGGATGCGGTTTATCTGGAAATGTCAGGAGGGGTCCTCCCCGGCCCAGCACAGCCTGACAGATGGGTGTCACTGGTGCGTCAGAGGCTTGGAGATGGAGGCAGGTACTTGTCCCAGATTGGGGTTTCACAGGCTTCACTCTCAAAGGGAGACCTGCATTTGGTCGTCCCTCAGGCATAGGCTAGTGCTAAGAGTTTTCTCAGTAGAAGGGGACGTTTGGATTTGATGCCAGAGACCTTGTGGAAGCTGTTTTGGGGAGTTCACCTTGATAGTGTGCAAAGCTGGGCTGGGTAGTGATCCATTCGGATAGAAATGTGGGAACGGAGCTGGTGCTGATTAGTTAACCTAGACCAGGAGACTGGTGCTCTTTAGAGTCGCCAGATAGGGAGATGAATTAAATTCCTGTGTCCTAGTGTTCATTGATGGTTGCTTACATAGCAGGCAAAACTGTGATTGTAACTTTGGTATTTATGAGAGTGGAGGTACTATTTAATGAGTTCATTAGAAGAGTAGAGAGGAAAGAACCAACAGTAACCTTGGATTGAAGCTAACAGGGGACAGAGTAAGAGAGTCACTCTGGAAGTCTCGGGAGGGAATTGGGCAGTGGGGTCAGTCTGCAGTGGTAGATCTGGAAAGGCAGCTTTCCAAGGGGTTTTGTTGGCACCTTGGTGTTTAAGAACCTGGGAGTGAAAAGCTTCGTAAGGACCACGTGACGCCGTGAGAGCCAGAGCCAGACAGGGAGTGGGAGGGTGTGCCACAGCTGTGAGGGCACGCGTGTGTGTCGGGAGAGTGAGGAAGGCAGACAGGGCTGCAAATAGAGGAGGTGAGGAATCCTGATAGTGTTTCTCACCCTGCAGAAAAGACAGCTGGGAAGAGGTTAGGTCTGTATGAGAGGAAAGAGCAAGAGCCAAGCTGTTTGAAAAGGCATAATTACAAGCGGCTGAGGCTGGTGTGCTCGTGGGAAGCACCATGCCTCTGCTCAGGCCTTTTGCACGGTAACCTGTCCCAGCAACCCCGGCTCTTTCTATAGAGGATAGATGTGACCGTTGACCAACACTGTAGTTAGTGGGAGCTGCCCCCACCTCAGACAAGCCCAAAGGGCACACTGGTCCCGAACTCCAGAGCACATCCTGAACCACTGTTCTGGAGCAGCTTGAGTGCTTTCGTTACATAATCAGTAGCCAGAGAATGAAGAGAGAGGTACATGGAAAGTCAGGCCTGTGCACTACAGGAAAAGTGACCAGGACCGTGTCTGTAAAGAACACGGGGGCTCTAGGTGTGCGCCCCACTTACTACGTCAGCTCAGGCAGGTCCACACCCTCATCTCCCCCTTTTTAAAAATTGAATTTGGTTAGTGTGTGTGTGTTGGTGATGGCGTGAATATTCATGCCATGGCCGGACGTGGAGGTCAAGGTCTCTGTGAATGCGGTTTCTCCTTCCCTGTGTGCCTGCTGAGCATCTTGCTGGCCTGTGGCTAAGAATCTTAAGCTGCTGCATAGGGCCGTGAACATCTCTGAGGTAGTTAGCAGTGCTCAATAAACACACATGTTAAAGAAGACACTGTTTACCAGTGCTTACTGTATTAGCAAGTGATTAGTCTGGTTTGAATAGTGCTACTTTAAAATCAGAATAAAAGTAATAAAAATGCATTATCGTGTCATCTTTAAAGAACAGCATTATCAATTCAGCTGGATAGCATAGTAATGAGATGTCTGAATTCAGTTCCCCAGGCCTAGAAGGTGTCCAGTCCTGGCCAACTAGGCCCCTTGTTGCCTTATGCTTGCGTCCCTGGCCTTTCCGTCCCTTTCCTGCCCTCTGCTTCTACAGCCACGCGTCTCCTGGTGCGGATTCCAGCATTGCTCTCCCTTAAGCTCTCTGCAGCCAGGCAGAAGTGCTGTGCGGTCACTCTGTCCTGTGCACGTGCAGGGCTCACCTCCCTTCCCGCTGTAACAGCAGTGTTGCAGACCCTTCTGTCTGTGGCTCTAGTCCTGCTCCCACCAGGCCATTTTCTGTACTGGACGAGAGTCTTGTGCTAGAACTCGCCCTTTGACGGCTCTTGTCCACAGGGGAGCAGCTTAGGGGTGTTTGTGTGTGTGTGTGTGTGTGTGTGTGTGTGTGTGTGTGTTTCTCTGTTTCTTTCTGAAACATCATTGCACGCCCTCCCCCCACTCCCTTTGGGCCTGATTTCTATTCTTACAGTTTCAGTTTAAATGCCATATCCTTATGTTGTTGTTTGGTTTTTCAAGACGTTTCTTTGTTTCCCGTGTGTCCTGGAACTCGCTCTAGCCTCAAACTCAGAGATCCGCCTGCCTCTGCCTCCTGAGTGCTGGGATTAAAGGTGTGCGCCACCACCGATAGCTAAATGCCACCTCCTAATGGAGCTTTCTTTTCCTGGCCCTTCAGACTAGTGGAAGGAACCCTTTTGAAGTACGGTCACCAGCAAAACCTCTTTGCTTTTCTCATCGCCGACAACATTAGCAGTTGGCTGATTGGTTGTCGTAATTTATGTAAATACATAACATGGAACATGACCGTTTCACTGTGCTCGGTATTTACAGATAGGGAAGCCCTGCGAGCATAAGTCGTCTGTTCATCCACCTTGTTGAAGGTCTCATGGCCAGTGAGGAGCAGGAAATTCAGATTGGGCAATTGCGGAGCCCGTGAACTGGGAGCCCGTGGACTGCTCTCTATTCCCTCACCCTGCCCCAGCTTACATAAGACTTGTTTTCTCTGCAGGACGAGGACAGAGCCCTTATCTGTTATTTGTTGTTAGGTGGCCACACAGTGTGGACCAGTAAACACTAAGTACTCACTCAGTGAAATATTTGTTGGCTGACTTTCATCTGTTCTCTTTCATAAAAATTCCATAGAAAAACAACCTTTTAGCCTTTATAACAACAAGCTTTCCCCACTTCCTTACATACAGCAGGGCAGCTGGCAGCAGGGCTGAGGCTGCTTATCCCAGCAGTGCTGCTGCACTGGTGGATCGGAGTGAACGTTACAGGTCCCAGAACAGGATAAATGAAGGAATTCCAGCAGGGAAGGAGTGGTGGGGTTTAATGCTAGATAGGTAGAGGTGAGGAACAGAAGGCGTGAAGTGACAGGAAGGCTAAAACTTAGAGAACCAAAGACTTGAGAAGAGGATGCGGCAAGCCAGTGCTGCAGGAACTGCAAGCTAGTGCTGCAGGAACTGCAAGCCAGTGCTGCAGGAACTGCATGCCAGGCACTGTTTTCGCAGCCCTGTCGTGCTCATTCTGACGGCCTGGAAGAGAGGAGTGCAGGCGGTCAGGACAGCACGATGGCAGGCGTCGGGCCTTTCGCTCTAGTGTCTTTGGTTGTATTTATAAATTAATTCATCTCTAGTCCACCTAGCTCTTAGAAGTCTCTTCCCCAGGGCGTTAAGGCTAGTATCCTGAGAACATTCACTCAGCCAAGAATTTCAGTAGTCAAGATCTAGTTCCAGCTGTGGGTTCTGAATCAAATCTTTTGGTCTAATTTTTCCTTTAAAACAGTGAACCCTCAGCTGTTCTAGTAGAGCATCTCTCCATGGCCAGTAGGTCCATTGTCATAGCCCTGAAAGCATTTATGATCAAAGACATAGCCTTTCTGTTGGGGTGGTGGGTGCCAGGTGCTAGTGTAAGATGGGGGGCAGTACTGGCCCATGTATATAGAAATGAGTGTGACCATACATCTCCATAGACAGAGGCTCCTTTAAACAGTTATAAGTTACAGAAATTTATCTGTCTACAATGGAATTAGATGGCAAAGCCAACAGATGCATGGGAAACATGCCATGTTGAAAACTTGGAAATCAGCCTGGTGCGTTGGTTTAGAAAAAACCCACAGCGATGGAGAATGTACTCTATGAGGAGTGGGTGGCTGCAGTCAGTGCTGACTTCTAGGCCTTAGCTCAGTGTGCTAGTTAGACTCCACATGCTTGCCATGTAGATAATGCAGCCTTAGGTTCTCCATACACACAGGCCAGTCCTTCCGTGTTTAGTATTTGCAAAGCAGAAAACCTTCTGGATCTGCTGGTGGTAAAATTAAATGGAATCTGTTCAGGGCTAATGCCCCCTCCCCCGATTTTTTTCTCTTAGTGATTTTGTTTCTCATATCCCTAAGCAAAATAAGACAGGTTGGGGCTGAGGAAGAGCGTAGTTGACTCAGCACCTGCTACATGAGGACCTAAGTTCAGTCTCCAGCACACATATGAAACAGCGCAGCGTGTGTGCGTGGTGTACGCATGTGCCTGCCTGCCTGTCAGCGTATGCACCTGTGTTGGAAACAGACACCCAAGCCTGATTGGCTAGTTGCAGGCCTGTGAGAGACCGTCCATAGAACAAGGTGTCTGCCCTGAGGAATGACACCTGAGGTTGACCTCAGGCCTCCACGGCACAAAGAGTCACTGTAAGGCTTCTTCTTGTCTGTGTTTGTGCTTTTTCTATGTCTGTATTCAGGTCTCTTAAATATTTCTTTTGTTTAAAGAATCAAAAAAAATTGTGGAGCTAGGGGAAGAGAAATCACTCAGAGGTGATGAGCTCATTCAGAACCTGAGGTAATGCTTGCGGTGGCAGCATATGCCCATCTTCTCAGGTTTGGGTCAAGGCAAGATGCCCTTGTGTTCAGCTGTCTGTGTGACGGGACCCTGCTGGAAAAAGGGGGGGCACTTACTTTCAGGTGGTAGGGAGGAGTGCAGCAGGAGCAAAGGGTGGCCTGTCCTTAGGCTGTGCTGGGCGTCTGGAAGGGACAGGGCTGGCCCACTGCCCAGGGACTGCTGTGCTCGCTTGATCTGGTGTTCCAAGGAGAAAGTGTGAGTTAAGGCTGACTGCTCTGTATTTGAGCATTATGTAGTAGTTGAAAAGCAAGAGGCGTGTACTTTAGATTCATTTTGTTTGTTTATTGATTTTACACTTATTACATATGGAAGGTAGACAGGAATGTTGAGTAGTTAGCAGATTATTGAGAAACTTTCTTCAGTAAGGTAAACTAAAAATTCGAATGATTGTTTTCTGAAGAGCACTAACAGACTTTGTCTCCTTAGATGGATGGCGATAGCTCTACCACAGACGCTTCTCAACTGGGCATTTCCGCGGATTACATTGGAGGAAGCCACTATGTTATACAGCCTCACGATGGTAAGACGCACAGCTAGAACCAGACACCCTAGGGCACCAGAGTCTTGACAGCACAGTGAACAACTGCATGCCGTGGTTCCCTGGAAATCTAAATGATGGTCGAGTCTAGGCACACAGTCTATATTCCCTCCTTTCTGGGAGGCTGGAGCAGGAGGGCTACAAGTTCAGGACCGGCCTAATCAGCTTGATGAGACCCTGTCTCAAAAAGTTATGGCCAGGTATGGTAGTGCGAGTAGAGCTTTAACCCAGCACTCAAGTGGCAAAGGCCAGCCTGGTCTACATAGTGTGTTTTGGGACAGCCAGGGCTACACAGAGAAACCCTGTCTCAAATGAAAGAGAAGTGGGGAAGAGAAGAAGGGAGAGGAGAGGAAGGCATCGGCTGGATAGAACTCAGTGCTCTGAGATCTTCCCCTAAGACCCTTGCTCCAGTCCAAGTATCCCAAAAGTCAACCTGTTGTAGAAGCACACACTGCTGTCTTTATTAGACACACTCTGGGAGAGTGGCAAAGCCTAGGCAGAGTTCTCTAAAAGGGAGCTCTACAGAGTGTCAGACTTTAGCACTGACTCCCTCTGAGCAGTAAGGGGAATGCTTATGCGCATCATCAGGAATAGTTTGCTTTTGTGGCATTTTAATTTGTAAAATTAACATGTATTTTTTTAGGAGCTCTGAAGGGATTAGTGTTACTAGATACTATATTATTTTCCAGTTGGGTCAGTAATATTCAAGTCTTAATTTTTTAAATCTATAGACTTTAATATAAAATTTATATGAACAGGTTTATGTAAGTGCTGGCTAGGAGTTTTATATTTTATAAACTTTACATATGCAAGTCTATAGAAACTTGGTTTTGGATAAACATAAACTTAGTCTAGTAATATTTAAGGAGCGTAGGTTGCAAACTGAGTTTTATAGCTAAGTTAGGCAGTGAATGAGGCTTGGCTCTGCCAGTGCTGGGGATCGAGCCCAAGACCTCATGGGTGCCTGTCAAACACGTCTCACTGAGTTCCTTCCCCTAGAGGTGAGCATCTGCTCTGTGAACCAAGTCCCGGGCACACAGAGCTGGTCCTGGCACCGGGAAGGCTCAAGAGGGAAGTGGGAAGGGAGAGGACAGCACCACTGTCACAGGGAGCAGAGCCAGCCACGGCGCTGCCCGGAAGGGGAGGGCTTTCTGCAAGGTGCCATAAGGGCTGATGGAGCCTCTTGAAGAATGGGTGGTGGGGTTTACATGACAGCAAAGACAAAAGAATTCTAGGCACTGGGTTTGAGATGAGGAAATGTGGAAAACACGGTTAGCATGGTCTTTGAGGAGCATCGGGTGATGAGCCACAAGGCTCTTGCTTTAGATCATGAGATTGTCTTTCCAAGGTGGAGGGAAAATATGAGTAGTGTTTAAACGATTCTTTTTACTTGTGTGTTTGTGCCTGGGTGAACCTATGTGCACCATGTGTGTGCAATTGCCTGTGGAGGCAGAGGGAACTGGAGTTACAGGCGGTTGTGAGCTGCCTGATGTGGGTGCTGAGAACCGAACCCGGGTCCTCTGCAAGAGCAGTAAGTGCTCTTAACCGCTGAGCCATCTCTCCAGTCCCTAAACCTAATTCTTAAAAAACTTTCTTTAGATACTGAGGACAGCATGAATGATCATGAAGATACAAATGGTTCAAAAGAAAGTTTCAGAGAACAAGATATTTATCTTCCAATTGCAAATGTGGCTAGGATAATGAAAAATGCCATACCTCAAACAGGAAAGGTAACGTAGAGGAGACTTTGTCTGGCTTTTCTTTCCAGGGGGAGGGAGAGGGAGTGGAAACTGGAAGCCACACATGGATACATAATCCAATCAGTAGTGAGCTATTGATTTCCACCCCCAGCCTTTTAGCACATCAAATATTTGTTGGTGACGACGTGGCTGACACAGTACCTGTCTTAAGTCATCCCGCCACCCCCCTCATACACTCCATACATACACCCAGAGTGAGTGCCAGTCACCCCCGTATACACTACATACACGCCCAGAGTGAGTGCCAGTCACCCCCGTATACACTCCATACACACCCAGAGTGAGTGCCAGTCACCCCCGTATACACTCCATACACACCCAGAGTGAGTGCCAGTCACCCCCGTATACACTCCATACACGCCCAGAGTGAGTGCCAGTCACCCCTGTATACACTCCATACACACACCCAGTGCCAGTCACCCCCGTATACACTCCATACACACACCCAGTGCCAGTCACCCCCGTATACACTCCATACACGCCCAGAGTGAGTGCCAGTCACCCCTGTATACACTCCATACACACACCCAGTGCCAGTCACCCCCGTATACACTCCATACACACACCCAGAGTGAGTGCCAGTCACCCCCGTATACACTCCATACACGCCCAGAGTGAGTGCCAGTCACCCCCCGTATACACTCCATACACACGCCCAGAGTGCCAGTCACCCCGTATACACTCCATACACGCCCAGAGTGCCAGTCACCCCCGAATACACTCCATACATACACCCAGAGTGAGTGCCAGTCACCCCCGTATACACTCCATACACTCCCAGAGTGCCAGTGACCGAGGTGGCACTGGACTGGAGCTGTATGAGTTCCAGGACACCTTGGTATTTGGAAACAGATGTTTACATTTTATACAAATAGAGGCGATACACACCTCAGTTGGTGCACGCACGCACACACGCACGCACACACACATACGTCTTAGACTCCTCAGCCAGGTGTGGTGGCACTTGCTTTTAATTCTAGCATTTCGGGAGCCGAGGCAGGAGGATTGCCAAGAGTTCAAGGGCCACATAGCAAGTTCCATACCAGTGTTGGCCACATGATGAGACCTTGTATCATAAAACCTTATCACTCAGCTTATCATTTTGTCTGAGGTAAATTTCCTACGTTATATATTGCTTTATATAGAATATATATGCATATTTATATTAACCTTTTCCATTATTTTTATAAACGTTCTTTTGAAGTAAAACTTTCAAAGACATATATGGATAATACGTTACTCACACTGTAAGTTCTGATCTGAGATATTCCTACTTATGTTTCAGGGCAGAGCAGTTGTTCTGGATTTGCTTTTAAGTAGCTCATGCCTGCTCAGTCTCTTATCAGAACTCCAGCCATCTGGGCCACCAACAGCTGAAATGTGGCTGCTTTGGAAGGAGTCACGCCACAACTAAACCACCATAATTTAGAGGCCTGGTGTGAGGAGGACAGTGATGGCATGGTTCTGCTATAATATGTAATGTATTATATAGCATACATGCACACACATAAATGCTCGGGAGTCGTGGACGTGGCTTCACGTGGAAGGAGACAGAGTCAGACACTTAGCTTGCGTCCTTTTGTTTCTGCCCCATACATGCACATACATAAATGCTAGGGAGTCGTGGACGTGGCTTCACATGGAAGGAGACAGAGTCAGACACTTAGCTTGCGTCCTTTTGTTTCTGCCCAGTCCATTATGCAACCCGTTTACTTCTGCACCGCACAGAATGGACATGGAGGTAAATGACAGTATGTGTATGTATGTAGAGAGGAGTGTGTGTGTGCTCGTGTGTGCACAGCTGCATATATGTACACATACTACCAAACATGTATAAAGGGTAGGGGACAACTTATGGTTCAGTTCTTTGTTTCCATCATTTGGGCCCTGGGGACCAAAAACTCAGGTGGCCAGGTTTGGCTGCAAGCACCTTTACCTACTGAGCCATCTTGATAGGACCCAACCACAGTGATTTTTCAAGGAGGAATCTGAGAGTCGGCTACTGCTGTAAGTGGCTCTAGAATTGCTTGATCTATTTTGTTTTCATCATTAGACCCCAGACCTTTATTTTATATGTATGCTTGTGTGTATGTATTGAGACACACAGGGTCTTACTGCGAAGCTATGCGTGGCCTGGAACTTGTCGTGTGGCCCAGGCTGGCCTTTGCATACTTCTGCCTCTCAAGAATGAAAAGCATTTACCACCATGCCCAGCAGACCCCAGAGCTTGAAGAGAAGAATTCTCATTCTTCATAATGATGTGGAGGGTGTGTGCTGTTGTAGGCAGCCCTCAGAACCCAAACCTGAGCCGGGCGGTGGTGGCGCACGCCTTTAATCCCAGCACTCGGGAGGCAGAGGCAGGCGGATCTCTGAGTTCGAGGCCAGCCTGGTCTACAAGAGCTAGTTCCAGGACAGGCTCTAGTAACTACAGGGAAACCCTGTCTCGAAAAAACAAAAAAAAAAAAAAAAAAAAAAAAAAGAACCCAAACCTGACATTTTCTAAGAGTTAAGTTTTCTGTTATTGGAGGAGGTGCTTGTTTGTCCTGACCACCCTACTAGCTTAGCTCTGAAATAACCACACAGAAACTGTATTATTTAAAACACTGTGTGGCCATTAGCTCTAGCTTCTTATTGGCTAACTCTTACATGTTAATTTAACCCATCTCTATTACCCTGTGTTTCACCACAATGTTGTGGCCTACCTTCTTCTTCCAACATTCAGTCCAGTCCTCCCCGCCCACCTAAGTTCTGCCCTATCAACAGGCCAAGGCAGTTTCTTCGTTCATTAATGGTAATCACAGCACACAGAGGGAACTCCCACATTATTCTGTGAATTCAGATTTTGTATTTTCTGAACTTTTTTTTTTTTAGCATTTTATTTGTGTGCATTAGTGTTTTGCCCGAATGTATATCTGTGTACCTAGTACATACCTGGTGCCTGAGGTAGCCAGAAAAGGAGTCAGATCTCCTGGAACTGGAGTTAGATGGTTGTGAGCCACCATGTGGGTGCTAGAAATGGAACCCATGTCTTCTGGAAGAGCAGCCAGTACTCTTAAAACGTCAGTCCAGGGTTTTTTGGGGGAGGGGGTGTTTATTTTGTATGTCCTTATTCATGGAATGCTGAGAAGTGTTCCCTGAGTCTTGGCCCTCCGTGTGCTCAGTGCAGGCATCCCTGTGGGATGGGAGCTGCTCAGTATACATAGCAGCGGCTCTTAACCATCTCTGTTCTGGCTTTGAGTAGTTGCAGAAGTTCCTCTCATTTTTATGTCCGTTTTTGTACTGTTTATTCTGAGTCCGAGTCGGCTGGTGCCAACATTGTTAATATTTAAGGGACTGAAGCCCAACCATCCTCAGCGCAGGGAGTGTGGCACAGTTGCTAGAGTGCTGGCCCCGCATACAGGAGCCCTGGGCTTTTATAGCTGGGCATGGTTCCAGCCCTTGAGAGGTAGAGGCAGGAAGATCAAAGGTTCAGGTTACCCTTGGCTACATAGAGAGTGCCCAGCCTGGGCTACATGAGACCATGTCTCGAAAGATGTCTGTCAGTACGTGTGGTTGGTGTGTAGCTTTGTTCTCACAGGTATTAAGAAGGTAATACTTAATTTCTACAAATTCACCTATGTTTTATTTTTCTTCTTCAGATTGCAAAAGATGCCAAAGAATGTGTTCAGGAATGCGTGAGTGAGTTCATCAGCTTCATCACGTCTGAAGCAAGCGAGCGCTGCCACCAGGAGAAGCGGAAGACCATCAATGGGGAGGACATTCTTTTCGCCATGTCCACCCTGGGCTTCGACAGCTATGTGGAGCCCCTCAAGCTGTACCTTCAGAAGTTCAGAGAGGTGAGCTATGCTGAGGACGGCGGCGGCGCCCTCCACTCAGCGTCTCTATGTCCCTTAAATGCTCTACAGCCAAGTACGTGACACTTCCAGCAGCGTTTGCTGCATTAAATCAGAGTATGTTGCTGTTTATTGTGAACTTCAGCAGGTGAGCTGTGATGAGAGGGGTTCTGGGTTCGTGCTGCAGGCGGCAGACCGCTGAAGTAGCTCAGGCTCTGGTTCCCCGTCCGTGACGAGACTTCCACTGCAGGATTACTGAAGACTGAGTGCTGGGCAGTGCTGCTGGGTTTAACTTAGGAGTCGCTGGCCAGTGTGAGACTTCTCACTGACTGTCTCCTTGTATGTACGCACGCACGAGCCACGTCTGCTGTCTAGCACTTGGCACCTTAGTTTTTGTGACAGGTCTCACTGCGTCAGAAGCCCCGTACCTGGCTGGGCTGGCTGGCCAGTAAGTCCCCAGGACCCTCCTACCAGCCTCCCAGCACTGGCACACACCAGCTCCTAGTGGATCATGAGGACTCTGTGATTGTGTCTTTAGTCCCTGGAACTTGGTGGCTTTTGCATGGAATAATTTAAGTGGGAAAATGGAGAGTCCACAATATTCTTTCAAGTATTTCCCACAATACTTTCTTTGATGCTGAAGAGTACCACAGACCTGGAGAGCAGGTGGACTTTTGATGTCTCTGGTTTAAACTAATTTGCATTTAAGGATATTAAACAGTATGCTTGGAGCTTCCCAGTATTTCCCAGCTGGCTGTCCACACCGACAACACACAGGAACATGCCATAAAGGGTTAATAAAAGACTGTTATAGTCAATCAACTTAAGTTTCCAGTTCTGGACATCACGTTCTCGTTTAGAAACAGTTCAGATGTGAACCCTTGTTTTGGCTTCTTTATTCCCTAGGCCATGAAAGGAGAGAAGGGCATTGGTGGAGCCGTCTCGGCTACTGACGGGCTAAGCGAGGAGCTCACAGAAGAAGCCTTCAGTAAGCATTTCACAAGCTGTTGTTGGGGGTGGGCTGGGAGTCAGGCGCTGAGCAACTTGTCAGGAACTTTTCTAAATGACCTCTACAAGTTCATGTCCTTGTGTGAAGTCAGTGAGGGAAACGTGGAGATTTTAACTGGGAGGACACCGTGACTTTTCAGCGATAATTCCCAGTCATTTTCATAGCTTCTGAGAGGACACGGAGAGAACTATGGCTTATAACAAACCTGTGTGATATAAACGTTAGCACGGGAAATGTCACTCCCACAGTGCCTGCTGCTCTCTGTGTTCTCTGGCCACGCCCTGTGGTGAGTCTGGGGCCAAGCATAGAGTCCCTGTTGCTAACTACAGTCTAGAGAGGCATGCGGTTGAACTGGAAGGCACAATAGGACAAAAATGTGACTTTTATTTTTGTGGAGACTTTTAAAAAGAAAATACAAAGTTTGTGATTTTACATAGGATTATATTCTGCATATATGGGAGAACTGTAGTGGGACATTAATGACTTGAAATTAAGGTTAAGGCCAAGAATGTAAGATTATTTTCCCTTTAATTTTTTTTCTTCTCTTTCTTTAGCTAACCAGTTACCAGCTGGCTTAATAACCGCAGACGGCCAACAACAGAATGTCATGGTGTACACAACATCCTACCAACAGGTACGGTGCCGTCTGCATTTCAGACGCTTCAGACACAGCCTGTAGTCACTATAATCACTGGTTTTGCTTAATCACCAAAATTTCAACTTACTTTTAAGGATGTAATAAAATTGTTTTCTCAAAATATTAATTACTGTCAGAATGCTCAGGTGCTCGCGTTGTAGAGAAGATAGCTGGCGCAGCTCCAAGGGGCGGGTGGGGGCTAACTGTGGGAAGCAGATCCGTCCGGGGCATAGTACTTTAAACTTTGAGATACCGTAATTTACATTTTGCAATCCTAGATTTCTGGTGTCCAGCAGATTCAGTTTTCGTGATCTGAAGAAGTGGTGGAAAAGGCTGTGGAGAGTCCGACCGAGTCTGGAACTGGCCTCGGGAGGAAGAGAGGGCCAGGGCGCCTGTTTGTACAGTAAGCAGCTGTAATGTAGCTTCCTGATGCTTGACTCATTGAGGT
This sequence comes from Arvicola amphibius, assembly GCF_903992535.2. Taxonomy (NCBI): domain Eukaryota; kingdom Metazoa; phylum Chordata; class Mammalia; order Rodentia; family Cricetidae; genus Arvicola; species Arvicola amphibius. The sequence goes on from NC_052063.2 coordinate 3,452,083, forward strand.
GTTAATTCTGACTTGAGAATCTTTTTCATGGATAATTTTAAAGAAAAAAATTGGACTTCAAAGGTATTAAAATATTTTTGTTTTGTATGAGAGTTTGTTGCTCTGTATGACGCCTGTATGCATTGTATATTGCAATTTATTCCTGTCAGAGATTACTTGTAGACAGTTTCTTATTTTCATATTGAATCATGTTATTTTGTAATTCAAGTAAGCAGCTGGGTTAATTCATGATGTTTGCCCTTTTAATAAAATATGAGGGTAGAGTTCATTTTGAATGCAAGTTGCCTTTATTAAAATTTTGAGTTTGTCTTGGCTATATACTATCTTGCATGATAACCTAGCTAGACTTTTGCATTTATTTATTGAAATTAATTTTTTTTTGGTAAAACAGTAATAGCTTAAGCAGTATCTTTTTTCAATGTAATTGAATCATGAAGTTGGATGCAGAAGCAAGTGTTGTCTGGCCTATATATAAACTTGGTGCCCATCGCTGTCCGTAACCTGTTCAGGTAGTGTTAGTTATTATGTGTTAGAATTCATTTCCGTTTGACATAGTCCTACAGCCCTTAAGACAGTTTCTCTGCGTAGCTTTGGAGCCTGTCCTGGAACTAGCTCAGAAAACCAAGCTGGCCTCGAACTCACAGAGATCCGCCTGCCTCTGCCTCCCGAGAGCTGGGATTAAACGTGTGCACCACCACCGCCCAGGGAAGTAGTCCCTTTCTTAAAAGTATTACAGCGTCCTCTTCAGAAGAGGGGGTCTTAGTTCGCGATAAGGTCATATCACCTTTTGCACGGAAAGGTCAGGCTCCTTGAGGTGTGGTTCTGTGCAGGCGGTTTACACGGATGAGTGAACATGCAGGAGAGCCCTGGAGACTGCTGAGGAGCAGCACGGAGCCTCGTAGTTGCTGTCATGCTGTACAGTGAACAGGAGAGGATACAGCTTTGTACAGCTAGTGTGTGCTTGGGTTCCCTTTTAAAGTAAAGACTTATTTTCTTATCTATGCTTTCTAGTAATGATTACTTTAAATTTTTGTGCATGTGATGGTAGTTTTGTCTCTATCAAAAAAATGGCTTATTGTCCAGTTTGTCCAGAAGGAAATTTGTGGGAACTCTAATGGAGGAAGGAGAGCAGTTTCCTGGATACAAGCCGAAGGGTAACAGCCACTTTGCCAGGAGTCTTGGAGAACATAGCAGGCTTTTCAGAGACAACTCTTCCCCTCCTGTACCCCCTTTTCAATAATAGCTTTATGGTAGAAAATGCACATAGAAAAGAAAGGGAGAGGATGGTTAAGCAAAGTCAAGTCACCCTACTGTGTTGAAATAACCAATGTTAATATTTTGATAAATCATCTGTTCTTTTACTTTGCTAAATATGTATATTTTTATAAAAATGGGCTTATGTTGTGCACACTGTTTGTAACCAGCTTTTTCACTTAACAGTATATTGTGAACATCTTCCCGGGTTGTGAATGGCCTTCCGCATCATGTTTACTGGGTTTTTATTCTGTTGTATGACTAAATCATGATTAATTTATTTAATCGCCTACTGGAGATTTTGACTCTTTTCATCTTTTTATAGTTATAAATAGCCCTTCACTGAATCTTGTATAAATCGTAACTTTTTTTGAAATAAATTCTTAGAACTGCTGGGTTACCAGACACAGAGAGAGGGAAGGTTTTGCTCCACGGTGGGGGTGGGGATGGGGGTCACTTTTGTTGTGCGTCTTACCTAGACATCGTCGCTGCCTTACCGACAGTGTGAGACCTTGGGCATCAGACCATCTCGACAGCTACTCAGAGGTTAAAAGTGAAAATAAAAAAGAAATGACCATTTTCAAGTTTACAACATAACATCAAAACAGGACTGTGAACCTGATTGTGAGGGGTACCTTTTGGGGCAAAAGCAGGTCGACTCCGGGTTGTATCTCCTTACCACGCAGGGAAGGGACCAGGCTGTGTGTGCCCGATACACGTCCTTCACGTTCAGCAGTGCTGGGTTCATGTTTGTCCTGACTCACATCTGATAGCATCCTCAAGCCAAAAATTGTATTTTACAATTTTTTAAATACTTCTTTTTTGGTTAAAAGTGACTTAAGGTTTTAGTGATTTAAGTTACAGGTGTCATGAAGGAGTTAAACTTTCCTGATTTGGGTGTTTGGTGCAGTGGTGTACAAGTTACTAGTATTTATTTCTCTCCTTCATGTAATATGTATGCAGCATTTTCCTTTTGTGAAAAAAACGTGCCTTATTGCCTTGGTGAGCAAAAGAAACCCAGTAACATCTAATATTCCAGTTGTAAATACTTACGAGGTCTATCTCAGATGGCTGTAGTGGAGCAGGGAGAAGGAAGCAACAAAAGGCTGGCAGGGTGGCAGTGGGTAAGTGCGCTTGCTGCCAAGACTGACATGAGTTCTGTCCCCCAGTCTTTCATGCACACACAATAAATACGTGTAATTTTAAAAAATACACAATCTTATCATTTGCGAGATATAAATATATATAGTTGAGGAAGTTGTGCTTTATCACCAAGGAATTTATATACTTGATGAAATATGCCACCAGACAGTGGTGGTGCACAGCTTTAAACCCAGCAAGGAGGCAAGGCAGAGGCAGGCAGAAACGAATTCAAGGCCAGCCTGGTCTACAAAGTGAGTTCCGGACAGACTCAGAGAAATCCCGTCTTGAGAAACTGGAGGGGGAAAAAAGGCCTCTAGTCACTCAGACCTAGGCTACTCTGGTTCTTTCAGAGGGTTCTAGATAGTGTGGGGTACATGGCTCTTGTCCAGTGCTTTGTGGAGAGGGGATTTAGGAGCATCCAAGTCGTCCCATTTCTGGTCTAGAGTCACACCTGCAGATGACAGGGAGTGTGTTACTGCTCTGGTCTAGAGTCACACCTGCAGATGACAGGGTGTGTTACGCTCTGGTCTAGAGTCACGCCGGAGTGTACTCTGCCTCCCTTCCTTGTTCACACGGCTCCCATCAGCACTGCATGGATGGGCTACAGAGCAGCAGCTCAGGCACATCATGCATTAGTGTGCATTCCTCCGTCTTTGCCTTGCCCCTTTTAGATGTAAGTCAGGTACTGCTGCTGGCAGAAGCAAGTTTGTGTCTTAAAGTCCTTGCTTTCTGTACTTAATCTGAGAGTCTATGAAAGAAAGGTAGTTCTGAGTGTTGAATAGTTAGCAGTCAGTTGAAACATGTTTCTGGGGACTGAGTTAGGGAAGAGCGCAGGCTTACGGGGGCTGTCTTCTGACCTCAGTCACACCCACACATTCACACAAATGCAGTAACGGTTCTGGGCAAGGACAAGCAGACGCAGCGCCTGTCTCATCGCCAGCAAGGCTCCACACACAAATAACCCTCATCGCTGGGCTTTTAGGAAACCAGGTGAGATTGGTGGCACACTGCCAAAAGGCCCCACACTTGTGAGGCTGGCAACAATAAAAACACCAGGGGCTAGAGAGAGTGCTCAGTGGTTAGGACTACTCAGTATTCTTGCAGAGGACTCAAGTTTGGTTCCCAGCACACGCGCGCCCACCCACACACACACACACACACCGGGCAGCTCACAAGCATCTGTAACTCTAGATCTAGGAGATGAGACAACTCAGTTCCCCGCCAGGCTCTGCACTTTACACATCCCCACTCCCCCAATTTAAAACACAAATACTCTGGAAAGCAATCAGCAAATGAGAGCATGCAAGGTTGATGAAATGCCAGTTCTGCTTCTTACTCTGGCGAAAATAACTTGGAAACTCCTTCCTTGGGGCTGGGGAGATGGTTAATTGATCCCATGCTCGCCAATCATGCATGTTCAGTTCACAAGAGTCCTGTAAAGCTGGAGAGGTAGTGCGTGCCTGGTTCCAGCACTAGGGCAGTGAAGACAAGCTCCCAGGCCAGTGAGCGGCCCCGTTACTCTTACGTTTTCTCATCTGTAAGTGGATTCCCCAGAACTGCAAGTGCTGCTGTACAGGTCTGTGTTTCCCGACTTCTGTGTAGACTTTAAACACCCTGTAGTGCTGGGTGTCAACGCCACAGGCCTTGTAATTCCTGCACTAAATCAAGAATTTAGACTGGGCAGTGGTGGCGCATGCCTTTAATCCCAGCACTCGGGAGGCAGAGGCAGGCGGATCTCTGAGCTCAAGGCTAGCCTGGTCTACAGAGTGAGTTCCAGGACAGCCAGGAACACACAGAAACTCCTGTCTCGAAACAAACAAACAGAAGGCATAATCACTGGAAAGACATATAGTGCTTCTGACCGGGAAGGCACAAGGAAAAGATGGGAGTTTTCTCCAAGTTGATTAGCATACTCAACACAACTACAGAAGACAATGCACGGACTTGGTAGGAAATGTGTGAACCATAGGCAAAGTACTGACATCCAGAACATACATAGAAACCATAGGCATCAATGAAAGACAACTTATCAAACGTGATCAAAAGACACTAATCACTGTTCACAGAAGAGGACCACATATGGGAAAATGAACCCATCAGTAATGGAGGAATGCCAGTTAAACCCACCATGAGATACTGTATAATAGGCATCCAGCTGGCCGATACTACACAGCCAAGAACAAGGGTTGCCAAGGTGTCCAGGACCTCAGGCCGTGTTGCCAGTGACAACACTGGGAGCCCAGCTTAGTAGTGACTTCTGCAAGCTGCGGCATGCAAATCGATCATCTCTGAACCTCTTACATTCTTAAAAACTGAGGCGCTCAGAGCTACAGCACACGCTGCGTACTTCCCACGTGTGAAACCAAAGTGGAGACTTAAAGACTCAAAGCATGCACATGCGGGCCCGGCCACACACCAGGACAATACTTACACTGTGGTGTCATGAGAACAGCTGTCCGAGAAGAACTGGACGTGCAAGGAGATGGGTACGAGAAGCATCACGTTCCTCAAACATTTATTTATTGAGTCACCTGTCCTGTGTCAGTTATGTTCTCAACACTGAATACGGCAAGGAGCACAGAGTTTACATTGCAAATGGGCAGAATGTCCACAGCAGCATTGTCTTCAACAGAGAAAACTGAAAGCAATAAACCCAACCCTGGTAAACAGAAGAGCAGATAAAACTGTAGGGCAGTAATACAATGGAATATTATATAGCAACGAAACATGAAATACAGGCATGTGCATAAACATGGATGTAAATTTTTTAAAAAATACCAGAAAAGTACGTCACAGGAGAATACATACATCATGATTACTTTTAAAAACAAGTCCAAAACCAGGTAAATCTAAACATTTTATTTAGAACATACACATGTATGAGAGAGCTACAAGTAAAAGCACAGAAATAATTAGTAGAAACAAATCCAGAGCATTTACACTGTATGGTGTGTATGAAGAGAGGGAACGGGGCAGAGGGATTTCTACCGTTAGGAGCGCTCTGCTTCCTAAATGAAGCCTGAGTCTCGTCGTTTTACTTCTTCACCCAGACGGTTTACAGTTGGCATGCACTGTGTGACAATACTCCACCAAACACGGCACAGCTACTTCAGTCACCGCTGTGCAAATGAGAGGCAGCCAACAATAAAGGGGCAAGACCGTAACATACAAGACAACCAAGTGTGGACAATTCTTCATGGAAGCAGGCAAAGAGCCAGTGAGTTTACAGTACTACAACCCTGCCCTTCCATACCAGCCCACAGCCACCACCTCATCTCTGCATGAGAATTTTTCTCACTGTGTATAATTCTTTCTGTAAAGCAGATAATGAACCCTGCGTAGTGGGGCTGCAAGTTCAGGGTCAGCCTGGACTACACAAGGTCTGAGCTAGCCTGGGGTTCTGGCAAGGTAAAGGGTACAACTCCTTACTGAATGCTGTTGCCTAGGCACTTCTCCTGATTGTGCACTTGTGGGCTAAGTGTTTCTACAACCTGGGCAACACAGAGCCATTCTCAACTGCCTCCTTATCTTCATCAAGGACAGCTTCCTTCTGTGTGTGCAAAAAATGTCAACATCACCTATTTCTAGAGACTGTCTGCCAACATCACCCCATCTGTGCCATTTTATGGGCTTGCAGCAGTTAAGGTACAATTTCTCCTAGTTCAGGGAATTCACTAAAAATTCTGGTCTTCGAGCTGGAGAGATGGCTCAGTGGTTAAGAGCACTGCTTGCTTTTCCAGAGGTCTTGAGTTCAATTCCCAGCAACCACATGGTGGCTCACAACCATCTGCAATGAAATCTGGTGCCCTCTTCTGGCTTGCAGGCATACATGTAGGCAGAACACTGTATACACAATAATAAGTAAATAAATATTTAAAAAAAAAATTCTGGTCTTCAATTCAGAAATCTGAAAAACAAAAGAGCTCTTGAAGTACTGAACCCATCAGCTGTTTTTCTCTGTTTGGTTTATGGAGTGGTTCAGGGCAGACTAGTCATGGCAGCAAGACTCAGCTCTATTCCTAACACCAGCAGCTAACTCATCAGCAAGTTGCAAGAGCTGCTGTGGCTATTCCATCAACAACACACGTGTACACATACACCTAGCTGGCTGCACAACCCAGAATCTCGTCACACTGAACTGGAATGGACAATTGGGATGCATCAAACACTGGGAGCTTCCAAACTCTGCCAAGCACCCGCCACGCTTTGTTTTAGTAGATCAACCTGGTAGGATCAGGAGACCTCCCAAGTATACATTTTCTTTCTCTTAAATTTTAGTTCTGCCAAGGACAGAAGCAGCACACGGATGGGGAGGTGAAGAGCCGTTTGGAACCAGGAGGTTAACTGTCCTGAGATTTCACAGCTTTCATTCCGTGTACAGACCTGTTTTTATTTCTCCCAGGACGTTACAGTCTGTCTTTCCATGCATGATCAGAGTAACACATTGTAGTTAGAGAAATACACAAGGACAGAGACTTGTAATTCTAACTAGACCTGAAGGAAGGAAGCCAAGGGCATCTTGCTTCCCTGTGAGTAAGAACCTTAAACTAAGTGCGGTGACTCAGGCCTGTAAGCCAGCACTTGAGAGGCAGAGGCAGGGGACTGCCGGGAGTTCCAAGTCAGCCTAGGCCATAGAATGAAACGCAGCAGCAGCATGCCCGCAAGCTTACAAGACCACACTGGCCCGCCCGCCCGCCCCAGAGCAGCAGGAGTGCAGTTCTGAGCCAGCCGCTCTCTGTGCTTACTACCTAGCTGTCTGGTGTCAGAATAAATGACTAATTTCTGCCCCGTGTGGTAGCGCACATCTTCAATCTCAGCACTCAGGAGGCAGAGGCAGGAAGATTTCTGGAAGTTCGAGGACAGCCAGGGCTACACAGTGAGACCCTGTCTCAAAACAAAAAAATATACAAAAAGATGACAAAAACCAAGAGATTTTTAGGTCTAACAGATTTCTAGATCATTTTGATCTTCTCTATGCCCACCAATCTCATTACATCCTCAAACAATTTAAGATTAGACCCTCCTCTTTGAGATCTAGCACCTCCCTCCTAAACCCGTTATTTATCTTGTAGTTTCCTTAGTTAGGAACCCAGTGCAGGGGAAGGCAAGACAAAGCTGAAATGTCCATTTCCCCAGTATCATAAATACACTACAACCACTCTCCCTGAACCACTCGTTCCGATCATGGCTTGAGACTGGGGAACGGAAGACTCCAAGGGTGGCGAATGTCTTCACTCGCCTGTTCAGTTATTTACGTGCTATTAACGGCCCAGGATGGAAGAGCATGAAAACCCAGTCTCTGTGCAAACACCCGTCATTAGAGTCCAGAAAGGGACAATGCTAACAACTAAGGGACAACATTTTTGAGACTGTGAAGAAAGAAGCCTTAGTGCAACAGCTGGAGCTCCCTGAAGGTGGAGGAGGCCAGGGAACGCGTGGTCAGGCTAGTCAAGGTCATAGAAATGGCAGGAGTGGGAGTGTGGACTACAGACAGGACACAGAGTAAGAGCGACAGATGAGCCGCCACAGGCATGGGGAACTGAAAATCCCGAGGGGCTGTGTGCCAAGATGTGGTGCAAGGAGCGAGCCTCCTAGATCCGGAAAATGCAGCATTGTGCCTGATTCTTGTTAGAGCCATCTCAATGGAGTAGCAGGGTAGAGCCTGGCTGCTGTGAACCAGAGGTGAGACAAGTCTAGACTGTTCTTGGAGCATCTGTCTGTTCACCTGCACACAGGCCAGCACAACTGTAACACGGGGGGGGGGGGGGGCGGCGGTGCACAAGTGGGGATCCAATCTTGGAGAAAATGACTCCTGAGCACTATCTAACTTCAGTGTCTAGACCGGCCATCTTCAGTTGAGACTACCTTTGTGTTCAAGTGAAGATACGTCAGCATCCCACAGACTGGCTCTGCCACCACTACTCTCTGCATCATTCAAAAGAAATAATAACATTTCTAATTGTTTATAGAAAAGGGGCATTTATTTTCCATATCATTGGTACACAATACAGAGAACTGCCTATAATCAGTCCTAGGAAATAACAGTCCCACCTCAGACGGCAAAGCCAAGCCCTTGCAGTCTCTGCATGGGGAGTAGATGACTACAGGAGCTCCAAACACTGACCACTCACTCCCGACAGAATGGAGCAAACGGTCTTCATGTTGCAAGTGCGATCACTTTAAAGTAAAAGTCCTGTTACAGCACACGCTCAAGCAGAACCCACCTTTGCTAGTCTACAAGTCTTTGAAATAACTGATCAACAGTTTTACTTCTCTACAGATGATTATACATGTAATTGGATTACAGGGCAAAAGTGCCTCATACATGCAATTAGATTATTTTAATCTTTAAATTCAGATTGAGTTTATATATAACTTATTTCTAGTTAAATTGCCAAAATAATTTGCTAAGCTAAAATAAAGTCAATACAGTATTTTAGAAAACATAATTCTAAGAGCATGCAGTATTTTTACTTCATATGTGAGCCAAAGTCCGGAACACAGAAAAGAGGCTTGTGACACAGACTGTTATGCAACTCGCAGAGGAAAGAAAGAAATTTAACTTAATGTAGATCCTCTTAATAAGCTTGGTTGTAGAGCACCAGCCTAGTTGTCTGGGCCCCAAGTTCAATCCCCAGCACTAAGGGGAAAAAAAGAGGAAGGAGGAGGAGATGGTGGGAAAAGAAAACGAAGTCTGCATGATGCAGACCACAGCTCACCGTGTGCGTGTGCTCGTGAGCTCCGTGCCTGCGCCGGTATGACCGCTAACACCAGAGCCACACACACCTGCTGGGGCACTTCAGTCACCAGTCCCGTCACACAAACAAAAATGACTTAGGCTGAAGGAAGTAGGCCAATACAGAAAAAGATACAAAAAGGGCAATTCTCAAGGAAAAAAGATTTATTATTTTAACAAATCGCTTGGTATATAAAGGCCGCTCTTTTGTCAAAGAAGCAAACTGTATGTTAGAACCATGGGCTCCTATTTGTCTCCTGGTCTAGAATAGAAGATTTCTTTAAGCAAAATAAACTATGTCACATACTAAATAGATTTTTTAAAAAGTGCACACACAAAACCAACATTCTAGTCTGCTTTACATCAGTTTTATTCCTCAACAATAAGATAAATGTTTCAAGATGTAAACTGTTAATGCAGAGAATAGAGATTGAAAGACAAGATTTTCTAGTAAAGTAACTGGGCTTGAAGCATACACTTCCTGTAACTGGCTATTCTAAGCTGAGCACACGCGTACAACAAAGCCTGCCACTCCCTATGTGCAAATCTGCATACATACCATGTAACTTTGGTTAAGACATGTTCAGCTTTTATCAAACACATGGAAGCTACACAAAGACTATAAACATAACAATGAGGTAAGTTCAAAGTCTACTAGTGCAAAAAGCAAGCACTGCCCAAAGCACAGCACACACATGAAATGAAGGTGGAGTGAAGCCCTCCCCACGGGAGCGGCTAGATGACCAACCAGAGGCGCTCCTTGGAAACACTGCTTGGAAAGTACCCATCTAATGACTAAGGATGCATGTGCCCCAGAAAGGTCTCCTACGAACACCAGAGTAGTGCATTTGTCTTTATCGCCAGAACTCAGAGACCACTCGTGTGTCTAACAATTTGCATATTTTCTTCAAGAGAAATTTAATTAGTGAGACGCATTAATTACAAATACTGTAGTATAAAAATCCCAGTCTTTACAAAATTATATATTAAAATATTCTATACACTTTAAGTTAGTAACTGGCATATATATCAATTCTTCACAATTAGATTCATCTTCACTGGGCATATCATATGTGAAGTTGGAGGGCACAGCTGCTCAGCCACTCTAGACTGGCACTGAGATTGTGTGGCAAAACAAGTTACCTAGACCTGCGCTCCTACAGTTACGGCAGCTCTCAGCCTGAAACAGCTTCTGCAGTTACTGCTCTACACATACTCATTTCCAAACTGACTATGCGGTCAAACTGAGACTCGAGAAGGTGTAAAGTAAGTCACCTGCAGCCAATGGTCACAGGGTTATCTGCATCTCTCGGTGGTCAGCAGCCTGGACTGGCTGTCTAATGCTTTTATTTCTGGTATAAAAAAGCGTAAACAATTTTGAGGTAAAAATAATGCAAAAATAAAACATCTAGAGCATTTACAAAAATCTTACAAATGTTTAAAACACTATTTAAAAATTTGTGTCCTATTAAGGTGCTTACTTCTTCAAGAAAGGACTCGCTCTGCTTTCTAATGACGTGAGGACAGCACAGACAGACAGCCAGGAAGACTGCTGACAAGCACTGTGTGCGGGCTGCACCCAGCGTCTAGGGGAAACAAGTTTAGCGCTGAAAGGGACCTTCACAGAAACTCTTCTGAGCCCCTCACCTGCTAGTGAAGACATTAAGGGCCAGACAGATTGAGTGCTTTAGCTGAAGATATATTCAGATATAGTGGTCCTATATAGAAGACTAGCCACTATCATTTTCATAGCGTGCTATGGTTCTCAGGAAATAAAAACAGAGTTCCTGAACTTGTCTTTTCCTTTTAATTTCTTAAGCTTGTGAGAACTATAATAAGGGAATAAAGTGGCTACTGAGGTCAGTGCATAAAACCTGTGCACTGGGCAGCAGCTGGTGGAAAAGCACCTGCTCCTGGGCAGAGCTGGAGGGCACTGACCATGGGGCCCACCTTCGCCACAGCAAGGCCTATAACAGCCACTTCCTAGACTCACCTCAGAAGCTGCAGGGTTGACTGAGTTACAGAGCCTTCATAAAAGACAAGGGGCAATGCACCTTACAGCTTTTATCTTTGCTATTTTTTCTTTATGAGTAGCTATGTGGGTAAGGAAGAATCCATATACTAATTTTCAGTCTTTGCTTCTTTCTATTTTTATTGGGATCTAGAAGTGAACAAATACATTTGAAGAACAACTTACAAACTCAAATTCATAACTGCTAGAAATACAGTCAGAGAATACTCTCAAAGAACACATCTTCATAACCAGTTACTAATAAATAACCATCACAACAGCATTAATAAAAAAACAACTCAACTCAAAGGAGCCTTCTTGTTGTTACCTTGAAGCCACCGAACTTGTGTGGCTGGTCCGTAGCCCTTTTCATTCTTGGCCGATATCCGGAACACAATAGCAGGTCTAGATGTGTAGTCAATGTGTGCATTCGCAAGCTGCCCAGAAGTCACGACACATGAGGTTTTCAGGCCACAGTAGATCCTCATGAACACAAGCTGGCCTGGATTATCCTGCACCTGTGCTGTGCGGATAGCCAAGTAGGCTGAGTATTCCAAAATGTTTCCAGAAGGTGAAGTTGGAGGCTCCCAGGAAAGGTGGATCCCTTCGACATTCTGGAGAAGAACAGGTGACTCTGTATCACTTATCCTGTCTTGGAACAGAGCCTGCCCTCTGTCACTGCACTGGGTATCGCAACCGCTGACTGCAACTTTACTGTACAGTTTACACACTTCACGAAGTGAGACTGAAGTGTCCACACTGTCTATTGTGTCCCCCAGAAGGGGTTTTCTTCCTTAACAAAGAGCAAGAGATACTTATAAAATACAATCAACTTTGTATGTTCTAAAACTTCAAACTCTCCATGAGCTCTGCCTGATGGAAACAAGACAATACAAACTGATCTCCAGCCCTGTGGCTTCATGCTGAAACTCTACTTGCTTGTAATTTGGAGTTGAAAAATACCATGCATGGCTCCCAAAACATATATTTACACATTTAACCCACCTCTCTGAGGTATCTTCCACAAGTGCTAGTAAAAATTTGTAAACACAGGAGTTTCAAATCATTTGCACCACTGACAAGTCTCACTGGATCTGACAGATTACCTTGGAAATTCGGACTGTAGAAGGAGCTCCAGGAAAACCAGGGATACACGTTTTAAATTCACTGATTTTGCTGAAAGGGCCTATTCCACAACCATTGATTGCAGCAACCCTGAATTTATAAACTGTTCCAGGAACAAGATCCTGTTTCTTTAGTAAACTGTAGTCAGGCACGTCTGCATTTCCTACCTAAAATGTAAGGGATACACAAGTCAGAAAAGAAGGTACATTTATTATTACAAAGTTATAATTACTTGTTATTAAACAACAAAACTTTTGAAGAAAGAGCTGTATTTGAGGGGTCCAATTCCATCATGTATTTCCCTCTCTTACTCCAAGGGTAAAACTCCACTACAGAACCCATTAAGGTCCTTCCTGAATCAGATTCCTATCCAATGGGAAGATGATCTGAGCCCCGGACTATAAGGGGAAAGGCAAGGGAATTCTTTACAGGAGAGGCAGGGAAAACTAAAACAAAAAACCAGAAGTGATACCACAACAAACAAAACAAATCCCCATCCCCATGTGAACTTGACTTGGAGAAGAAGTTCAGACCTGCTGTCTGTCACGCAATCGTCTTCCTAGGAGCAATGCCTTTAGAGACAGGGAAGCAAGCCTGCAGAGAAGGAGTGACTAAGGGCGGGCGGTGGTGGCGCACGCCTTTAATCCCAGCACTTGGGAAGCAGAGGCAGGCGGATCTCTGTGAGTTCAGGACACTGAACAGATGTTAAATAATGCTATGCTCCTGGGTGGCAATACCCTAACATCTGTACCTTTCAAACATCTGGCATCTGCTCTCCCTAACTTCAGCACACAGTGGTACCAGAGTGGCAGTAGAGCATCCCGTCTCAAGCCTGCTCATCTCTACTGTACAGGAAGATACCAGGCCTCAGAGAGGTCAGACAACTGACTTGCTTCTGTTCACACTGAGGAATACTGGAACTAGAAACTCAAACTCAAGTTTACTAGCTGCAGATTTTGCTCTTTTGTTCTTTTTTTTTTTTTTTTTTTTTTTTGGTTTTTCGAGACAGGGTTTCTCTGTAGCTTTGGAGCCTGTCCTGGAACTAGCCCTTGTAGACCAGGCTGGCCTCGAACTCACAGAGATCCGCCTGCCTCTGCCTCCCGAGTGCTGGGATTAAAGGCGTGCGCCACCGCCGCCCGGCTGCTCTTTTGTTCTTAAAGAAAAATTAGGTAGCTAGCATGCTTTATGATGGATATAACCTTATATGGACACAGATTCATCTCCAGCCAGGGATTTCAGTAGCCATAAAAGTAATGATGGGCCGGGCGGTGGTGGCGCACGCCTTTAATCCCAGCACTCGGGAGGCAGAGGCAGGCGGATCTCTGAGTTCAAGGCCAGCCTGGTCTACAAGGGCTAGTTCCAGGACAGGCTCTAGAAACTACAGGGAAACCCTGTCTTGAAAAACCAAAAAAAAAAAAAAAAAAAAAAAAGTAATGATGGTTTACTGGTTTACTAGACTTTTTTAAAATCAAGAACTGAAAATATTCGCCAGGTGACACTTTGGAGCCACAGGCAGGCAGACCTCTGTGAGTTTGAGGCCAGCCAGCCAGGTTTACAGAGCCAGTTCTAGGACAGCCAAAGCTATACAGGAAAACCCTGTCCCAAAAACTAAATAATAACAATAATAAAATAAAATGATTAAAAATATTCAGTGTGAAAAAGAGGGAAGAATGCCAAAAGCTTTGCTAGAGAAACTAAACTGATAAATGATATGTATATGTACATGATAATGTGATTTTATGTGTGTGATGTGTGTGTGTGTGTGTGTGTGTGTGTGTGTGTGAGACAGAGAGAGAGAGAGAGAGAAAGAGAGAGAGAGAGAGAGAGAATGTGATATATAGGGTGGTTGGGGTACCCCTTATCAATTGGGTACAGCTTTTTTTTTTTGAGACAGACTTTCCCTATGTAACCCTGGCTGTCCTGGAACTATGTAGACTCAGCTGGTTTCAAACTCACAGAGATCTGCTGCCTCTGCCTACTGAGCATGTGTGCTATCATGCCCAGCTTGAAGCAGGTTTTCTTGTTGTGGTTGTTTGTCTTTTGCTTTTTCTAAAACGGTCTCTCTTTGTATCCTTGGCTGTTCTGAAACTCACTTTGTGAACCAGGTTGTCTCTGCTTCCTGAGTGCTGGGATTAAAGGTGTGTGCCACCACCACCTGGCAAAGTATTTTTTTAAATGAAATGATGATGTCATATTTACAAAAGATGATTATATATACAGAGCTCTCAATAATACACCTTGGAAAGATCTCAATTTCCTTCCCTCAAATGACCTGAATCAGGGTTATTAAAAATAATCTCATTCTCAAGGTTCATAATTCACTTTCTGTATATTTAGCTTGCTTTTTGAAGTGTTAGGAATTGTAGCCAAACTTAAACACATGCTAGACATGCATCCTGCCAGTTATATCCTCAGCCCTCAAAATGTAAAAAAAAACACCAACAGTTACCTTTGACATACTTTGTTTTCCTTTTGGTAGCAAGTAAAACTGGCTCACCAAAGCGGTGTTGTTTTTAAAAATTCCCACATCACACCATTGATGTTCTGTTTTCAAAATGGCCACTGGATTTGAAGGTGTCTCTTTCTAATTTTAGAGAAAGGAAAATTTATGAAGACCTTATTGAGTACAGAAATGTCAAGACTTGTGTAATCTCACATGGTGATCTACAAGAGCGTTCACGGGTGAAGAGCACACATTACCAGCTCATGATGAACATTAGCTCAGAATGAACACCGTCTCAACAGACTGGGCCAACTAAAAATGGGATGGGGATGCCAGTTCACCACGGGGTAACAGGGACTCTCCGCAGGAGCCCGCTACTATTAACCTGGCTGCAGTTCACCACGGAGTAACAGGGACTCTCCGCAGGAGCCCGCTACTATTAACCTGGCTGCAGTTAGCTTGTTTCCCGGTCAGTGGCAGGTTAAAATGCCAGCTGTCATTTCAGAGACCCTCAGAAAGCATAATCCCTTCAGAGAATGCTACTATCTGCTCCAACAGAAACAGGTAGGAAGCTCCATTCCAAGTTGGCTTTTTTTTCTAGGTTCAAAACCAACAAGCAGAGATCCAGTGATCTTTGTATGTGAAATATCTGTGCTTCTCCAAACCTAAAAGGTTCAAAACTAAAACGTGACGTGAGTATGTTTTGCTATGTACTAAAAGAGTAGAGTAAGCTGCTGCACGCCTCTCTCTGCTTCAGAAACAGACCTTCTCCAACTTCAGCTACCTTTGGTGGTGCATTATCCTTACCCCTGGAACTAACCTTTTAAAACCATCTTCTTTTAAATGGGACATTGTTCCCAGAAGCTCAAAACCAAAGTGCACTTCGGTGTTTATTTCTGACTTAAGTGCACAACGGCAGCGTGCACGCACACGCTGACGTTTCCTGTGACTCGGGCTGGGAGCAGCTCTGAGCTCGGCTCCCTCCGCTGCGCTGTAACAAGGCCTCAGTGACCATTTCGGAGCACCTGCTGACTGCGACTGAAGGAACAACGCAACTATGACTGATATGTCACAGGACAGACTCAGAGGGAAATCTTCCCATTTAATAACCCTTCCCTGAGAAGAGTCTGCAAACACAGACTTCATGTTCTGGAAAGGTGAAAACCAATGAACACATGATCAAAATCCAAAAAAAAAAAAAGAAAGAAAGAAAGAAAAGAAAAAAATTATGGAAAATTCTTAAAGTTTCTAAAAGACGCCGGGCGGTGGTGGCGCACGCCTTTAATCCCAGCACTCGGGAGGCAGAGGCAGGTGGATCTCTGTGAGTTCGAGACCAGCCTGGTCTACAAGAGCTAGTTCCAGGACAGGCTCCAAAGCCACAGAGAAACCCTGTCTCGAAAAACCAAAAAAAAAGTTTCTAAAAGACAAGCAAGAAATCAAATAAAATTGCAGCAATAAAGTGAAATGACCGTTTTATTAACCCTAAAAACAGTAAGATGCATGATCCTCATTTTTATCTAAATAAGGCAATCCTAGTGTATCAAGACATGTAGCCAAGCACTAAAGTTTGGCAATATGCAGATCCATTATGACCATCCATAAAACAACTCAATGTCTGAATTTTGGGTTAGTCTACATGTATGTCAACCTATTATAGCAATGTGCTGTTGTCTCCTATGAAGTAGTTATCCAAGTACTTCTGTTCCCTTAACAAATTCTTTTAACCATTAATGTAACTTACATTAATGCACATGTATGTATGTATATTCATACAATAGAGAAAGCATGGGGAAGAATATTAAAATTATCTGTGGCCTCATTAAAATTATCTGTGGCCTCACACCCCAGAGATAGTCACCTAGCAACTGTGAGTGCAGTGTGAGATGGTATACTCAGTATGAAATATGTGTATTAAACGAATTTTTACATCCAAACTGGGACAAAATAGGCATTATTATTGTAGCCATCTTTTTTTCACTAAATATATTATGAACATTTCCTTCTTAGCACCCTACTTCTGAATTTACATCAATTCCTCACTACACGAGACCCGGGAGCCTCTGTATTCAAACACACATCCTCACCTGTGACAGGCATCACCAGCAGACCATACTTACAGAAAACGGCGCTGCTGCAGCATGCACCTCTACACGGCTGATCTTAGTTGCAGGCAGAGCACATATTTCATCAACTGAAAACCAAACCATCACTTTAGTATTAAATAATCACTCAGACATATTAAAAGACAGTTCGTAAACATACAGGGTATTTAGTGCACCAAACACTCCGATATAGTCCATAGTGTGCATATTTACCATGATTAGAAGAATCAAAAACTGGGAAGCTTGGGAGATAGCTCAGTGAGTTCAATCCCGGAACCCATGTAAAAACCTGTGCGTGATGCTATTATCCCAGTGCTGGGGAGGCAGAGAGAGGCAGATCTCTGGGGCTTGTTGGTTAGCCAGCGTAGCTAAATTAGCAAGCTTCACGTACAAATTAGAGACCCTATCTCAAAATACAGGGTGGAGAATGACTGAGAGAGAAACACAAGGTGTCTCTAGCCTTTGCATGCACACACATGCACATCTGTGGATACATGCACGCGTGTACACAATCACTCTCTCACAGAAACACACACACGCACACAATAACCTGGGAAATACAGCCAGAGATATCAATAATCAATCAAACTAATCACAATGTTCCTTTCATAAGGGTTCACGGCGGCTAATGTGAAAGAGGACGTTTGCCAAGGATGAAGCCCAGGTCCAGGGACACGAGAAGCAGTGACAAAGTCAGCAGTCGGCCGGGCTCGGAGGACTGCTGACCCTGCACTAGTCTTTAAGATTCATCTACTGTCATGTGTACAGTATTCTGCCTGCTTGTGTGCATGAAGGTTGGAAGAGGACACCAGATCTCACTACAGATGGTTGCTGGAAATTGAACTCAGGACCTCTGGAAGGGCATCTGGTGCTCTTAACCTCTGAGCCATCTCTCCAGCCCCTGGACTAATCTTTCCTAAAGGAAAAAGTTTGTTGAATTTATTCACAGTAGAGGAGATAAGCTGCACCTTAGTGTGTGCTGATTTAACATCTAAAGAAGCAAGGAATATACTGGGATGAGGGATGTACCTCAGTGTAGCACAAGGATGACCCTGGGCTCAATTCCTAACATGGGAGGCAACAAAGCCTTGTTTAAACCGAGGTTAATAAGAGCTACAGTTGGATGCAGCAATCCACATCTACAGTCTCAGTATTCAGAAGGCTGAGGCAGGAGGATCTCAAGTTACATCAGGCTACATAGTGAGATCTTATCTTCCCCCCCCAAAAAAAAGTCAAAGAAAAAAAAACTTTGTGTCTGTGTATGTATTTGGTTTATCAAGACAGAATTTCTCTATGCATCTCTCTGACTGTCCTGGAACTCACTCTGTAGACCAGGCTGGCCTCGAACTCAGAGATCCTCCTGCCTCTGTCTCCTGAGTGCTGGGATTAAAGGCGTGCACCACCACCGCCTGGCTTGTTGTGTGCTTCTTGGTTTTCAGTTTTCAGAGTCTCTCACACACAAGTTCTGCACACAGCACTGAAATGGATTAGCCACTGGACCTGTCATGGACGTCTGACATCTCTGCTTTTCTCCACTCTAAACTGACATTGTTTACTACTAAGCTATGGAGCAAATGACTTTGTCACTCAGTTTCAGGGTGTGTGTGCGCACCCTGAAATCCTAAACTGAAATACATGTGTGGTCCTGCTCATTTTCTGTCTTCTCTGCCATGGTGGAAGATATGCAGTGATGCCTATGAGTAATATTCATTTACCCCACAATACTCAAGACTTCCTGTAGGGCACTGTGCTTATTTCTGTGATGGTGAAGGAAGAAGACTTCATCTAGTAAACACATGTATACAAAGAGTCACAAAGTATAATGCCCATCTTAAACAAAACCAACCCCCTTCCCAACATTTATCTTTTCTCGGTGTCTTCAGCTGGGTGGCCTTCAGTGATGCTTCTATATGGTGTTCCTAAACTGAGCATCCTTCTCTGCAGGCACCCGCGCTGCAAACACAAGTCACTCAGCAGTCAAGCACGTATAACCCGGTACAGCACTGGCTGTTGGGAATCCCGCAGTGAACATGTCAACAAAGCCTCTGCTCCTGTGGAGCGTACATTTTAGATGGCCTCTACACTTGTATGTACAGCTGAGAGCCGCCTCCAAGACTCCACACCTACACACTGAACTACCCAGGACCTCAGTTCAGTTCATAGATGGATTCCTGCTCCTGCCATTTTCATTTTGACGAGGTCAGTGTTCATTCTGATGTTCAACTAAAACATCTTATTTGATTTGCTTTTTGCTCTCATAACCAACAGCTGTCAAGTCTAATTAATAAACTTTTCTAAGAGCCTCTTAAATGTTTTTCTCTATTCTGTCTTGCCACTGTCTGTCTTTATGTACATCCATCTGAGAGGACTAAAAGAAGCCCTACCCAATCTTTCAGCTATTGCCTAAAGCATCTCTTCCTCTGGTACAGTCAGAGGTTTCTTTCAGTGAGAGCAAATCTAATCATACCACTCCGTTCCTCCTGAAAACACGCTGGCAGGTCTCCCACTCTGCAAACAGTGTCATGTCCCTGTCACCGAGACTGACACGGGTGTCTACGACGCCCAGCACTGCCCTTTACTATCTGCTCAGGAACCATTTTACTGAGGATGTGGAAATCTCAAGCTTGAGTTTGTTTCCAGCATATAAACTTCTTTGTATGTAAGACAGAAAATTACAAATAAGAAATTTTAAACTATATAAGTTTAGGACCAAGTTGATCTATACCAAAGAATACTTTTACATCAAGAAAGAAAGTGACCCTTCCATGTGTAGTAGAACACACCTATATCCCAGCACATGCAAGGGTGAAGCAGGAGAATCACTAGGAGCTTGAGGCCAGATAGCCTGGGATAAGTTAGTCTGGGATACACAGTGAGCCTATCTCAAAAGAAAAAGTAAAAGTCAGGTGACTGTGGCATATGCCTTGAATCCCAGCACTTGGGAGACAGCATCAGGCAGATCCCTGTGAGTTTGAGGCCAGCCTGGTCTACAGACCTGGTTCCAGGACAGCCAGGGCTAAACGGAAAAACCCTGTCTCTAAAAATAAACAAAACAAAAAATAGAATAAAAGCCAAACAAGCAAAAAGGAAGGAAAATAAATAAAAGTGCTCCTTTTGTGTAAGCAGAGCAATGAGAACAGTATAGGAAATAACCTTTTTGTAGTATTTTTATCTACTGTTCAAAATGGAAATAAAAATGTTTATTCTGTTATATCTGAATCTCTGAACAATTAGATTTAGAATAGCTATCACAACATCTTAAAATTAAAAAGCTACATTTCTAGTCCAAGGATATACCAGAATAATTTTTATTTATTTGGTTTTTTTTTTTTTCGAGACAGGGTTTCTCTGTGTAGCCCTGGCTGGCCCTGAACTCACAGAGATTCACCTGCCTCTGCTTCCCTGAGTGCTGGGATTAAATGTGTGCATCACCACCACCCAGTCCAGAATAAAATTCATAAAATAATTTTAGATATTGAAATCACAAGCAGTATTTGATATGTATCTCAGTGGCACCTGAATATAACCAGGCATGGTGGATCATGCCTACGATCTCATCACTTTATAGACCGAGGCAGAAGGACCACAATTTTGGGTCAGCCCAGGCTACAATAATGAGGACAGCTAGTATGGGCTACAGAGTGAGATCCTGTTTAAAAAACGAAAATTAAAAACATAAAAAAACAAAATACAACAGAATAATCAAATAAAAAATAAACAAAGTATGAGCTGTCTTATGAATGCAAGTGATTAACAGTCCCCACTACTGAGTTACTGTAATTCAGATACCTGCAACGCAAGTATTACTAAATGACAACTCTTCATCAAGCCCAGATTTCAGCATCGTGGAAACAGGAACAAGATGAATAAACAACCTCATACAGCTACAAAGTGACAGAACAGGCACAAGGACAGCCACACTGACCACACTGACCAAAATCAATGTCCACAACAATTCCCTGACTGTGAAGAACGTGAATAACCACGTCGTGTAAGCCCCGGCCTTTAGTCCAGCACTTAGAGGCAGAGGCAGATGGTCTGTTAGTTCCAGGCCAGTCACAACTACACGGCGAGGCCCAGTGTCTGCTTTCTCAGGGACTCTCCAGCCCTCCCAGGGCTCTAAAGGTCGGGCTTTATGGAAAGGTGACCTTGTACCTTCACTCTTCCAGAGCACATCTGTCACACAGCTGTTGCTATGAGGAGCATTAGGCGCCAAAGGCGAATGCAAGCCAGCATTAGAGTCGGCTGCTCTGAAGTCTGGTTTGCTTTTCAGTGAGGTCCCCTTCATGGCTGTGTGCTCAGTTTTTGCACTGTTTACTGTATCACTAACCTACAAGAAATAAAATAGTTCATCATAGCAAGTAATATTCAATAAAATATAAGTCAATATTTAAAAAAACAAGCAAAATAATTTCAAGTACATTTGGAGAAGTAAATTCACCAACAGGGAGTAGTGGTACACACCTGTAATCCCAGGTAATTTGAGAGATGGGGCAGAAGGCTCCAGTGATATAGGCTAGCCTAGGCTAGGAAATAAGATTCTCAAAACAACAACAGAAACAAAAACTCACCAAAATGCAAAATATTTAATATATATAACTATATCCCTAATTTCTTTTTCGAGACAGGGTTTCTCTGTAGCTTTGGAGCCTGTCCTGGAACTCGCTCTTGTAGACCAGGCCTGCCTGTGCCTCCCGAGTGCTGGGATTAAAGGCGTGCGCCACCACCCCCCGGCCCACATCCCTAATTTTTATAATCACTCTTTAACCTAGTAGTTTTAAGATTTTTTTTTTTACTTAATCTCCTTGTTCCAAAGATTATATTTTTAGTTTACCATTTTCAAATGGAGGCTAGTATTACAAGCAAATATTTATGTGGCACAGGTGAGGTCATGAACACCACTCAGTTTAGCATTTTTATTAACAATTTTTTGTTTTTGGAGACAGGGTTTCTCTGTGTAACAGTCCTGGCTGTCCGGGAACTCACAGAGATCCACCTGCTTCTGCCTCCCGAGTGCTGGAATTAAAGGTGTGCTCCTCCATCACCCTGCATTAATGATCTGCTAATTGACAGTGTGTATAGTGTGTGAGGGTGCACACGTGCCATGATACACATGTGTGGTCAGAGGGCAGCTTTATGGAGTCAGTGTTCTATGCTATGTAGGTCCAGGGATTGAGCTCTGGTGGTCAGACACGCATAGCAAGTTCTTGACTCACTGAACCATTTTGTTAGCAACCCCTATTCAATCCTTAAAAAAGATTTTAGACACTTTAGACACATAGCTGAAAGATCTGATGATTCCTAAAAATTTCAGCAAATGAATTATTCTGTATGACTGAGTTTTACATATAAAGATTCAACAATGCTGTATGTCAGTATTATTTACTATTAAACATTTGATCAGAAACCTTCCTAATGTTGAACCTGGTGATCTGGGATTGTAATTCTGGCTACATGGGAAGCTGGGGCAGAGAAGATGGGGTCCAGGGAAGAGGAGAGGAAAGAGAAAGGGGAGGATGGAAGAAGGGAGAGACAGGGACTGTATTAGCGACATTTTAACTTGCCTCCCTAGATATACTATAATGGACACATTTAAACTTTATGGCGGTCCAGGTTATCAGGACATCATCATCATTTATCTTTAAATACTCCAGTGTTGCTGTTGTTTTACTTGTGAGTGTGTGTGTTTTTGTATGTATGTGTGTGTGTGTGTGTGTATTTTTACACTCCCTGAGCCATCTTGCTGTCCTCAAGATATTTGATTTCTTTTTAAATTGTTGTTGAGTTACTGACTTAAATTTTACAAAAACCATTACATGAATTTTATTTTAGCTCACAAGGAATTTCCACAATGTATGGAATGGACCTAAACATATTTCTGCCACTTTGTCTATATTATCTGTGTGAAGAGCCATTCTCAGCATTTATAATAATAAAATCAAAATAGTCATCAGTTTTCAAAAACATTGAAGATGTTCTAAATCCTTCAGTTAACAAAGCACAACCACCTAATCAGTATGCAAACTTGCTTTATCTTTAGTAACAGTAAAACTGCATATAAACCACATCGTTACTTTACAGCAATTTCTCAGGCCGGGGAGGCGACTCAGTTGATAAAACACTTTCAGCACAAATAGAGGACCCAGTACCCAAATAAAAATCCGTGTGAAAGGCTGCACTGCGGTGGGGCATGCCTGTGATCCCAGTGCTGAGGAGTGGGGACAGGAGGGAGCCTGGGCCTTTCTGGCCGGCCAGTCCAGCTGGATTTACAACACCTAGGTTCAGGTGGATGCCGTCTTAAATATACGGTGCAGGGCGATTGAGGGGGGATTCCTCGTGTTAACCTCGGCCTTCTACGTGATCATACAAATGTACACTTGCATACACACACAATATACTTCTCTATGAATTATTACTAGCAAATATTTTATTCCTATAATTATTTTAAATACTTCCACATTGGATTGTACAAAATTTTCTTGGAAAAAAAAAAAAAAAAAAAAAAAAAAAAGATTGTGATTTGAAAAAGCTTAAGAGACCCTGGACCAGAGGATGAAGAAGGGCTTCGGGAAAAAAAAAAAAAAAAAAAAAAAAAGAGGAAAAGAAATTGCTTTAGATGGTGGGATTTGATTACTGAATTAATTACAGGAAAGGAAAAAAGAAAACTAAAAAGGGAGGCAGATAACAGCAGGAAAAGCAGAGCTGTATGTGACGGACAGCACTAATGGGCACTGCACGGCTCATCTACAGATACTTCGTCATCCTAACACGGACATCAAGTTCAAACTGAACTCCACTAAAAATACTTCAAGGCTGGAGAGAAGTGGAAAATGTGGAGAGGGACGTCATCAAATTTTCATCTTCCATTAGCTTTTCTGTATATGTATGTCCGTGTGTGAAAATATAGGCACACATGTGTGGAGACCAGAGGACACCTCAGCTGCAGTTCTTCAGGCATGCTATCACCTTGTTTTTTGAGATAAGAGTCCTCCACTGGCCTAGAGTCTGCCAAGGAGGCTTGGCTGGCTAGCCGGCAAGAATCCTCCTGTCCCTGCTTCCTAGTTCTGGGATTTCAAGCACTTACCACCACTCCAAGCTTCCTTATCTTTTTATTGAAGATACGCAATCAAAAGCGAGAAAGTAAAAGCTTAGCAAAATAAGAATTTTATTTATTGTTGTTGTTCTTTTATTTTTTGAGTCTCACTATGTAGCTCTGGCTGTCCTGGAACTCACTCTGTAGACCAGGCTGGCCTCAAACTCACAGAGATCCACCTGCCTCTGCTTACTGAATGCTGGGATTACAGGCTGGCTACCACACCCAGCTAGGATTTCATTCAAGCGTGCATAGTTAGATACCAAAAGAAAGCGAGAATTGTTTAAAGGAGTTGTTTTTAGCACGATCCAAGAACAGGGAGGGCAAGGCAGGCACCATTGTCTTATCACAAGCCATGCATGCAATACCATTCAGCTTATGATGTATATACACACACATCACATACAATACTCATGGCACATGTATATTATAATGTAAATGTAGTTTATTTTCTAAAATAGGCTACTCACAAAGTATGAGCACAACTTGTAATATCTCCTTCCTCGATAACCACAATATTTTCTCACATTCTTTGTCCTCAGTCACGCTCAAAACAGGACTATACCTCATCCCTTTCCATGGAAAGGATCCACTGATAGCAACAGCAGTTTCCCAGATGAAAATAATGAATTTTAATAAGTTGAGCCATTAACGTCCACAAATACTTACCATGACCACCTCCTAAGGAACAAGTAACTTTACACAAGTTGTTCAGCTTAGCTACTGATATAGTCTTTGGTAAATAAAATATATAAATATACTTAAATTATATTTTATAGATTCACAATATATATATATATATATATATGACATCTAAGAATATCACAATATAAACTTAAAATACTTTGCTTTGGTTGAGACAGGGTTTTGTGTAGTTGAGGCTAGCTCAACAGTATGGTTGAGGCTGGCCTCGACCTGGCTCAACCTCTCAAGCTCTGGGATTGCAGATACACAGCTGGTGTGGACAATTCTGTATTCTGTCAATTATGTTTTAAATAAACACTGATTGGCCAGTAGCCAGGCAGAAGTATAGTCAGGACAACCAGACAGGAAGTAGAGGCGGGGCAATGAAAACAAGAGTATTCTGGGAAGAAGGAAGTTCCTCCCAGACATGGAAGAAGGAAGATGTGGCCTACCCCGCTGAAAAAGGTACTGAGCTATGTGGCTAACATACACTAGAATAATGGGTTAATATAAATTACAAGAGTTAATAAGAAGCCTGAGCTAATGAGCCAATCAGTTTATTACTTACGGAGACTTCTGTGTGATTTTCTTTGGGGCTAAACGGCTGTGGGAACTGGGCAGGACAGAAACCCCAACAAGCAGGCCTCATGTTACACACCACCACACCTGGCTCATAAGGATCAACCCAAATAGAACAGCATCCAGCGCTATAGGCAGTGAAACTAGGTGTCTCTTCAACACGGATTTCAATTCAGGCTTCTATCATAGAATGGCTTTTCTCCTTTTATTTTTGTGGTGCTAGAGACAGAATCCAGGGTCTTGTGTTTGCCACCAAGCACTCTAACACTGAGCCTCATCCCCAGGCCTGTGACAGTTCAGAGCTGATTCTCAAATGGAGCAAGGAGTAATGACCCTTATCCAGAGAATATGCAAAAACCCTCGGCACAAGCTGGCTAGCCCACGAGTATTCACTGTCAGCACAGGAGCTTCCACTTACACTGTTCTGAAGGATGCTATTACTGCCTTGTCTCTGAGGGTCCATCCTGACTCCTGTAGGAATGAGAAAGTTCACACTGATATGCTCTTCATTGGCATCCATAAACTACGTTGTCAATAGTTTTACATTTACACATTAAAGATTAAAATACCATCTTTATCCAAGTGTATCTGCTTTCTTAATAGTTACTTAATAGTTGCTGAAGACTGTAACAAATTTTGTTGCTTTCCAGGGGCCTGTTCAGTTAAAAACACTTCTGGAAACCAGTGAAGTATTTCTGAAGCTAACTGAAAACATGTCTGGAACTCAAGACTGAAGATTCTAAGTCCACAGAATGAGCTGCAGGCAAGCACGCTGACCTTTCTGAGCTCCGCTATGACAGAGTGAGAGAGCCGCAGGCTTCAGAGCTCATGCTCAGGCAAGCTGGTTTGCCAGCCATGTGCCAGGGCATCTTAAAACTCATGCAGTTTCCTGAACCAAGCATCATCATGGGGCTTTCACAGTATGTTTTTAGAAAGCACACAAGCAGACGTGCATTCTTTAAGCATGACACTTATTTTACCTAGCATATTTGGTGCTGCTGAAGAATCAGGTGATGCAGCTTGGTACGGCAAGTCAGTATTCAACTGCAAGAGATAGCCCTCGACTGTCGGCACTTCGTCCCACTTGACGTGGAAAGAGTTGGTAGTAGCTTTGATCAGCTGGACTTGGGATGGTGCTGGCGGTTTCTCTAAGGAAAAACATTATATAGATAGAGCCTTTAGTTTCAATTGGAACCACAGTCTGCCAACAGTTTTGGTGGGCAGGAGCTTGAAAACACCTGTTTGCTGAAGATACTTGAAGACATACAAACCAAAGTAGTTTGAAGCTCTGATTTTATTCAATTTCTTCTACAAATAAAACAACTCAATACCAAACTACTTACGTCATTAGAATTAGAAGGCCGAAAATCTCCCCTGAATACACCTAATCATGTCTAAAAGGCTGAGGGGTGAGACTGGGTGTTATACAATTATTGCTTTGTGTTTTACCTTCATGAATTTTAATTTTTTAATTTAAAAAACTGATTTTTAACCAACAGCATACATGCTAGAAATACTGCTCTTAGCAAAGATGACTTGGATATATTTTGGAACATGAATTTTTTACCCTTTAACAAAATTAGTACTACCCAAAACACATATCCTTGGTATAAAATGTCAGTAACATAAAAAAATATTGCTAATATTTCCACAACAAGTAACAGATCTTCTAAGATTTGAAATTATAGCCAGGTGGCGGTGGCACACGCCTTTAAACTCAATACTTGAGAGGCAGAGGCAGGTGAATCTGAGTTTGAGGTCAGTCTGGGTTTCAGAGTGAGTTCCAGGCCAGCCAGGGCTACACAGAGAAACCCTGCCTCAAAAAACAAAAACAAGCCGGGCAATGGTGGCGCACGCCTTTAATCCCAGCACTCGGGAGGCAGAGGCAGGCGGATCTCTGTGAGTTCGAGACCAGCCTGGTCTACAAGAGCTAGTTCCAGGACAGGCTCTAAAAAAAAGCCACAGAGAAACCCTGTCTCGAAAAACCAAAAAAAAAAAAAAAAAAAAAAAAAAAAAAAAAAAAAAAAAAAAAAAAAAGTATCTGATGTTGTATCTGATGACAATATTGCTGGTCCAGTCTTCCGTGTATACGAAGGATGTCAGCAAGCTTCACAACTGAGAGGAAGTATGTCCCTAGCTTTGGACAGTTAGTTAAGAAAATTCATCTTTGTGATTTCTCAGCTGTCCAGTGCAAGTCCAATATCTACTTCATTTTTTAAATATCTCATTAAAGTATCTTAATCATTACTCTCTATATATAGGTGTCTTGCCTTCATGTGTATCTGTGTGTCGTGTGCATGCCTGGCACACAGAGACCAGGAGAAAGTGTTGGATCCCCTGGACCTGGAGTGACAGATGGTTGGATGCTGGGAATTAACTCTGGTCCTCTGGAAGAGTAGCCTGTGCTCTTATCTGCTGAGCCATCACTTCAACCTCAAATGTATCTTTTTACTGATGATAACAACATATGGCCAAGATGCCACAGCCAGTCCAAGCCTATTCCCTAAACTGGTTTTGTGGAAATACAGCAGTACTCTTTGTTAGTGTATTTTCCCTAGGCTTACCTCCATGCTTCAAAGTGAGTCAGGAGACAGTGAGGCCTATTCCTTCAACAATTCTCATGTAAAGTCCCCCACCACCCCTTCAGCAACCCAAGCAGTTTATATCCCTCAAAGGATGGCAGCCCATAGCTGAATTAAAGCAAACATTTGGGAAAGTCCAGGAAGTAGACCAGATATTAAAGTGGAGGACATGGAGAGAACTTTTAAAAATCTAAATCCTGAAATAAACTCTAACACACTAAAGACCACGAGTTTCCAGACTGAGGGGCCCCTGAGTACTCATCACAGTGATGAAAACCAGGTATTGGGGCTTAAGAGAGGCTGCAGCACCGGTGTTTCCCCAGAGAGCCCGAGCTTCTGTCCCAGCACATGGGTCAGGTGAGTCGCAACCGTCTGCAGCTCCCATGCCCCCTGCACACACTAAAATTCAGACACATATTCCTACAAATCATTTTTAAAAATCAAAACAAAATTTCCTTTAAAAAGAAAAGGACAAAGAAGCAAGCAAGGAGTGGATGGTGGTGCATACCTAAGGCAGGAGGGCTGTGCATTTGAGGCCTCATAGGCTAGTTTGGAAGACTCTGTCTAAATGAACAGAAACAAACCACCAGCATCATAAAAATTTTAAATTTCAGGAACAGGGAAAAAAATTCCAAATGCTTCTAGAGGCAGGGGGAAGGGAAAAGGTCATGTTAAAAAAAAAAAAAAAAAAAAAAAAAAAAACCTCAAAACGGAAACCTAGAAAAGATAAGGAAGACAATTCCAGTCACAGGCATCCGTACTTTTTCCTAGCTTTGGAGCCTGTCCTTGGTGTGGGAGTCCCCTCTGTGTGTTGCTTGTAGTGGCTAATGAATACAGAAACTGCTTTGGCCTGATAGGGCAGAACTTAGGTAGGTGGAGAAGACAGAGCTGAATTCTGGGAGGAAGAAAACAGAGTCAGAGAGATGCCATAGATCCACCAGAGACAGATGCTGGAAATTTTACCCAGTAAGTCACTGGCACGTGGCAATACACAAATTAATAGAAATGGATTAAATTAAATTAAAACTTAGCCAATAAGAAGCTAAAGCTAGCCAGGCGGTGGTGGCGCACGCCTTTAATCCCAGCACTCGGGAGGCAGAAGCAGGCGGATCTCTGAGTTCGAGGCCAGCCTGGTCTACAAGAGCTAGTTCCAGGACAGGCTCTAGAAACTACAGGGAAACCCTGTCTCGAAAAACCAAAAAAAAAAAAAAAAAAAAAAAAAAAAAGAAGCTAAAGCTAAACAGTGATTTAATTACACCCATATTCTTAAATATTGTTCATAAATATTCTTTTACATTTAAAGGTGGATATGATATAGATATAAATAATTTACACTGGTATAGATTTGGTTTATTGGTACAAATTTAAGGTCGATTTTGTTATATGTATATGTATTTCTGATCTTGATTAAGGTATTGTGTTTGTGTAGTTCATTTAATGTATAATTAAAAATATAGGTCAATAGAGAGTCATCTATAATGGTCAAAATTGCAGTCATGTTAGTTAGGTTTTCTAGATATATAAAGATATATTTCGGTTAGTTAGGTATTCTTCCAATCTTGCAGAGACCTTCAGAATATAGCATTTAAATGTTCATGCTGTCAGACTGGACAGCATGTGTGAGAACCTGGTGAGACCTACTGCAGGTCCCCACTTTAAAACTTCTGCTGTAACTATTAGCAAATGATCTAAAATGCCCTTTTATCTGAGGCTGTCTGGTACTTCTGCACCATTATATTGGGGTTACAGATTTGTAGGAAAGTACCACAGGGGTGGAGTGTTTCTTGCCATATTTTTTGGGGGAGGGGAGAGGGTTAGATACAGGGCTTTTCTGTGTAGCCCTGGCTGTCCTGGAACTAGCTCTTGTAGGCCAGCCTGGCCTCAAACTCAGAGATTCGTCTGCCTCTGCCTCTTGAGTACTGGAATTAAAGGTGTCACCACCACTTCCCAGCTCTCAGCACATATTTATCAGGGTGTAAATGATATGAATAGAATTTAGCACTACTGATAACAATGATCACTTCTAGATGAGCTTGTGAGGTCTGCTTGTTAGAAAAGAACAGTTTTCTCCTTCCGTGCCCTGGAAAGGAATCTTTAAATCCATCCTACACTCGAGAGGAAGGAAAATCCTCCTTCCAAGTGGGGAGCGTTACATATTCCTCCCAGTGATTTCTAATTGTAAGGATTCCTTTTCAGTATTTAAAGGCAGATGCCGAGTGTCTATATGAAGAACTCCTCCGCGCACCCTTACGCACCAGTATCGAGATACCAGAGGTCCTTGCAGCACACCTGGCTGTTGAGGGCCTTTCTGTAGCCGTCTCTTCCGCTCCAGAAGTACAGCCGAGTGCCCACCGCAACGGCGCAGTGTCCGGCGCGTGGTCTTGGCCTTGAATTTTTTTTGTCTTCCTGAGAATCTGACACTAGAGTGGTCCACTCTGCTGTATCTAAAAAGAGAGAAATTTCCATGACTCAGTTATTACTCTTAAGCAACAAAGAGCAAACATTACTTTATTACATCAACGGGAGTGTCTCAAGACTCACCTAGATTCAGGTAAGAAAATGAGCTCGTACATCTCCACTCGCAATCATTAGGTGAATTCTCAGGATTCTCCCCCTTGTGGGGAACCCATCCACCAAAAATGTACATCCTGCGTGACAGAAGAGAACCAAGAACTTAAAATAAGTGCATCAATTTTACTGTCTGGATAGGAAACAGAAGAATGAGCTTATTTGCAGGCTTAAAAGCTTCAGAACTCCTCACCTTCTACATTGTAAAGGGAGCACTGTACAGACAAAATGAACAAATGGTCTTTCATAAAAGAGCTTACCATTGTAAGCAAGGGTGGTACACATCTGAAGCCGCAGGACTTGGGAAGCTAGGAAAGAGGATGCTCGGAGCTCATGAGTGTAAGGCCACACTGGGGAATGGAACAAGAGCCTGTCTCAACAACAATAAACCCGACAACTCTATAAAGCAGAACTGAACCAAAACAACACTCTGTCGAGGAAGGGTAAGTGAACACTGTCTCAACTATATAATATGCTGAGGAAGAGCGCGGGCACCCATCCATCTCTGCTTTCTGACTGCACATGCACAGAGGTCTCCCAAACGCTGGGCTTTCACCTGCAACTGTAAGCCCAATTAGCCCTTCCTTCCTAAATTGCTTTTGTTAGGGTATTTTCAACATATCAACAGAAAAGTAACTAAGACAGTGATCAAAAAAGATGAAATTTCACTTAACTTTGGGTCACTGCCGTTACTTAAACATGATAATTTAAGCCTGCTCTGGCTATGAACGCCTGGAGCCCCAGCTGTGCGGGAACAAGCATGGTGGAGCAGGCTTACAAGTCCAGCTTCCCAGGGAGGCTGAAGCAGGAAGATCACAACTTTGAGGTCTGCCTGGGCAACTTAGTGAGACTTGGTCTTCAAAGGAAAAAGGTTTGGTGATGCAGTTCTGAGTGTTGGTAGGACACTGAGATGTGTTAAGTGCGCGGTTCCAACTCCAGCACTGTTAAAAACAGAGCAGACCACCTTAAACTTTCCCCAGCAGTCTGAGGTCCTTGCCGGAACACTGTCCGAGAATGGAGCAGTGTGAGAATTCTGAGTGCTTGTGGAAAAACTCCACAAAAACAAGACCAGAGTCTGGTGACCTCAGTTTGTTCAAATACAGAATTGTTCTTGGAGTGTGTTTTCATGCTCCTCCCAGGTGTAGCAGATAGGCGTTTAATTCCAGCTCCTGTTATTCATATGCCTCTATGGAAAAACATGGTTTTGCCACATGTGTCCTTCTGACTGAACACCTTACTCATGTGACTCTTTTTAACCTCAGAGTGTAAACTGTCCAATGCTCCAAATAAAGTTGGCTATTGTATGAGACTTTCAGGCCCTGCTCTCCTAGGCCCACACCACCAATTAGAGCGGCAAACATCTTTTCTGAAATTTTTTAAAAAACATTTTATTTCGTTTCTATGCGTGTTTTGTCTGCATATGTGCATATACACCATATGTATGCCTGGTGTCTCCGATTCCCTGGGACTGGAGTTTCTGAGGGATGTGAGCCCCGTGCAGACGCTGGGAATCTAACCAGAGAGAACAAAGTAGCTTGGCAACACCTGCTGACACTTAGGTCGTCCCATACCAGGAAAGGCACAGAGAAGAAGCTAGATAGGTAACCCAGACAGTACTGAAAGAAGTCGAGGTACAGGTGTTCCAGCTCCCACGGACAAATTACTGTAGCTGTGATCAGCACAACAAGGTATTATTAGTCTGCTAATCTACTTCTAAGGAAGGACCATCTTTACTTCTCTCTGTATCAGTCTTTCAAGCTGGTAAAAATAAAGCCAAAGGCAAACAAGAAAAGGAAGCCATACTTGTTTCCTATAACACTGGCTGTATGAAGGCTCCGTGGAAGTGGCACTGTCCCCTTAGTTTCTGGTTTTGACCATGACATAGTATCTAGAAATAAAAATAAGAAAATCAGGAACTTGATCTAATAATAGCAAATCACCTCAATTTACACACTTAAAAAATAAAAAAAGTACTTACCAAAAAAAGCAAAAACGTTTCAAATCAGTTATCTGAATTCATCTTAAACATTCCCAGACCACAAGCACATCCAATCAGAAATCTACTCACATTGAATTTAACATTTCTACTGAAGAGCTGTGCTTAAAGTATCACTAATTTTAAATGACAAATAATACTTTTGATTTAACCATATTAAATAAATTTATAAGACAGTCAAAAATGAGAAGCACATTTTCAATTATTCACTTTCAGAGAGCTGCCCTCAGGTCTCCCACCGGTTAGCAATTCTGTGAAAGTCACACTTCCCATAGACAGGGAGGACAACCACAGAAATTAGTAACCCAACCAGATACCTCTCAGGGTGAAAGACGGTCCCACTAACAATTACAGAGGACCGTAGGCATGTATGTGGACCATTCTAGACAACCAGGATCTATGGTGGTGCTAAAGGAAACACAGAAAATTTACTACCATAAATTGAGCATTCAATTGTTCAAAGTGACTGATCATGTCTCAGCTGTTCCTGAGACTGTAAATGCTGACTATAATAAATATTTACAAAAACAAATAAAAATTTAAATTTTTCCTTTACCAATCCTAAGAAATTCCTGAATCAAATTAAGATTACCTAAATCAAGCTGCCATAGGTCATCCAGGCGAGCACCACACATTCCACCAAACACATACATCTTAGGACTCCCGGAGTCTTTTTTACAATATACAACAGCAGTGTGGGATTCTCTTGGAGAAGGTATAGTGCCTTTCGTGGCTGGAATGCTCCAGCCCACGACACCAGAACCATGCTGTAGTTCCAACTCATAGAAGTCATTTAAATACCTAAGACAGCACAGAAGAAATGAAAACATTCAGATGATATATATGTTTTGCTTTTTATTTCAATTCATAAATATATATTGGTCACACAGTGGCATGTGTCTGTAATCTCAGCAGAAGGACCATGAATTCCAGGTCAGTATGAACCAGACATCCTATGTCAAAAAAGAAGAAAAGAAAAAGGGGGCCTGAGAGCAGCTAAAAGAGCTTACTGCTCCGGCAGAGGACTAAAGTGGGTTCTTAGTGCTGAAGGCTAGTGGCTACAAGCACCTGGAACTCAGTTACAGAGGACCTGATGCCCTCTACTGTCCTCTGTGGGCATCTGCAGCACACTGGGCAAGAAACCCACGCAAACACACAGAAGACACACACAAACATTCTCAAGAAGAAAAAATGTCCATCATATGCTTATTGTAAAAAAAAAATCACAAGGGCACTAAAGCAAGCAGAACTTCCAGACATTCATTTCACACAGATTTATCACTCTACTGTGTCCAGGGTGAAGATGGAAAACATCTGTCAATACAACGGTGACAGTCTTAGAACACAGCCTGTCAGGACATGAGGTTCCTCTCCCCGGTATTTTAGTCTGGTCTGTGATGCTCTGAACAAGGTGCCACGGCTGGCTTGTGAAAGGCCATATTCTCTCTCTCACACACACACACATATTAGATTCTTACTATAATTCTGCTTGTGGAACTCTCAACCACACACTGAAAGGCCACTCCATGTTCTGGGTACGCAGCTCAGCTGGTAGAATGCCTACCCAGCATGCAGGAAGCCCAAGTTTCAGTCTTTAGCAATGTATATACCAAACATGGCGGCACGTCCCTATAATCTCAGTGCTCAGTACAACAGGATGATCAGAAGCTCAGTTACTCTTGGCTACTTAGTCCAAAGTCTGCTAGGGCCATACGAGATCCGGTCTCGAAAGCCATCCACAAGCATATGAGGTGAGAGCCCCACTGACTCCGTCCTTCAGCCGCCTCAGCTGACTCCCAGATGTGGGGATAACCGCTCAAGCTCTCCCACTGAAGAGTCCAGCCATCACTTTGTGCCATGTGATTTCCTTACTTACAGAGTTTTTGAGCACAATAAAAGTAATTTTGCATCATTAGTTTACTACACAGCACTAGTGTAGAAGGAGCAGCGGGCTGCGTCCCACCACCCAGCTCCCGGCTAGTTTACACCCGAAATAACAACACACAAACTGTATTCATTTAAACACTGCCTGGCCCATTCGTTTCAGCCTCTTATTGGCTAATTCTCACATCTTGCTTTAACTCATATTTAGTAATCTGTGTAGTACCACGAGGTGGTGGCTTACCAGGAAAGATCCTAACCTGCTTCTGTCTCAGAGAGGAGAGTCATGGGGACTGCCTCATTGCCTTTTTCCTCCCAGCATTCTGTTCTGTCTACTCCGCCTACCTAATTTTCTGTCCTATTAAAGGGCCAAGGCAGTTACTTTATTAACCAATGAAAGTAACACATAGACAGATGACCCTCCATCATCACACTAGATAACCAATGATTCTTTTTATTTTTTGGGTTTTTCGAGACAGGGTTTCTCTGCAGCTTTTTTTTTTAGAGCCTGGCCTGGAACTAGCTCTTGTAGACCAGGCTGGCCTCGAACTCACAGAGATCCGCCTGCCTCTGCCTCCCAAGTGCTGGGATTAAAGGCGTGCGCCACCACCGCCCGGCTAACCAATGATTCTTATGAACAGCATTTTGGCAAACACCTTAAAGACACTGTTATCTGGAATAAGCACTGCTTTGCAATATTCAGCACACTGTATCCTTGGGTGCTGGGATTAAGAACATGTGCTGCCACACTAGGCATGAGGGTTTGTTTGTAATGTCACAGCAAAGTCCTAGACAGTGTCTTTAATTTAGAAACCATTAATGAACTTGTCCTAAACAGCTTCTTTTCTTAAAAAGATTTTTTTAATGAAATGACTTTTGTTTCTTTGTAAATCCATGTACACGTGGTATGATGCATGTGTGCACATACGTGTGCACATGTAAGCAAGGGGATGACATCAGGTGGTTTTCTCAATCATTCAACCTTTTGTAACTGAGGCGGTCTGTCCCTGAACCTGGAACTTGTTTGTCTAGTTTGCCTTTGTTTTGTCTAGTCTTCCCCAGAAGGTTTCTGTTTCTGCCTCCTGTCAGCTGGGAGTTCATGCTGGCCACTGCACACACTTCATCTTCATGTGGGCTCTAGAGATCCACACCCAAGGTCCTCACACTTGATGGCAAGAGCTTAACCTGCTGAGCTAGCTCCCAATTCCAAAATGACTTTTATAACAACTAATTCAATTTCCTACTAACTTTCTACTCAAGTATGAGAGAGAAAAAAAAAACAAAACAGTTTAGAACATAAACTTTCAAAGTTTAGGGACTGGAGAAATGGCTCAGTAATCAAGAGCACATCCTACTCTTTCAAAGAGCATGAGTTCAGTGCCAGCACCCACTGCAGCTGGCCCACAACTGCCTGGAACCCCGGCTCCAAGGAGAGCCGACACTTCTGGCCTCACTGAACACCCACACACACAAGCACATATCTAACACACGAACACCCACATAGACACATAATTAAACACACAAACAAACCCTTATGCCTGGCGTGGCAGCACATGCCTTTAATCCCAGCACCCAGGGATACAGAGGCAAGTGGATCTCCGAGTTCCAGGCCAGCCTGGTCTACACAGGGAAACCCTATTTTGAAATAAACAAACAAACAAACAAACAAACAAGTAAGTATTAGAAAAATAAAAAGCAAGACATCTATAGAAACGTACAAAAGGAAAGAGACAGTGATTCATTCTCTGGGAAAAGGAAAACAGTCTTGCTCATGCAGTACACCTTCATAGACTGCATGAAGCATGAGGACAACGGCTTTTACTTAATAGCCATACTACACACCAAGTTTTCAGAGAAAACACATTTAAAATAACCACGTTATTGTTTGGGGCTGTGCAAGACATACAAATATACTGGCATAAGCAATTGCACAAGTATCAATTTAAGATGATTTCTGATTAGAAAAGACAGTTTGAAAACATATTCTCAAGGGACTGAAAAACACACAAATACGTACGTATGTGTTTATTGTCAGTTTTCAATATGAAAACATAACCTTAAGCCTTGTAGAAGAACTAAAGATAAAATATTTTAACCTAAATCATCAAAAGCATACCTGGGGACATTGTTATTGGAATCTTCACTCTCATTTGCCAGACCACCAAACAGATAGCATTTGTTACCATATAAAGAGAAACTATGTCCGAGACGAGGACAAGGAGGTAAACCGGAAGGAGGAGGCTGGGGTTTCACTTTTCTCCATAGCCAACGACTTGCCTAACAAGAGAAGACATCCATATGAAAGCAGGCAGCGTGTCTATGTTAGTGCTATCAACAGTAAGCCACCCGTGAACGCCTCTGGGGATGAAGGACAAACGTGGTAACACTGAGACTCGGTCTCATTATGAACTCTCTACACACAGTGAGTTTCATGACACTTCTAGGCTGGCCTAAAACTCTAAGAGACGTGCATGCCTCTGCCTTCCAAGTGCTAGAAAAAAGTCATGCAACACTATGCCCAGAGTACTGGCTAACTTCTGAAATTAACAGGTTTATCCTGGGAAGGCTGGCTGTGGTAACCCCAGAATCTGTGAGGCAAGAGGACCAGGAGGTGAAAGCTATCCTTGGCTACCAAGTGAGTTTTAAGGGCAGCCCAGGTTATGTGAAATTTGTGTCACAGAGCAAGCAGTGTGTGTGTGTGTGTGTGTGTGTGTGTGTGTACGGACATTCAAATGAATCTTCTATACACACACGTTTCCATAATGATACACTAAGTTTATAATAATAATAAATTCTTCCAAGTGAAAAAAGAATAAGTATCTACATACAGAACTTTAAGATAAGATGTAATTCATGAAATCTAACTTTTATATATTAGGTAATCTATGCATGCTAAATATTTAACCTTTAATAGCAAATCAAAGTTCATGAAATAATTTTAAAACAAAGTTCATTTAACAAATCAAGCTCTGAATCTTCTCTATTTGAAATAGTGGTTTGCTTGGAAATACGTACAACCAAATCACATCTGCCAGTGGCAGACACCCTCCTAATCAGGGCCCTTGGAACCTATCAAGAAGAGTCGCCAAGAACAAGCTCCGGTTTAACAAGCAAATCAAATCTGGAAGGCCATATGAAGCCGTGGCCTCTCGGCATGACTGTGTGGGTGGGGTCACTGCTGCTGCTAAAGGAAGCCATGCCTCTCATACCGAGGCACATGCTTTCACAGCATGCTCTGGGTTAGACACGCAAATGCCCAGGTCCCGGCAAACACCAGAGGCAGGACCCAGCAGTCTGTTCAGCAATCCGAGGGTGCCGGTGTTGTAGGCTAAAGGACCACTGCACTCACACACAGAAGCCTATGCCTGTGGCAGTACAGGCACTGCTAAAGGTCAGGGATCTTTAAGCTGTAAATGTCACCAGACACAGTGAAGTGGAAACATCATCTTGGAAGCTACAAAGTGTGGAGCATCTGTTACTGTACCCATGCTAATAAAACATTTTGTAATCTCTTTTTAAAACTTCTGACAATTTCATTAGGCACTTCAGACTGAGATAACAAATGTCAAACACACTTACTTGTAGCTCATATAGCTCATTGCTGTATCTTCCATATTCAACCATGCCCCCAAACACTAGTATTCTAGTGCCATCACAGACAAATCCATGGGCTGCGCAGCCTGGAGGGATGTCTCCTCTGACAGCTGGTAGGAACCACTGATTTGTAACTAGTTACCAAAAAATATTAAAGTCAATTATAACAAACAATAGCTAACATTCCATTAATTTCATAATTAGATCATCAAGAATATATACATCTAATCAAAATATACGCGTATATATACATACATACCTATCCTTAGCCTATATTCCAGTAGCCTTCAAAGGGGATTCTTTTGCTCCCCAGAGGGTACCGACTTTGCAATGTCCACAATCATATTTAGTTGTCACGACTTTCGGAAAGGAGGGGCTGCTACCAAGCCGTGAGCTGAGCCTGAGGATGCCAGCAAGCATATTATACTATACGAGGTGGTCTCTACGGCCAAAACTCACCTGTGCCAAAATGTCACTAATGTTTCTGTTGAAAGCCCTGATTTGCATCACTCGGCGCCTAGAAAAATCCTGATAGGTGTCCTCGCCATTACAGACATGGAAAACCTCAGATTTAGAAAGGCTTGGTAACTTTTAATACTGATTCTGAACAACTAGCAAAGCAAGAGTCTAAACAGGTGTAACTTCTAAGTCCATGGTATTTACAGTATACCAAACCAAATACTTCATAAACTTTTGATGCTGGAGTATTAGGGGTGGTAGCAAAGAGGACCAAAAGTAACAAAATTTCTCCTACCGAATTTGGCCTTTAGAGGACTACTGTATTCAAGTTGTTTCATCAAAGAAAAGTTATGTGGTTGGGAACTAGATCGACCCCAAACTCGGTATGGTTACTTACTAGTTTCCGATGATTGCTAGACTACTTACTAGTGGGAAAAATAAATTTCTACCCTGCATGGTGGTAAAGGCTTGTCGCCCTGACCAGCGACACTTCACGCTCTGTAGCGGTGCCTCAGCTGAGACCGTCCTCTTTGGCGAGGACCAGTCCAGCCCAGCCAAGCACAGACACCCATCAACCGCAAATCCCTTCCCTGCCAGTTTAGAAAAAGTCTCGCCGGCTTCCGCCAGATACCGAGGACCGAAGACCTCCCCGCCCCTCAATCCTCTCCCGAAGGAGAGCGGGGAAGGCAAAGAC
This sequence comes from Arvicola amphibius, assembly GCF_903992535.2. Taxonomy (NCBI): domain Eukaryota; kingdom Metazoa; phylum Chordata; class Mammalia; order Rodentia; family Cricetidae; genus Arvicola; species Arvicola amphibius. Next base: position 3,491,027 of record NC_052063.2, read on the forward strand.
CGCCGAGGCCCGGCTCGGGGTGCCTTCTGTGTTTGACAGTGGCCGGGATCTCGGTCCCCCGAAGTGACCAGCCCTGGGTGGCGGGACGGGGGAGAAGCCCAGACTGTGGAACCCGCCGTCCCACTCTCGGGTCCGCGGGCACGGATGGGCCGGGGTGTCTCCATGTCGGCCGGCGAGCCCGGGGAAACCGAGCCTCCCTCCGGCACGCTGCCAGCTCGGGCTGCCGCCCACCCAGCCATCCAGCCAGCCGGACGAGCTCTCCCCACCGACCGCCTGCCCCAACCGGCCGAGGGAGCCGCGACCCCGGCGGTGACAGCTGTCAGCCCCGAGTCCGCCGCGCCTCCCCTCCCCCAGCTCCGCCGCCGCTGCCGCCGTCCCCGAGGCGGGGTCGCCGAGCCGCCGCCTACCGGTGTTGTAGACGTGCAGCTCGTCCGCGATGCCCTCGTTGCCCCCGCCGAAGATGATCATCAGCTCCCGGATGGCTACGGCTCGGTGTCCGTGCCGGGCGCGGGGCACCGGCCCGGTGAAGGAGGAAACCCGCCTCCAGTTGAGGAGGCTGGGAGCCGCCATCTTCCCAACCCCCGCCCCTCGGCCCACAATGCCCCGCGCGCCACGGGCCCCACGGCTCGCGGGGAGGCCGGGCACCGCCTCCAGCGGTGCGCGCGGGAGGCCCGGCACGTGACCCGCGGGCCCCGCCCACCCCGCGGGCCCCGCCTACCCCAGCCCGCGGCGACGTGGCTGGCCCTTGGGGCGCCGCCGGGATGGGGAGCCCCTCCCGTGCACCGGCCCTGCCTGCCCCTCCTCTGCCGTGGCTTTCCCGCGGGGTCTCCGCGGAGGAGGGACCGCCTTGTCCTCCAAGTCCACTCTGAGCATCTTCCGCGTGGGCGTGTCGCGCCCTCTAGACGGCTGTCACGGAGGTCCCAAGTGCCGGGGCTCGGGGAGGGCCTGGGGCAAAGCTGTGGTCTCACAGGCTGCAGGGGCGAATGGCCCCGGGCTCCATCTCTGATCAGATTGGGAGCTGTCTGGTCTAGATAGCAACAGTTAGCCTCAAAGGTGATCTGGCTCCGTTTATCAAACGGAAGCAGGTGTCTTATTGCTGTGATTAACTACCCCGACCAAAAAAAAATGAAACGGTGGAAGGAAAAAGGATTCGTTTTGACCCACAGAGAAGCCCGACGTAGCGAGGAGGCTTGGCAGGAGGTGGCTGGTCACGTTTCATCTGCCGAGAGCCACTGATGCTGGGACCCAGCTGCCTTTCTCATTATTTAGTCCAGGGAACGGTTCCCCTGGTGTTTATCGCCACCCTAATTAACCCAATCTAGATAATCCCACCTAGGCCTGCCCACAGGCTAGGCCCTCAGGTAAATCTAGATAGTATCAGGCTGACAAGATTAACATCACAGCGGGTCACCTCTGCGCTGCTAGCTAACAGCTGACAGGTTGTCCATCCTAAATTACTTTCTCTGTAGTAACTCAGGATCTTTCCGACTGTTCAGGAAGCTAGGTATTTCCCTGTTGAGGTTGGGGGAAAATGAGGCTTATGCCTGCAGAAACTTGCTCTGGTACACACAGGAAAGGACCCGAGGCAGGACTCAACAGGCTTCCGTTTCCATTTTCATGGCTTCCAGCCTTAACCACTAAACGTATTGCCTTTGACAGTGGACGTCTACAGCCCTTACACCCTAAATGCCTTGCAGTTCAGTTCAATACGGAAATCACAAAGTAAAGAGTAAAACACTTTTTATTTATTTGTTTGTTTGTTTGTTTGTTTTTGAGTCGGGGGTTTCTCTGTAATGAGTAAACCACTTAAAGCAATTGAAATCTCTAGCTCAGCTTATCAAGATGGTACTGTAGGGAACACCTGTTCCCTTACCTCTTACAGTTCTGTTTCTCTCATCCAAGCTGCCTCACACACCCCTCACCTCCCGCAAAGCTAAGTGTGCCTCTCTTAGTTCTCATCCACCTGAAGAGGCCTGCCTTAACAGTAGTGCAGCCATAACAGGCTGCAGATGAACAATCCTGGGACTGGGCCTCACCTGTACAATACACAAGAAAAGTCATAAACTGTACTCTGTGGGGGACCAATTAGAACTGAGACTATCAAGTACTACGTGCTCAGAACATTAAGAATAGCTTACCTAACTTAGAGAATTTCACTTTTCATTAAAGCTTACTGTCATTTTCATTTCTACACATTACAGTCATGCTTTGTTGTGCCCCTTCTCTCCCTCCCTCCCTCTCTCATGTTGTGGATTGAACTCAGGACCTACATGCTTTGCCTGTATTTCTCTGAGACAGCCTGTCATGAATTAATTATTCTTTAAGCCAGTTTTATAAAATGACCCCCAAGGAATACAGAAACTAGAGGAAGATGTCTGAGAAAATATAAAAGATGCAATGAGTGTTTATGTTTTTATTTGTCATGTAACTCTTAAACGTGAGGGGACTGGAACAAAACACATGGATTCTAATTGTTCTTAATAATAAAAACACAGTCAGATATTAGGGGGTGAAAGCTGAAGGACCAGAGAAGCAGAGCAGGCAGTCACTACAGAGTTCTTAACTCTACCAATGCTCAGACCAAAGGGGTGAACCTATCTCTACAAATCCTCAGACTGCATGCTCAGACTGCATGCTCAGACTGCATGCTCAGACTGCACTGAGCTCCTGTCTCCTTCTCCCTTATTTTCCTCTCTGCCCAACCTTATCACTTCTGTCTCCATCTCCGCAGTGCTGGGGTTAAAGGTGTATGATCCCAAATTCTGGGATCATCTTTGTGTGAACTCTGTTCCTCTTTTAGACAGCTTCAATCTCGTATAGCTCAGGGTGGCCTCAAACTCACAGAGATCTGTCCGCTTCTGTCTCCCAAATGCTGGGATTAAAGGTGTGCCCCACCATCGTCTGGCATCTATGGCTAACTAGTGGCTTAGCTCTGCACTCTGATAGTCAAGGCAAGCTTTATTAGTAAGATTTAAAACAAAACAAAATATCACTACAAGGTAAAAAAAGTAAGTTTTCCTTGAACACTAAGTGTTTAAGGAATTGTATTTTTTCTGAGACTTCAGTGCTTATATGATACCTTGTTGTTGCTGTTGTTTTTATTCTTTGACAAAAAGACTAAGGGGGGATTAAAAGTTGCAAACCCAGTGTTAACTGGGAGAGAGTCTGTTTCTCAGGCCTGCCACATCAAAGTATTCACAGACGAACTTCCAGGCAAAACACCCATACTCACAAAATAAAATTTTTAAAAAGAATAAAAGGCGATGGTGGTACACACCTTTAACCTTCATACTCAGGAGGTAGAGGCAGGCAGATCTCTGAGTTCTGAGTTTGAGGCCAGCCTGGTCTATAGAGCGAGTTCTAGGACAGCCAGAGCTACACAGAGAAACAAACAAACAAACAAAACAGTAGAACTGTCCGAATTGCCTCACAGTTCTGGAGTATAGAATTCTGGAACCAAGGCGTCAGCCGAGCAGGATACCAGTGTAGGCACCGTTTAGGAGGAAAAGCTTAGAGAGGGCAGAGGAGGAGTCTTAGTGACGATGCCCTCAGGAAGACAGCATTTAAAGGTTATAGCAGACGGCAAAAGGGAGCTGGGGACTTGCTCTATCGGTTTGGCTTTGAAAACCACTTCCACCTTTATGAACCTTCCTTCGCCTGTGGCTTCTCTTAAATATCAGCCATCACCACGTTCCCTTTTGACCTCCCTGTCTATTGGTGTTCCATTTCCTTCAGAAGCCGTGCTGAGTTCAGGAGGAGGAGGAACCGTCTGTCGGATTTGCGCATTAGGAGGTTGTTATTGGCCTAGTGTAAAACCCTTTCGGTGGAGGAGAAGCGGGAGGAACAAGTGAGGAGGGGCAGAGAACACAGACACTCTATTACTCTTTCCAACTGTTGCCATGAGAACAAGAACATGTGCTGTACTTAGGCAATGCCTGGCACACAGTCGTCAATCAGTCATATTATAATTCCTACCATCATCTTTATTATATTACCATTGTTTCTAATCCTATTCCTTAGCTACAGAGCATTGAAGAGTCCTTGTACAGCAAGAGACTAGAGCCCAAGGGTGGCAGATAGCTGAGTGTAATCTGTAAGGTCCCAGCTGAGGAGTTTATGATCTGGGGACTGCTAGCAGGTGGGCTCAAGAACAGAGTCTTCACAGGTACAAGCACTGTTCTCAAGATGAGGGACACAGAGAGCAGCTGAGAAGTCTGTTTCCAGCTCATAGGCTCCAACATGGTCTCAGCGCTGTAGCCAAGACCTGGAGAAGGAAGCGCAAGGCTGAGCTCCAGGCCATGGGGGATCTCACCCAGTTACCAGAGCAGAGGCTTTGACTAAAGAACTGAGGGAGAAAGCCAGTTGCAGCACGTGAGAGGCAAGGAACCAGGGCCAAGGCGTGGGTGCAGAAGCCATTGTTGCCTCCTCAGCGGGTAGCGGGAAAGAGCCCAGAGCCTTGAAGCTCAAGCTGCCAAGAGGAAAAACCCACAACTGAGGTCCACCAAGCAAGAGAGATTGAGCTTCTAACATCATTCCACCTCCTGTGTGTGATCTTGAGGACCAGACATGAGAAACAAAGGCAGAGAAACCACCACCAAAAACAACAACAAATCCACCAGCTTGACCCGGTGCAGTGATTCATTGACTACTATGAAATCCTCCCTCCCTTTATTGGCTGTGGGAGATATTATCGCACCCACTAACTGCCCACAGCTCCTCAGGGAGGGGTGGGCTTCATCCTCTGCCCCGCTGTTCGTGAAGGCATTGGTAGGTCCACTGCAGGTCTTAAGAGGTGTAACCACAGCTTCGGTGAGTTATAAAACCCTCCTGCTGGTATTCATAAGGAACCCTAATTAAATTCAGTGGGACACACTCGTGAGATCTAAAAACAGAATAGGGACTGACTAGCTGGGAAGAAGGAAGGGTCCAGGAGGAGAGGGAAAGAAGACAAGAAGGTAGAGGGGACACAGTCATTGTCAAAACATATACAGGCATGAAACTGTCAAAAATAATGAACAGATATCAACTAAGATGTTTTTAAAATGACTCAGCAAAGGCCAATCTGGTTGGCAAGAAGAAATGATAAATATCTGACTTTCCACTAAAAGAATAATGGCCCAGATACATAGTTTAATGATTAATAGGACCACAAGTTAAACGTGCACACAAGGGGCTGGGGAGATGGCTCAGTGGGTAAGAGCACTGACTGCTCTTCCTGAGGACCCAGGTTCAATTCCCAGCAACCACATGGCAGCTCACAACTGTCTGGAACTCCAGTTCCAGGGGATCCGGCTTCCTCACACAGACATATATGAAGGCATAACACCAGTGCACATAAAATAAAAATAAACTGTTTAAAAAACAATAACATGAAGGGCAGATATTATCATGTTTAGCCATGAGCCTATGTCCTGAGAAAAAGGCATCATTAAGTAAATGGTGTGAGGTATGATAGGATTATGGTATGATATCATAGAGAATACATGAGCATACCTAAATGATATAGACTATAATGTAACTGGATTATATAGCTTATTTATTACAATGATTGTTATTTTCTTTTTTGTTTGTTTGGTTTTTTTGAGACAAGGGTTTCTCTGTAGCTTTGGAGCCCGTCTGTGTGTGTGTGTGTGTGTGTGTGTGTGTGCACGCACATGCATGTATTTATGTGCATGTGTGTGTTGCAGGTACCCTCAGAGGCCAGGAAAGAGCAACAGATCTCTGGGAACTGGTGCTCTAAGTAGTTGTGAGCTGCCAATGAGGGTGCTGAGTATCAAACTCTGTTAGAGCAAGAAGTGCTCTAACCACGAATATTATTTCAAGGTGTGTGACTTTTGTTTACACTGCATTTGTTTAACTCTGTAAATCGGTGGTCTTTTGCCTGTCTAAGACACCTGATGGTCCTAATAAATAACTGGATGCCCAATAGTGAGGCAGGAGCAAGTCTAGGCAGGGCTGGCAGGCAGATAGAATAGATAGAAGGAGAACGAGGAGCAGCAACAAGAGAGAAGGAGAGGAGAACATAGGGGCCAGCAACCCAGTCACCCGGCCACCTGGCCACCCAGTCAGTCACGGAGAAGGAAGTAAAATAAGCTATACAGAAATAGAGAAAGATAAAAGCCCACAGGCAAAAGGTAGTCGGGATAATACAACATAAGAAAAGCTGGAAAGAAACCAGCCACGCTAAGGCCGGGCGTTCATAAGTAAGAATAAGCCTCCGTGTGTTTTGCTTGGGAACCGGGTCGTGGGCCCCTCAAAAAAGCCAAAAGAGTAAAGTATCCCACAATACTCCAGCCCTATGATAGTTTTTTTTAAATTTAGTTTAAAAAAGAAAAACCAAGCTGGAGAGATGGCTCAGAGATTAAGAACACTGACTGCTCTTCCAGAGGTCCTGAGTTCCGCTCTCAGCAACCACATAGTGGCTCACAACCATCTATAGTGAGATCTGGTACTCTCTTTTGGCGTGCAGGAATACATGTAGGCAGAACACTGTACATGATACATAAATAAATCTTTAAAAAACTGAAATACAGGAGCTGGAGCCTATGGCCTAGAGGTACAGGTGACAGTGGCTCCCGGTTGCTGCCAACCCCAGGGTGCTATGCTCTCTCTTAATTTTATGTCCCTAACCCTAACTACACTTTCAAACAGTGTCCTTTTTAGTTAATTCATTCATTTTTATTTACTTATTTCTTTTGAGATGGGGAGGGAGGTCTCTCCGCGTAGCCCTGGCTACCCTGGAACTCATTTTGTAGAGTGGGCTGTCCTTGAACTCACAGAGATCAGCCTGCCTCTGCCTCCTGAGTGCTGGGACTAAAGATCTGCACCACGGCGTGGAGCAGACAGTCCTTTTTACACATCTCTGCTGTTCCTAGATTGCAGCGAGCCATCTGTGTCCCGTCAGGATGCCGACCTGCTCAACGGTAATCTGTGAGCCCAGTGTGGGTGGCCATCTGCAGCAGCACCCGCGGGCCTTTGATCCCTGGACAAGAAAAGTCACTGCCCCACTTCCAGCATCGAGGCTGGCTGGATTGCAGACAGGAAGAAAGGGCAGGGCTCCAAATGGTCCTTTGCCAGAAAAGCAGGAGCTTTCTAGGAAGCTCCAGACCGTAGACTTCCACGGAAATGCCTCCCTTAGCTGCAGCACACCGCAGAGGCTGTAGCATCATGGCGTTTCCACCAGAAGAAATAAATCACAGGGCAAAGCAGCCAGCACATTCGTAGAGAGTTACAAATAGCTTACTGGTATAATTCTTTTCCTATTTCATACCTTAGGGTTTCTTTATTCAGTATCAATAATAAAATTGGTACAAGCACTATAGAAAATAGTATGGATGCTTCTTTAAAAAAAAAGTTAAAAACGGAGGCTTGGTAAGACGCCTCAGTAGGTAAAAGGGCCTGATGCTAGGCCTAATGACAGTTTGGTCCCCGGAACTCACAGTGTAGAAGGAGAGAACTGAGCCCTCCCATGAGTTACAACTGATGTCTACATTTGCAATAGAGGATGCGTGAGCATGCATGCACGTGTGTGCGCATGTGCACGCACACATATTAAGTAAATAGTAAGATTTAAAATTTTGAAAATAAAATTACACTACGATCCAGCCACCCCACTTCTGGGTTTACATCCAAAAGAAAGAGAGAGAGAGAGAGAGAGAAAGAAAAAGAAAGAAAGAAAGAAAAAAGAAAAAGAAATCAGTATCTCAGTGAAATGCCTGTTTTGGTTTTGGTTCTGGTTCTGGACTGAATGCCTCACATCTGTTAGGTAAGCACTCTTCTACCTCACCGCTCCCATGAAGAGACAGGCGTGTCCCCGTTCTCACTGGAAGACCATGAAGAGATAAATGTGTTCCTGTACTCATTAGAAGACTGCACACACAATAGATGAGCTACAGAGACAATCTAAGTGTCCAGTAATGGATGGCAGGACACAGAGATCATGGTACACATGTATAATAGACCATGACAGCCATAAAAAAAAAAGATCCTAACATTTGCAGCAACATGGATGAACCTAAACAATTTAAGTGAAATAAACCAGACTAAGAAAGACAAATACTATAAAAACTTATAGCCAGGTGATAGTGGCACACACCTTTAATTGCAGCACTCAGGAGGCAGAGGGAGGTGGATCTCTGTGAGTTCAAGGCCAGCCTGGTCTTCAAAGTGAATTTTAGGACAGTCAGAGCTACACATAGAAACTCTGTCTCGAAGAAAACAAGTAAACAAACAAACAGCTTACATAGAGAAACTAAAAATGTCAAAGTTAAAGAAACTGAGAATAGAACAATGGGACCGAGAAGGTAGAAAACACAGGAAGATGTCTGTCGGAGAGTACAAACTTACAGCCGTAAGGTGATCATATTCTAGGAATCTAATGCACAGCATAAATGGCGATGTGTAAATTTGACTAGGAAATCAGTACATAGTTTATTATATTAATCAGTACATAGTTTATGTCTGTGTACTATCAGGTCATCATGGAATTTGAATGAAATTTATGCCCTGGCAATACTGAAGCATGCATGGACAGCCATATATGGTGGTTCTGTTAAACTTTTCTATATTGGGTTTCATGGTCTAAGTTGATGAGGACCACAGACCAGGTCTCTTCCTCAAGAGGGCACCAGATCTCATTACAGAGGGTTGTGAGCCACCAAGTGGTTGCTGGGAATTGAACGCAGGACCTTTGGAAGAGCCCACGGTGTTCTTAACCGCTGAGCCATCTCTCCATTTAGTAAACTATTTAATAAACTATTATTAAATTAACTAAATATCATCAAATTTCCATTTAAATATGATTTGAAAGCACCAACAATACTGATTTCCGTTTATCAGGCTTTTCTGAGTATTTTACATGCAGGGTGCTTTGTTTGTTTGTTTGGTTGGTTTTTGAGACAGAGTTTCTCTGTGTAGCCCTGGCTGTCCTGGAACTCGCTCTGTAGGTCAGGCTGGCCTCAAATTCAGAAATCTGCCTGCCTCTGCCTCCCGAGTGGGACTAAAGGTGTTCACCACCACCTGGCATGCATGATACATGCTAGCCCTCAGTTCTGTTAGGAAGGATAGACCTAACCAAACTCCTAATAGACGGAGAAACTGAAAACGTGCAATAGTATGGAAATATAACAACTGAGCTCCAAAGTCCACACCGGGTGCACTGCACAATTCGCATGTCATTGATAGCCTGTCTCTCTTTCCCGTCTTATTTACTTCATAAGGAAGGAATCCAGGGAGACAACAAGGAAACATGGGTCATGGATAAGAAACCTCTAGTGTCCTCAAAGTGGGGCACAGCAGAAACAGAAAGGAAAAGGGCTGGAGTCAGAGACATTAGGATCGGGAAAGGGTTCAAAAACAGTGATCAGAGAGATTTCAGTTAACTTGAGTAGGAAGTAGGTTCTACGAAGACCGTCATATCTTAGTTTTGAAGCTCACTTTTAAGAGCGTATCACCCACTTGCTAGGCAGCAGGCTGATCAGGCATCAGTAGATGAGAGACGAGGAAGATAAGGGACCTTGGGAACGAACTGAACTGGACAGGCATCAGCTTAAGGTGCTCTGTGTCGAGCTTGGGACGTCTGAGGACCACTCTACCACATCTGCTACCCTCATGAGTGGAAAATGCTGCTCCCAGAAGGCAGGGTTATCAAAGGAAAACCCCAGTGCCAGGCGTGGGATACCTCCCTATAGGTTGGCAGTTAGTCCAGTCTACCCAAACAATGTAGCCATTACAGCTGCCCTAGAGAGCTCAGTCCTAAGCAGACCCAACATGGTACTGTTCCACCCCTGTTGAGGAATATTTTCAGGTGTGTGACTTTTGTTTACATTGTATTTATTTAGCTCTGTAAAGCTGTGTTACTGAGCCTGTCTAAAACACCTGATGGCCCTAATAAAGAGATAAATGACCAACAGCCAGGCACGAGCAAGGATAGGTGGGGCTGGCGAACAGGGAGGATAAATACAGAGACTAGGAGACCTGAGGAAGAGGAGGAGCAAGAGAACAAGGAGAGGAGGATGTCAGGGGTCAGCCACCCAGCCAGCCATGGAGTAAGAAGGAAAAAAAGGTATACAGAAATAGAGAAAGATAAAAGCCCAGAGGCAAAAGGTAGTCGAAATAATTTAAGAAAAACTTGAAAGAAATAAACCAAGGTAAAGCTGGGCATTCATAAGTAATAATAAGCCTCTGTGTATATGTGTGTATATGACTGTATGAGAGAGAGAAAGAGAGAGGGAGGGAGAGAGGGGAGAGAGAGAGAGAGAGAGAGAGAGAGAGAGAGAGAGATTCATTTGAGAGCTGGGTGAGGGGCCCCTCAAAAAGCCAAAAGAAAATTTAAAAAAAAAATCACACAACACAGCCCCAACCCCATGATCCTCTCTACCCCAGCTCTTACTGAGGGGTCTTGGAAATCTGAAATTACAATGTGAGTTGCCTCATATTTATGAAGGAAAGGACTGTTTGCAATGGAGGCAGCCAGAAAGGAGCTCTTTACTGCAGCTGGAGAGGGGGCCATTGTGAAATATGTTCCCTGGCCACTGGCAAAGCGCTTGGTACCATTCCTGGGTCTGGGGATTACCCGCCAAACTACAGAGCTAGAGAGGTTGTGGCCAAGTCTACCCCTGTCTGATTCCCCTCCACTTCAGGTAGAAATGCAACTCTATCTGGAAACTTCTGTCTTCATTGCCGCCTCAGGAGGCGACTGCAGTTTGCTTTTTGATTTGCCATCGTAACATTTCAATGTACAGGAGAACCAAAAGATTCTCACGAGTTTGACTATTGCTTTCTCTTGAATTTTACATTAGATATATCGTGGCATAAATTCACATTGCGAGCGTTTGCTTTTCTCTGGAGTTGACTCTTTTACTCCAGAACAGCCTTGCCTTGGAGAGAGTTTTACATGCAGACAGCAAAGAGAAAGCCGAGAGAGGAAGTCTGCGCCAGCCAGCCGACCTGCCTCCGGAGCGCATCTGGAAGTGATTTCGGGAACAGCCTTTGGGGAACGAGGCTTGGATTCCCAGCCACTGAAGGAGGGCTGGAAGAAACTCGAGCCCTTCAAAGTCAACGCAAGCAGAGGTGGGTGTGGAGAGCCGAGGCACTCTCTTGGAAACAGTGTATTGGCCTCCAGGCTCCTCGGCCCCTTGGGATTTCCAATGGGATCTTAGAAGCTGCAGAAGCGAAGTTTAGCAGCCCCTGCGAGACCAGCCTAATTCCAACGCTCCGCCCCGCCCCGGTTTGGACCAGGGAGCCCAAAGCCTTCCTCATCACCCATCAGGTAAGTAGAGCAATTTACATGCGAGGTACTCTTCCCGTTTTGACGGCTCTCTCTACAGGGCTTGTTTGTTTTGTTGTGGACTCAAAGACATACATCAGAGACGACAGACTGCCCCTTCACAGACTTTGCCTCTGAAAGTTCCCTTCTTTGTAACGGTACCATCCTACCAGAAGCTTTGCTCTCAAGACAAATCCAAAATGTTCAGCGGATAAGCTTTTCACATCGTGGGTTGTTTTGCAGAGCAGAGTTTATCCCCATACCCTCCCACCCCTGCCCTAATAGTATGATGTTTGTTTGTTTTTGTTTGCATCTGACTTTAAGGATGGAGATCAGGAGTGAGTTAGTACAAGAGATCGATGCTAGCGTTTAATGTGAGTCTGTTTCTGAGCCAAAATGACCTAGCTGAGTTATGATTCATGTTTTTGGAATCTGTCCTCAGAAACTCTTTTGGGTCCTCCATCCCCAGTAAGGGAGATAGCTGGCAGCCGTAGGATCCTGTGGGTTTGTTGTGGAACAGGACTCAGTGTTTGGTTTAACTTCCAAAAACTGTCTCGCGTTCCCTTTAGCGGTACATACGATATCTCGGATAAGTCCAGCAGACCCTCGTTGATAACTTGTTAGAAGTTAAGGCAGGGTAGTAAACACAGAGCTTAAAAGAGAGACCATAGAATCTGTCTAAATGTTTGAATATGCTGCGGAGATCAGTCCTGCCGGGTTTGGTCCATGCAGCCCGCTAGCCAATGTGACGCTGTGGGTTGGTCTTGCCTCTGCATTTTTTCTCAAAATGTTTTGGTATTGTGCTTTGGTGCAATATCCTTTTTGTGTTACATAACAGAATCCTAGTCCTCCCTCTGATACAGCCAACACCAGAGCTGCGCCCTACAGCAGTGAGCGCATGGACCGTGTGCCGGGGAGGAGCTTTATAAGCTTGGTCTGGTCACATCATGTTGCACGTGCCTACATTTCCTCATCCGTAAAGTGGAAATAAAGTGATCTAATGTAACATGTGACCCACAGGGTCTGCAGGGAAGTGAGGCTCAGGGTGCTCCACTTCCCTGGCAGAGCAGACAATGGCAGTGTGGGTGACAGGAACGACCACACCTCCTGTCCTGGACAGGTTCCTGTTCTTGACACGTTCTCCCTGTGATGTTCTGGTGGCTCCAGCTGTTCCTCTTCTCCGCAGGGCCCTGCTGTCCTCGTTCCTCTGCCCAAACACTACCCCCAGCGCTCTTTTCTCTAGCTCTTCTTTCCTGTCAGAGAAAACGTCGTATTTAGTAAGCCACGGTTTTCATTTCTCGATCCCAAGGAACATCGTTTCTGTGGTTGTTTCCTTAAGGTCAGTTTTTCAAAGGCTGTTCAGAAGGACATTGTCCCATGGGGTAGGAGCTCCACAGACCCACCTGAAGGACTGAGAGGTAGAAAAACACTTTCAGTGTCACAGCCCTCTACCTTCTTTCTTCTCTTTGAAGCCGTCACTGGCCAGTACCTTGCCTCGGGAATCCCTTGTCCCATCATGGGCACTAGAAACTCCCAACTCTACCTCTGGCTGTCTGGAGACAGGCCGACAGGCTTTTCTGCACTGGAGGGTTGACTGTTGTTACCACAGGAAGAGCGTGACTTGGAAGTCGTTCAGCCTAGAAAAGCTTATGGGGCGAAAGCTGTGGGGCTTCCTTCCAGAACCCCCTGCCTGCATCCTTAGAATGGGACCACAGGCTCATCTCTGATATGCCAACTTCTTTCTTTCAGTGAGTAACAAGCAGAGTGACAAGAGCCTCTTACCCTTGCTTTCTCTTTCCTGTTGTTCATTCAAACTATTCCGTGACAGGACAGGCAGACCCTGAGGGGAGTCACACGCCTGTCTTCAGCCATCATGAAAGGAGACAGTCACAGCATGGTTTTAGAAAGTCAGTTGGAAGGCTTGGGGGGTATTGGTGGCGCAGACCTTTAATCCCAGCACTCAGGAGGCAGAGGCAGGCGGATTGCTGAGTTTGAGGCCAACCTGGTCTACAGAGTGAGTTCCAAGACAGCCAGAGCCACACAGGGAGACCTGTCTCGAAATGCCAAAAGGGCAAAGAAAGAAAGAAAATAGTGTGGAGAGTTCACAGATGGCATGGATCCTGGGAGGGCACCAGGCCAAGCAGCCGCTGCCTGAAGGAGGTGAGGAAGGGTCTTTCCGGGTAGATTGCTGCTTGATCAAAGTCTGAAGACAAGAAACAGTATAGTTGGTGCTAAGAGGCTGGCTGATGGGGACTGACGGTGGGCTGTGCAGCCTGGTCAGAGGCGTGACACCAGGGCTCAGTTACCTTAATCTTCGGGGGTACCCATGAGGGGTTTTAAGCAAGAATGGAATGACAAGAGCTAGGTGGGAGAGGTAGGCTCATTTTTAAAGCTGACAGATAACTATTTTTTTTTCTTTTTTCTTTTTTTTGGTTTTTCGAGACAGGGTTTCTCTGCAGCTTTTTTGGAGCCTGTCCTGGAACTAGCTCTTGTAGACCAGGCTGGCCTTGAACTCACAGAGATCCGCCTGCCTCTGCCTCCCGAGTGCTGGGATTAAAGGCGTGCGCCACCACCGCCCGGCTCAGATAACTATTTTTATGTGATGCAGTGTGGCGTTTCAAGCGTAGAGTGACTCGCTGGCTACACTGGTATTTCTATCACATCAGACACCTGTTGTTGCTTTTTTTTTTTTTTCCTGAGACAGGGTCTCTCTATGTAGCCCTGGCTGTTCTGGAACCCACTGGCTTCGAACTCACAGAGATCCCCCTTGCTGCTTCTCCCGAGTGCTGGGATTAAAGGTGCACACCACCTCGGCCGGCATACCTGTCACTCCTTTGTATTGGAAACATTGGCCATCATTAGCTGTTGGAAATGTTCAGCTCTGTGTCGTCAACTGTAGCTATCCCGTGTTGTCGGATGTTACGTGTTATTTCTCCCATCTAGCCACACCTGTTGCTGTTTAGTGGCACTGTGTCCGTCCACCCAGTGCCACAAGTCATTCAGTATGGTTCTAAAGCATGCTCACAGTCTTGTGTTCTCCAAAACAAATGAAAAAGCAGTGAAAATGGCACCAATTAAAAGAGTACAAAGAACAAAAGAAAGCAAGCCAAGCTATAGAACAGCAGACTGGAATTAAGGGATTTAAGTATGGACTGTTTATTGGATGACGTTATTAATGTTATTTTTCTTAGATGTGATCACAGCATTTTGATTCTGTAGGATGTCTTTGATAGCATTTTAGTATGCCTTTGTTTTTGTGTATATGTGAGTGTGTGTACACATGTGTATGGGTCCATGTTTGCACATGTAGAAGCCAAAGGAAGGTGTCAGGTGTCCTCTGTTTTTCCTCCTGGTTCCCTTGAGACAGTACCTCTAAGCCCACCCACCCTTCTCTCTCTGCCCCATAACACTGGAGTGGTGGGCACATGTGGTCATACCTGGCTTTTTACATAGGAGCAAGGGGTTTGAACTCAGAACTCCAGGCTTGTGTGGCCAGCACTCTTAACCACAGAACCATCTCCCCTGCCCACACCCTACCCTCATTTTTTTAAAAGAAGGCACGCTGAGCCAAGCCTGGTGGTGCAGGCCTTTAATCCCAGCCCTCAGGAGGTAAAGGCAGGAGGATCTCACTGAGTTCAAGGCCAGCCTGGTCTACAAAGTGAGTATCAGGAGAGCCAGGGATACACAGAGAAACCCTGCCTCAAAAAACAATCAATTGAAAAGAGGCATGCTGACATACTCGGGGTGCTGCTGTTGTCCAATGCCTGCAGCTTCAAAGTATGCATGCTTGCGGGTAGGGCCACCGAGCAAATGCAATGCCTGGCTAGCAAGCTGGTGAAACGCCCATGGGTATGTTAGTCTTTTAACGTGTGTAAACTCGAACTGTTTCAAGTGAAACAAAGAAAATAGAACGAGGCTGTTGAGGCTTCATGTGCGTTTCACATTGACTGTACATAGTTATCAGGCAACGAAAAAAGGCCCACGTGGTGGTTAAGTTGGCAATTTATTGGGTAAGGGGAGGGGGCCGGAAGGCTGAATGGGAGGCACTGCAGAGCCGGTGAGGGGGTGAGATGAGGCAGGATGGGAGAGAGAAACTAAGTACCAGTTAGATGGTGCAATTCACCAGAGCCGGTGATGGCTCCAGCGAGGGATGAGAAGTCGAAGGAAATGCCGGGGTGCACCCGAAGGAGCCTCTGCAGGGCCCCGTGGTGCTGAGTTCATGAGGAACACGCAGGCTCTCTGTCTGTCCTGTAACAGGGCTGCAGAGTCATCCGGGCCCACTGGTGTGTTTGAGAGATTTATATTGCTAGGGGCTAAACACAAGTCAAGGAGCAAAGAGACACAAGTCCCAGTTTCATGAGGCTTCTGATGTTTCATTAGGGGGAGCAGACTGGGGAAGGGGACAGATGCAGGGGGCAGCCTAGTGGCTAGAGATGACCACTGAGGACATGAAGTAAGAGCTATGGCATCTGGCCTGTTTTAATAAGAGTTGGAGGGTGGAGAGGTGGCAAGTGTGTGAAGAACACTCCAGATTGGGGGGGGGGGGACTTGTGACAGATGGAAGGACCCTGACGCTGGCGTCTGCCTGGCAAGGAGGCCAGGGTGATCGTGTGGTACTGTCCGCATCCTCGCTCTTGCCCAGGAGCCTGGAAGGCCCGGGAGGGTTTCAGGCAGAAGCCGAGCAGCGCGGGCACAGCGTGACTCAGGCTCGGCACATCTGCTCGGCTGTAGATCTGCTGGAGGGCGATAAGGCAGAACTTCTGTAAGACTGTGTACTACAGGGCAGTCAAAAGATGATGTCTGTCAGCCAGGGTGGATGCATTCTGGAGGGCTGCGATAATTCTGGATGTATTCTGAAAGCAGAACCAAAAGGTTATGTCATCAATCTCCACATAGATACAGAGAGAGGGGCTGAAAATACCATCGTTTGCTTTTGGTTGGAACAGTTATAAAAGCGAGGTTGTGGAGAACTGGTTTGGGGAAGACTGGGAAATGTGTGCTCTGGGGAAGTAGCAGGAGCTCCTATTGGAACACATGGATGCCTTCGAGCAACGATGTCAAGAGTCCCTATGGGAGGTTTGAGCTGGGGTCAGAAATGTGAAGGTAGCTGTCATGTAAATAGTATTTAAAACTGTGAAGATTTAAACATGGAGGGGTTTATTCAGGAGGAAGAGAAGAGAAGGAAAGAAATCATCGACTTGGATTGTCTTCCATCTTCATGTTAAAGTTCAGGAGTGGAGAGATAAATAGGTGGGGACTGAGCTGGGCAGTGGTGGTGCACATCGTTAATCCTAACACTTGGGAGGCAGAGGCAGGCAGAGCTCTATGAATTCAAGACCAGCTTGGTATACAAAGCGAGTTCCAGGACAGCCAGAGCTACACAAAAAAAAAAAAAAAAACCTATCTCAAAAAACCAAAACCAAACCAAAATAACCACAAAGACGGGGACAGGCCGACTGGTGCTGGCACACGCCTTTAATACCAGCACTTGGGAGGCAGAGACAAGCAGATCTCAGTGAGTTCAAGGCCAGCTTGGTCTATGGATCAAGTTCCAGGACAGGCTCCAAAAACTACAGAGAATCTATGTATCAAAAACCAAAAATTAATTAATTAAAATCAGAAGATGGAGACAGTAGAGAGACTAAACTTTCACCTCCGGAAAGGTGGGAAAATGAGGGACATCACAGAGTCTGTGAAGGAGGAGGGGAATGGGCACACCACTGAGGGATGTGTCTCATGAAATCTTCTAGTATCCAGGACTTGATAACCCAGACAGTGCCCTCACAGGCTCCGTTCCAGTGTTACTTTTCTTGCCATGGAGACAGAACACCCAACAAAAGCAAATCAAGGAAGAAAGGGTTAATTTTGGTTCATGGGGCACAGACCCTCATAACAGGAAAGGCAGTGGGACAGGAATGGACCGGGGAGGCAGCAGAGGGCCATGAATCTGGTGCTTCTCCTTCTTTATCCTTTTTGTCCTGTTTGGGACCCTGGCCCATGAGGGTCTTTCTGCCTCGGCTGAGCCTCTCTGCAGACACCCGCACAGCTATAGAGGTGTGTCTCCTAGGTGATTTCTAAATCATGCCAAGCTGGCAATCAAGACTAGCTACCACAGGGGTTGGAGAGATGGCTCAGTGGCTAAGGGCACATATTGTTCTTGCAGAGTGTATTAGTGACTGTTCAGATGCTGTGATGAAACGTCATGGCCGAGGCAACCTGTGGAAGAAAGAGTTTGGGCTTAGAGTTCAGAGAGCTTACGAGTCCACGCTGGCAGGAAGTGGCAGGGATGATGGCAGGAACACAAGCGGAGAGCTCACATCTTGAACCATGAGCATGAAGCAGAGCGAGAGCACGCTTGTGGAATAGAATATTTAAGTAAAGCTGTTACATTTTAAGTAAAACTGTGTTGTATTTGTTTATGCCTCATTTAAGTAAAGATACATTGTATTTGTTTCATCCGGCCTGCCTTAAAGCACATGAAATGGTCTCATAAAGAGCTGAACAGTCAGTAGCTAGACACAGGACGGATATGCAGGGCTGGTGGACGGAGAGACAAGGGGAGCCAGCCAACCAACCAAACCAGGCAGACATGGAGGAAGCAGGGTGGACAGTATGCGGATGAGATCAACGAGCCTCACGGCAGCACACAGGTTAATAATATGGGTCAATTTAAGTTAAAGAGAAAACTAGAAACAAGCGTAAGCTAAGGCTGAGAATTCATAATTAACAATAAGCCACCGTGTAATGATTTGGGGGCTGGCGATCCAAAGAAAGCCTGCTACAGAGCACACAGAATGTCATAAGGCTTTAAAACCCCGAATCCTGCCCTTAGTAACATACTTTCTCCAACAAGGCCATACCTCCTGAACCATGGAACAGCATCATAATCGGGAACCAAATGTTCAAATGTCGGAGAATATGGGGAGCCCCTAATTCAAACCACCACATGTAACACGTGTTAGTTCCATGTCAGGTGACTTTAGAGTACCTGTGGCAACAGCTCCCAGAGAATCCAAAGACCTCCATGGCTACTGGAGTCATGTGTATGCCTGGAATTAAAAATAATAAAATAAAATGTTTAATATACATTCTCTACCACAGTCTTAGACCTTGCATTTAGCCTTAGACTGCTGGACTCAGGCCTCTGCCTCCTCTACATGGTTTTTAATAGATTTATTTTGATATTGCATGTATAAGTGTTTTGCCTACATGTGTGTAAATATAGTATATAAATGCATTGCCAGCAGGGGCCAGCAGAGGGCACTGGATTATTGGACTTGGACTTCCCGGACCTGCCAGGTGGGTGCTGGGAACTGAGCACCAGGGACTCTGCAGGAGAACTAAAGCCCCAACCCCTGAATGTGCCACAGCCTGGCTGTGGTCAGAGGACAGCTCTGGGGACTGGGTTTTCTCCTTTCATCTGTATGTCTATTATTTTGTTGTTTTGTTTTTCTATGTCTGTTATTTTTTTTTTTTTTTTTGGTTTTTCGAGACAGGGTTTCTCTGTGGCTTTGGAGCCTATCCTGGAACTAGCTCTTGTAGACCAGGCTGGTCTCGAACTCACAGAGATCCGCCTGCCTCTGCCTCCCGAGTGCTGGGATTAAAGGCGTGCGCCACCACCGCCCGGCTATGTCTGTTATTTTTATCTTGAACAGCAAAAGAGATGTTTTGACTGAGCGTGGCTGACGGGTGAACGCTCTCCACGTTAAGTTGGTGCCTTTCTGGAAAATGAGTTGACTCTGTGTGTGTCTAGTTTGCGTCACAGTGTCTTGGTGTCTGTGGTTTGGGAATATAATTTGACATTAGGACATATGACAATCTTGTTCACGGATGCTTTGGCTCCATGGGGCACCTGGTACTTCTGTGTGGGTTTTAGGATAACTTTTCCTAGTCCTTAGGAAGCACCCTGTAGTTTTGTTAGTGGGTATGTTAATCTATGGATCGACTTGGCGGTGCTTATGGACAAGACTGGGCCTTTTGATCTCGGTCAGTTTATTTGCAAGAAGCACCATTAAAGTTCCAGATTGTTAGGTCTGATAGAATTGTCTGCTTTCCTCGTCATGCTGGGACTCGAGACCAGTGGAGTGATTTCCCAGGATCACCCAGCCAGTGCCTCTTACTAACGAGGCTTCTGTTGGCCACATGACATATAATGAGTGCTCTGTGATCGTCCTGCTTAATCCTCACAAAGCTCATTTGTATGATGGTCCCATACTTTTTGCTTAGATGAAATTTTAGTTTATATATTGAGCGTGTGTTTATGAATTCCACTAATCATTTGTGGCGTGTCACGATCCCAGTTAATCGTTAGTGGCGTGTCACGATCCCAGTTAATCGTTAGTGGCGTGTCACGATCCCGCCTGATCACTATTTATCGCTTTGTTCCCATCACTTCCTTTGATACGCTCCGTTGCATGCCATCCCTTCAGCCCCAGAAATGCATATGTGTCTCCTGTGTTCAAAGATTTCTTACTATAACCAAAAAAAAAAAAAAGTCGGGCGGTGGTGGCGCATGCCTTTAATCCCAGCACTCGGGAGGCAGAGGCAGGCGGATCTCTGTGAGTTCGAGACCAGCCTGGTCTACAAGAGCTAGTTCCAGGATAGGCTCCAAAGCCACAGAGAAACCCTGTCTCGAAAAAACCAAAACAAAACAAAAGCAGCACACAAGAGAAAGATGTCGTGCAACAGAGCTCATGTGAAGGTTTTTTTTTTTGTTTGTTTGTTTTTCGAGACAGGGTTTCTCCGTGGCTTTGGAGCCTGTCCTGGAACTAACTCTTGTAGACCAGGCTGGTCTCGAACTCACAGAGATCCGCCTGCCTCTGCCTCCCGAGTGCTGGAATTAAAGGCATGCGCCACCACTGCCCGGCTGATTGTTTTTTTTTTTTATGACTGCAGTGCACCACGCCCCCATCTGCACTCTGTGCTACAATACAGTTTGTGAGCTTCGGGCAAGGGGCTGGAGGTTGAGGAAACGCACACAGAGACAGACACACACACACACACTAACATTTAATCACTGGTAAAAAGTCCTTTATTCAATAGCACCACGGAGGCTTAAATACCCAGCAGTCAAGTGGGCCAACAGGTGAGAACCCCATCCTCTGATCCTCTAGGGAAGGCACAGCTTTTAGTAACTCCAATCAGAAGGCTCTAGCAGGGAAGAGCAGCTGAAGGCCAGGACTCCAAATGGTCCCAACAATGACTTTTTTTTAACTCTTCAATCCGCAGGTCCTGGTTGTTATCCAGGTGGATACACATGGCTCTTCTACGCAAAAGTAAGAACTGAACTTGTGAAAAGACGCATGAAGATGTTTCAGAGGCGTGTTCTAATGGTGTGTGCGCGCTTGCTCTCTCTTGCTCTCTCTCTCTCTCTCTCGCTCTCTCTGTCTCTGATTTTCATAGACCATTTTCCCACAAGCAATTTTGGCATGGTCATTTGAGGATTCCTGCGTGATGTTGTTGAGTTTGGCTATAAATGGATTTACCATTGGTCATATAATCATGGATCATATAGACATAATTTTTATATATGTAACACATACACATTGGTTTTTTTTTTTTTCAAGACAGGGTTTCTACAGGTAGACCTGGCTATCCTGTAACTAGCTCTGTAGACCGACCAGGCTGGCCTGCAAATCCCAGTGCTGGGATTAAAAGTATGTGCCACACCGCCTGGCCTGGATCATATCTTTTTAAAGATATTACAATCATTTCCTCACTCTAAATGAGTATTCTCGTTCATGCCTAAGTATTTGTACGGCTCCATTCTTATTCTTAAAGAGACACAGCCAATCTCTAGACCTTTCAAACTCCTCTATTCTCCTGATTTTAGATAGAACGTTATTACCTAATGCTGTTACTATTGTTGGACTCTAGAGTCCAAACACCAAGGAGGAGTCACCCCCCAGAGACCACCCCTCACACCACAGCCAATGCAAAAGCATGAGGATTTTATTAATTCTGACATGACAGGGTCCCTCAGCATTCGGGAAGCCGAGAGACCCCAACTAGCTGGTACAGGCTACTTTTAAAGGAGAAGGTCATAGAAGCAAGGGGGGTTGTGATTGGCTTAGTCGAAAGGGCTATTACCAATAATTGGCTGGAGAGCTGTTGCCAGATCAGATGAGGTAAGAGGTCATTTTGACCCCGTTTCCCAGGGGACTGAATCAAAACATACGTATATGGGTAATTGTTCAGGAGCTGAGTACGTGCATGTGTAGCTGTTAGGTCCTTGGTTCCCAGGGGAGGAGGGGGAGCACTAAGGCACGGAGGCTGAGAGGATTCAGAATTGTCAGAAATGGCTTCAGAATTGTCTTAAAGTCTTACACTATGACTCTAGAGTTGCCTGATTTAATTAGATGTGAACTTCATATAAATGAGTGTATGTTTATTTATGCTCTATGTTCCAAATATTGCATGGGACATACTTAACCGAAGCATCCTTTCCTTCTGGCAACTTTGTCAGTGGTAACAGCCATGGGAGGGTCAGGTATGGGGGTCACCGCTCTAAACACAGTGGTAGGTGAATAGTCACCAGATCTCCTGAGACCTGAGACCTTTTTACTTTTTCCTGGCCTGTGGCTATCCACGGCTGAATCTCCCCCAAGAGGGGGGAAGGGCAGCGGGAAGCTTGCACCTCAGCCAGACTGAACCACCAACAGGGGCTCCATGTAGTTTGGGAAGGTGTCTAAGACTCTCTAGGTCATTTCTCCTACAAATATGAACACAAGCGCCTAAGGGTCAAAGGTAAACTAGCATAAAGCCAGTAATTACCTTTAGAGAGATATTTTCAATTTTTATTATTTTTATTTGTATCGGAGAAGCCCTCAGAGGCTTGGGGAAGAGTTAAGTTTTCACAGCGGGGAGGTGAATAAAAATGAGGTTTGAATCTGATTTCCTATCCCAGCTCCGTCTCTTCCCCACAACAGAGTTATAGTGTTAACTCAAGCTGACTTGGACTCCCTGTGATCCTCCTGCCTCTGCCTGGTGATTGCAGGGTCATAAGCCTGGGTCACGCACCTGACTCTCCCAGCATGCCCTACACTTCACGCTTGTGCCTGTCCTTGGCAAAGTCCCATCTCCCCATCTGTGTTCATTCTGTCTTCCACATTGCTTTAGAGGTCTTCTTTAAACTCACTTATGTTTAGTATTTGTAGGTATATTTTATAATATACATCCTTTCTGTAAATGGGAATATATATATGTGTATACACACACACACACACACACACACCCTGCCACAAAAAGATGATTCATAAAATATATTCAATTAGAAGAATGTTCAGTTTTAGCCGGGCGGCAGTGGCACACGCCTTTAATCCCAGCACTCGGGAGGCAGAGGCAGGCGGATCTCTGTGAGTTCGAGGCCAGCCTGGTCTACAAGAGCTAGTTCCAGGACAGACTCCAAAGCCACAGAGAAACCCTGTCTCGAAAAACCAAACCAGTTTTGAGTACCGTTTGTTGCTTGCCTGCAACATTGCAATCAGAGACTGGTTTTTTCACACATGACCTGCTATTGCTTAGCTCTGTGAACACACATGCCCCCCAGTCATTTTACCAACAACCGGCAATGTGTGTTCTGCCCTGCCCCCTCCTGTTTCTGGGTAAGTCCTAAGAGCTAACAACATCACTAATGTGGAACAGCTGGAGACCCAGAACTCACAGCACTGAGGTCCTGACCCAGAGCCAGGGTCGTCTGCCCCTCGCCTTGGACGGGCCTTTGAACCAATTGAAACGCTACTAGCTTCTACCGCTTTAAGCTTGTTCAGAATTAGCAATAGCTCGTGAAAGGCAGTCTAGAAATGAAGCTGCAAGGCAGCCTCTTGTGGTGACTGGTTTCAAGGCCTTTGTCATGAGACTGCCTGGGCCTGGCTCTTCCTTGCTCGTTGAGCCTGGCCATAGTACTCCATTGCTGTGTGTGCTCAGCCCTAGACTGCCACGTCCTCTGTATGGCTGCCCAAGCTGCTGTATCCTCTCTATGTCTGTCCAAGCTGCTGTGTCCTCTGTATGGCTGCCCCAGACTGCCATGACTTCTGCATGGCTGCCCAGCCACTATTCTGGATTTCTTTTTTTAGTGGTTTGAGGTTGACAGATCAGCCTTTGATGTGTTTCTTCTTCATTTCAGTTAACCAAGTGCTGCTATTCCTTCTGGCCCTGACCCTCTGTGGGATTCTGTACAAGAAGGTTCACAAGGGAGCTGTACTCAAGCCTGAAGCTGGTGAGCACGCATGGGTTCTGCCAAAAGATACCTAAGAGGGTGGTTTCAGTATCATCCAACAGGTTCTGTCAGTGTTTGGGGGGCAGATAACAGCGTGGTTAGCTCCTAAGGGCTCATTTGTAAAATAGCTTCCCTAGGGCGGCAGCTCGGTTACGCTCTGGAATGACCAGTGCTGCTTAAATTGTAATCTGTGTAAATGTCACATGGAGGACTTGTTAGAACACACCTGTGATCCCAGCTTCCAGAGGTTGAGGTAGTAGGGTTGTGAGTTTGAGGCTAGCCTGGGCTACCTAGTGAGTTCGGCGCCAATCTGAGTTACAAAGTGAGACCTGTCTCGAACAAACAAAAGAAAAGCTCACGACTAGATCCCACCTGAGGCTGAGCATCACAGAAAGTTTCTTAGAAGCTCCAAGCTGGTGCTCGTGCTCTTGGTTCTTGGATCCACCTTGAGGGGTGGCTCGGCACCCTGTCCCTTTGGATCTCTCCCACATTTTGAGAATTGTCCCTTCCCTCCTCCTCTTCCTGCTCATCTATTCCCGTTAGTCCGGAAACGGCGTCCAATAGCTCAACTTAAAATGACTCTTCAGAGGGCTGGAGAGAGGCTCGGTGGTGGAGAAAACTACGACTGGTCCCCAGAACCTACAGTCAGCAGCTCTCAAGCTTCTGTGCCAGGGGATATGCTGCCCTCTTCTGGCATCCATGGGCACCTGCACTCATGTGCGTGCACAGACACACACACACACACACATGCACAGATACATACAGACACACAGAAACACATATATAGAAACACAGACACACACACACACATACAGACACACAGAAATACACAGCGACATACACACACATTCACAGATGCACATATTCAGACACACACATGCATGCACACACCTGGTGTTGAGGAAATCGCGAGGAGTTTGGTATTGCCAAAGAACTGCTGCGGTGAAGTGGCACAGCCAGGCCTTCATGTCAATTAGATCACCTGACTTGGCTGTGTGGTGACAGCTTACCCCTAAGTGAACAGTCTGTAAGCAAGTCTGCTTTTGTTGTGCTTTTTAAAACTGGATGCAGTAATCTAGCCTTTTGGGAAGTGGGGCAAAACATCATCCTTGTACCATAGGTTTGAGGCTGCCATGGGCTGTGAGATACTGCCTCTAAAACATCATTTTGTTTATAAAAAATAATTCATGGCTACTTAGAGAATTTGAAAAAATGTAAGAAACACTAACAAAATTGAAGTCACTTATAATTTCATAGGTGACACAGATAAATTTGTATAAGTGTGTGATCAAAAACCAGAAAAAATTATTTATTTATTGACAGGGTTTCACTATGCAGCCCTAGCTGGCCTGGAATTCACTATATAGCCCAAGCTGCCTTCAAACCCACAAAGGTCCACCTACCTCTGTTTCCACGTGTACCAAGACACCCAGCTAAGAATTTTATATTCTTTTTCCCTTCAAAGTATATTATGAGATTCTCTCAACTCAGGACATACGTCACGAAAACAACTTTCTTTTTCTAGTAGCAGAAACAGAAGTGGATAGAAGGAAAACATATAACAAGATGAAGCCATGTAATGTTTATTAAGTTATTATAAAATATACCTAGTAATTTGCTCGGTCAGTGTTTATTGAATTAAATATCAGCCAGAACTGCCTTGGGCCTAGGAGAGAGGTTTTGTGAAACTGTCCAGAAAGCAGAATGGAGCTCCATAGAACGCAGGCGTACACAGACTGGCTAATCTTCATTCACAACCAGGTTGCACGGCGGCACCAAGATATGATGTAGTATTGGTGTTTTGCCTCTTTTGATGCTGAAGAACGATCAGTTATTCATCATGAGGGCCGGTCAGGCGCCTTCGTTACTCCTTCCTCTTGCTGCTGGCATTTGAGAGTCTTCACTGAGGAGTAAAGAGCAACAGAGCAACCACAGCAGTAGAGCCCAGACAAGTCCTGATTTGGGAGAGTTGGTTCTGACTGCTGGGCCCGTGAGGCTCTGCTATTCTTTATGTGTGTGTGAGGCTGTGCACTGGCTTCTGAAAAAGAGCTCCCAAGTAATAGGGACTTAGAAGATTGCCCTGTCTTCACTTAAAACTCTGATGGGTAGATTCCATAGCCTTCCAGATCAAAATCCTTCATACCTATGGTTCTGCAGTCTTCGGGCATTCTCAAGCAAAGAGGGCTCTCCACCACGTCATACCATCATGCCAGGGGAGGGAGGAGGGTGCAAAGGGAGGCAGAAGCACCGCTCTGGGATGCAGACTCTGCAGATGCACACATTACTTAGAACAACATCCCATTCATCCGACTAGATCGCATTTTGCAGCAAGGGAATAGTAAAGTTAGTTTTGGTGTTTGGCCATGTGCCAGCTGAGATTTCCACACTAGTGTCCAGGAAACGGAGGAGAGCCTGCCTGGATTTTGGAGGACCGTCCTCTCCAACACTGCCGACTAGCAGTCAGAGTCTTTCCTGTGACGTTCCTTGTGCTCTGAGTCGCTGATTTTGATGGGTTTTTTTAGGTGATGATTCTGAATCTCCCGATGATATGGAAGAGGAGATTCCAGTGGTGATCTGTGCGGCCCCAGGGAGGATGGGTGCAGCTATGGCTGCCATTAACAGCATCTACAGCAACACCGATGCCAACATTGTGTTCTATGTCGTTGGACTACGAAACACGCTGTCTCGAATAAGGTAATTTGTACTGTTTTTGGAATGTTTTATTTTCTTTCAATGTTCTTTTTTCTCTGTAGATGGGCCCTTACCACCTTCACCTTCTCTCCTTCCTTCTCTTCCTCCTCCTCCTCCCTTTTCTTCTAGATTGATAACTATCATAGAATTATTGAGAGGAAATCCTGGGCTTATTTGTGGCTTGACTAATGCATTTCCAGATGAGCCCGCAAAGGCTCATTATTAAGTAGGACAACAGCTACTTCTGTAGATGTGAACCCTCTAGTGGACTAAAGAACCCCAGTCCTGACGCAGCTTACTGGAAAATCTTTCAAGTATTTGTTCTTCGCCAAGCTGAGGAAGGCCTGTGAACCTCTACTGAGGAGGTGGAGCCGGGAGGATCACTGGGGGCTACAGAGGGAAGGCAGAGGGAAGACCAGCCAATCTCAGTGCCTGAGTGAGGACCTGGATCAGTCCCAGCGGAGGAGGGAGAACAAGTGTTCTTTCCATTTTCCCTCTTTTCCTAACCTGGGAAAATATTTGTATAACCCTCACTAGCTAGTTTTGGGGAAGAGACCAGAGATTTACTCCATGACTCTCACAGATTAAACACAGACCCTACCATTGAATCACACTTGACCTGTAATGGCTGAACTACAAACTTACAGCGATATAACTTTATAGGTTATACTATAACTTTGAACTTATTCTTCCAATATCCTGCCATACTAAAAAAAAAATGAACCAGAGAGTAAGAAGAAATTAACAAAAAAATCAAACTTTAAATGTGTTTTTAGAAATGCAGGATAACTGTGTAATCTTGGTCCTCAAGCCCAGGAATTAAAAGAAAAAGCTGATAGACTTGTCTGTATAACCCAAGAACTTCTGAATAATGAAGAACAGTGAATAGGATTAGTTATAAAATCGATTAGTAAAAAGTATGGCTTATAGATATGAAGAATTGTTGCAAAAAAAATTAAGGTTAAGAATTGTTGCAAAAAAATTCAAGTTTAAGCCTAGTGGAAAAATAAGCATAAACTATGAACAGACACCAAGGCCCAGAATTCCATCCCAGGTCCTTAAACAACACGGTCATCAAGAGCCAACACTGTCCTCCTCGTGCTCGAGAGGCTGAGGAACGAGGGTTGGAAATTAGAGACCAGACTGGGCTGCCCAGTGAGACATTCTCCAAGCTAAACAAACCAGCCAGCCAAGAAGGAACAGACCACACAATTCATACATAGAAACGGTCAACAAAGAGGGCCGTCTCCCAGCTCCTGGCTGTTGGCCTTCCCCCTCCCCCATGTTTACACATTTTCAAACCAGTTCTCGTGGAAGTAGAACACAAGAGTGGAACGTAGGAGCCCACTGGGCATCTCAGGAAATCTCCACAAGAAAATGTACTTCCTTTGACAACTGTCACGTTCCCACCGAGAGCGGCTGAGCTCCTGACTCCCAGGCCTCTTCTGCCAATTTGTGATCCACAGCAAATGTTGCCATCTGTGGCTTGGGTCATTGCCAAGTCTGTTTTGAAATTATTTCTGCCATTATATTCTCGTAATGAATCCGATGAGAGAGATACACCCTGTGAGGCTGAGTGATGGGGGAGGCGGAGTAGGTGGAGGGACAGAAGAAGGGTGAGCAAAGGCGGGAACAAGACGACCGCAGGACAGCTACACGAGCTGGCGCGGCATGTGCTGCCTGTCTCTCACTGGTAACATGTGGCTGTTGGGCTGGCGGGTACAGGGCTGCTTGATAAGGGACATGTCTTGTTACTCCAGATCCCCAGGTGGATTTCTGATGTGGGGATATACTTGGCTATTACTGTCTTGTTAATTTCCTTGGCAGAGTTATGGGATCTGGGGTGGGAAAGGGGCGACTGGAAGGTAGACCAGATGGAGAAGCAATCAGAAGGATTTACAGCATGAAAGCCGTTTGCAGACACTCTTTTAACTTCTGAAGGCCACAGCAGACTAGCCCCCGGGGTTGGCATGCAAATAAATTGAGGAAAGACTGGAAGTGTGTACTAGAGGTTTTTGGTCATCTCTTTAGAAAATGGATCGAACATTCTAAACTGAGAGAAATAAACTTCAAAATTGTGGAGTTCAACCCTATAGTCCTCAAGGGGAAGATTAGACCAGACTCATCGAGGCCAGAGCTGCTCCAGCCTGTGAGTAAGAGCCATGCACACGGTGGGAACAGTCCCAAGTTCACGTATGCCGTAAGTAAGAGCCATGCACATGGTGGGGACAGTCCCGACTTCACGTATGCCATAAGCAAGAGCCATGTACACGGTGGGGACAGTCCCCAGTTCACATATACCGTAGAGCCCTAGCCCTCTGCCTTAGGGTCCACAGAGAAAAACCAGGACCAAAAGGCAAGTCGGGAGGAAAGGTTAGTTCATTCAGTTTACACTCCACAGCACTGTCTGTCACAGAAGGAAGTCAGGACAGGAACCTGGAGGCAGGAGCTGATGCAGAGGCCATGAAGGGGGGTTGCTTACTCAACTTGCTTTTTTATAGAACCGGGGACCACCAGCCCAGGGATGTAACCACCCACAATGGGGTGGCCCTCCCCATTGATCACTGACTAAGAAAATGCCCTAGAGCTGCATCTCGTGGAGGCATTTCCCGAAACTGTGGCTCCTTCCTCCCTGACAACTCTAGCTTGTGTCATGCTGACCAAACCTGCCAGTGCACCATCTGGTGCGCACATAAGATGTTTCAGATTCACGTGCTAGAGCCCCACAAAGCTTTGCTTATTTATAACTTAGCAGCCACCTGCTCCGGGGAGGGTTTAAGATGGTTTATATAAGCACGATAAAAGAAACCAGTTGCAAAAATGTAGGCTACATTTGTGTGTGAAGAGGACTATGGGTAGGGGTGGGGGTGGACCAGGGAGCGAGGCCAGCTAAAGCATTCCCAAGCACTTGCTCACTGTATCCTCTGTACCTAATCTTTAGATAGCTCTTATTCTTCCAAAAGCCAAAGAAAGCTAGCCATGTGACAGCTATGAGCCTCAGTTGATGGCCACATCATATTTTAGGAGACACCCATGCTTTTCTAGCTGTGAGGGTTATTTTTCTTCCAAGAGTGCCCACAAAGATTCCATCTCCTTCATGAAGAGCAGTGTGTGTGTGTGTGTGTGTGTGTGTGTGTGTGTGTGTGTGTTTGTGTATTATATGCTTGTGTGCCAGTGGACCCCAGCAAGCACTGGGGGTTCAGGCCAGCATTATCTTTGCATGTGGGTACCGGGTACCAAGTGCGTATCAAGCCCAGGTCCTCATGCTTCCAGTCCAAAGCAGGTTCTGAGGGCAATCTGCAGAAACTGGCCACCTCTTGTATGTAGTTCATGTAAATCCATCCTTTCTGATCAAATTCTAAGGCTTTTCTGTGATATGATCTATTGTTGGCTGGTTACGAAAACGGAACGTCACTAAGGAAAACCCTACAAACTCATGTTTCTGTTTTCTGGATCAAGTGGTTAAAAAGGCTTAGTTTGGTGTGTGTGTGTGTAGAAGGGGACAGAAGGAGGGGGGAGGGAGAGGAAGAGAAGCAGGTGGGGGAAGAGAAATTAGTTGAGAGTTATCTAATTGACAAGGTAGAGAAAGCAGGAAGTCTGGATCCTAAAAGATTGATTAGGGGGCACTGGAGACTCCCATTGCAGCTGTCCCTGGAAGGGAAGTGGTCACTGCTTCAGAGAGTGGGGCCTGGATCTAGGAGAGCTTCTCTGGGCCAGCCTGGCCTCATCCCCAGAACCAGAGGATCAGATGCTAAAGCCTGGGCGAGCCATCCCTTCAGCCTGCGTATTCCAGTCCACACTTGGGCTAACCAGAGCTGACTTGTAGGTACCACACAGCCTTGAGCCAGATGCCTCGACCCACCTGCTTCCCTTGTTTTTAACAGCTGAACTTCGTTCGATTCTATCTCCCTCTGCTCATCCATCAGCACGAGAAAGTCATCTATTTGGACGATGACGTCATCGTACAAGGTACACCCACTCACTGCCAAGAACTCTTGGGAGGGCCCAGCTCTATAGAGAATGACATACTTTTTCATTTCCCACATAGCTAGCTGACTTCAAACACTTTGTAACGCGAATACAGCATGTCTGTAAAACTGGGGATATTTTGCAAGCAGGGTTTTTGATACTCCCTGAATAATCGAGAAGCTTGCTGAGGGTCTTGCTCTGATTGCCAAGTCTATAGTGATTACCTTAGTAGTCTCTTCTATGCATTCCTGAAATACACAGAAATACAGTGTCACTAAGGCACCTGGCAGTGGCCGTGGCTGTGTGCACATTATATTTGTTCTCGTCCACATGTCAGATCAGCGTTCAGAAACTGCCAGCCACAGACCTGGCCAGCACCCGCCTGGACGTTTCACATGGCTTCCTCAGAGGGCATGAGCTGTCCTCAGAACACTGCCATGCATGGGCAAAGAGGGACCTGTACTCTTTGTTCTACTGAAGCCAGGAGTTAAGCTGAGGTTCCGTCTTGCCCCGAGGTCCTTGCTGTTTTGATTTAGGATCCTTCCGAATGCAGGCGACATCCAGGAACTCTACGACACCACCCTGGCTCTGGGCCACGCAGCAGCCTTCTCGGATGACTGTGATTTGCCTTCTGCTCAAGATAACAACCGGCTTGTGGGGCTGCAGGTGGGCATGCTCTCTTAGACATCCTCCCTCCCCTTCTCCTCTGGCTGTGGCCCTCTATTCCTCCTCCACAATTCAAGATGATCACACGCTACCCATCCAAAGCGAGCGGGAACTTCAGGGGATGGGGATGGGGTGAGGGGCTCCGTTCTTTCCCACTCACTCGGGCCAATTTCTATAACCCTTAAGTCTCACTTTTCCTAACCTGAAACATGGCATGGACACTATCTATCCTGTTGTGTTTGTGAGCTGCTATGGTGAGCTGCCAAGTGTCCACTACAATGGGATACAGCGAATGTTCTAAAAAATGATAGCTGTCGTGTTGCTATCACCACACAGGCTGTGTTACTGGGCTCCCAGGACCCACACAGAGACTCACGACTATATGTAACTCCAGTGCCAGGAGACCAACGCCCTCTTCTGGCTTCCTTGGGTACCAGAAACACACATGGTGCATACATGTCTCTGCCTCTGCCTCCCGAGTGCTGGGATTAAAGGTGTGCGCCACTACTGCCCGGCTGATAAAATCATTTTAAAAGGGAACAATGAGCCGGGCGGCAGTGGCGCATGCCTTTAATCCCAGCACTCGGGAGGCAGAGGCAGGCGGATCTCTGTGAGTTCAAGGCCAGCCTGATCTACAAGAGCTAGTTCCAGGACAGGCTCCAAAGCTACAGAGAAACCCTGTCTCGAAAAACCAAAAAAAAAAAAAAAAAAAAAAAAAAAAAAAAAAAAGGGAACAATGAGTAGCACTTGTGGGCAGGAATGGGAAGGCCACACTGAGTGCTGGAACTGGCTTGGGTCAGGAGGGATCCTGAAGCTGGGACAAACGGTATTGATTTGGATGAGGAGGGGCTAAGTCTGGTCTAATGACTCTGGGCTTCTGCCTTAATACCAAGAAGGATAGAAACACTATCCCCTGAGGCAGGCATGTGGCATGGAGCCAGCTTAACAGGACTTGGTACATGCTGCCTGTTGGAGCTGCTTAAGCATCACGAAGGCAAGGCCAGGGGCATGGGCAGGCAGATCTCTGAGAGCCAGGCCAGCCTGGTCTACAAGGTGCGTTCCGAGACAGCCAGGACTGTTAGGCAGAGAAATCCTGTCTTGAAAAACAAAAACAAAACAAAAATACAACCCCAACTAGGCAGATGTGGCAGCTGGAAGGCTAGAGAGATGGAATTTAGCGCCCTCAAACAGGCTGAGCTGCCAATGGTGTCAGAAAAGAAAGCAACAGGTGCTGGAGAGAGGCGGGAACTCAGTATTCAGAGGTTAGAAATGAGATGAAAACAGAAGAGCCGTGAAAAACACTAGCCCTAGAAGCCTGTCCTTTGTCGTGTACTCATGCACGGTGGTGTGCATGCATACGCACGCACACACAACTTTAAAAACACGCTGGGCACGGTGGCACGTGCCTTTAATCCCAGCACTGGAGAGGCAGAGGTAGGTGGCTCTCTGTTGTAGTTTTGAAGCCAGTCTGGGCTACATGTCCAGTCCCGGGACAGCCAGAGCTACAGAGTGAGATCCTGCCTCAAACAACAAAACACACCAAAAGAAACCGGCAGCGGCACAGAAGGAGGAAGCCCAGGGACACTGAACAGCTGCTTTGAGAGCATACCCGTTTCCCAGAAACAGAGGGCTCCACCCTGCTCTTTTGCAGAACACTTACATGGGCTATCTGGACTACCGGAAGAAGGCCATCAAGGACCTTGGCATCAGCCCCAGCACCTGCTCTTTCAATCCTGGCGTGATTGTCGCCAACATGACGGAATGGAAACACCAGCGCATCACCAAGCAGCTGGAAAAGTGGATGCAGAAGAATGTGGAGTATGTGGGGAGGAGGGAGGAGGGTGTTTTCTCTGCCACTACTGTTCCCAGCTGAAAACAAACAGCTCGGCTAATCTTTGCATAGCTCAATGAGAGAGGGGGGGGGGGGTGGGATCTGAGGGCAGATTTTCATAGAACCTGTTGACCAGGAAAAGGGGCACGGGTGACAATCTTTCCCCAAATGATAGAATCTGAAGCAGGGAGATGCAGTGAAATAAGGGATTCATTCCCTCTATTTCCCTAGTAGGTTGCTTAGCAATGTGTCTTCAGTCTTTTCCACCGAGGAAACTTCATTTATTTTGAGATTCTTTTATAGGTTTCCTTTTTTGAGGGGGACAGGGTCTCACTCGGTAGCCCTGGCCTGCTGGCCTGGAACTTGCTATGAAACCAGGCCAGCTTCTTACCTCTGATATGCTGGGATTACCACCACACCTGGCCATAGATCTACTTTTAAGGTTAATTTCATAGAAACTGAATTTAAAAAAATACTATATTTGATACTTTTGAAGAAAGGGTTTCTCTGTGAAGCCATGGCTATACTGGAACTTGCTCTGTAGACCAGGCTGACTTCAAGCTCCCAAAGATCTAACTGCCTCTCTGCCTTGCGAGTGTTGGAATTAAAGGGAAGTGCCACTATGCCTGGCTCATTTTCTTTCTACATTTTTTTTTTTTAGACAAAGCTTTTTTTATTTTTTTGTATGGTGGTCTGTCTCCCTCCTTCGTGAACATCTGTGCACCACAAGCTTATCTGGTCTTCCTGGAGGCCAGAAAAGGGTGTTGGATCCCTTGAGTCACAGATGGATAAGAGTCACCATTTGGGAGCTGGGAATCTTGAACCTGGGTCTTCTGTAAAGGCGCCAGTGCTCCTAACTGTTGAGCCATCTCTCCAGCCCCTTTATCTGTATCTTACTTAATACCATCCTAACACCGAACCTGTGAGTAGTTAAAAAATGATACAGGATCAGAATTTGATCTTCTGTGCCTGTCATAAAATCCTTGAGAGTGACAAGATAGTAACAAGAATTAACACTGGGAATCTGGGTGAAATGCATGAGTGTGACCTTAGGTGGCACACACGGAAGAGTGTGACTCTGGATCGTATCCATGGGAGACTGTGACGCTACGTGATGTGTATGGGAGGCCTCTGGTTTTCTGTATTTTAAAAGTTTGATAATTTTAAAAATTAAAAAAAAAAAAACAACAAAATGCACATTGGAAGGTGGGTGTGGTGGTGCACACATTGGAAGGTGGGTGTGGCGGTGCACACATTGGAAGGTGGGTGTGGTGGTGCACGCCTTCGCCCCAGCACCTGCAAGTGAAGGCGCGTGATCCGAGGTTGTCCTCAACTAGAGACTTCACGGCCTTTGCTCTACACGAGGCTGTTTCTAACAACAAAGATCCCAAGCTAAAAATGAAAAGTTGGGGGAAAGTGAAAGAGGAAAACCTTACATCTTGTTCTGAAGGGCCGTATTAGCATTTACTTGTTTTCTCTTTCTATCTCACTTCTTAGAGAAAACCTCTACAGCAGCTCCCTGGGAGGAGGAGTAGCTACCTCCCCAATGCTGATTGTGTTTCATGGCAAGTATTCCACCATCAACCCTCTGTGGCACATACGGCACCTGGGTAAGTACCGCCAGGAAGCAAGGGAGTGTATATTGTACCCAGTGACTGCCACCAGGCTACCTATAGCCTAAGGCTTCAAACCCCTGGGGTGACCTTGGCCACCCCACCTCAACTCTCAGGCTCAGAATCTGCAAATACAGCTGCTATCTTTAGCTGCAAGATGGTACACTCTAGGATTCATGGAAAGCTTATGAACCTGGGCTGGAGAGGTGGCTCAGCAGTTAAGAGCACCGACTGCTCTTTAAGAGGACCCAGGTTCGAGTCTCAGTACCTACATGGCAGCTTAAAACTGTAATTCTAGTTCCAGGGGATCTGTCTGACACCTTCACACAGATATACAGGCAATGAACATGAAATTAAAAAAAAAAAAAAGCTGGGTGGTGGTGGCGCATGCCTTTGATCCCAGCACTTGGGCGACAGAGGCAGGTGGATTTCTGTGAGTTTGAAGCCAGCCTGGTCTACAGAGTGAGTTCCAGGACAGGCTCCAAAGCTACAGAGAAACCCACCCTGTCTTGAAAAACCAAAGAAAGAAAAGATTAAAAAAAAGCTTATGGACTGATGTTTGGCATAGAATTTCCACTCTGCAATGTTCTACAAAACACTGCAGACAGAACCTACTGGTGTGTAATAGTGTACAAATGACCTTAAATAGTTGGCACTTTAATGCTATTAGGTCAAATCTCATCATTTCTATACACACAAAATACTACCAAAGCGGAGGTCAGTAATTCTAAGAACAGCTGTGGGAAGCTGGGCTGGGATATGGCTCAGTGGATAAAAGCACTTGACATGCCAGGCGGTGGTGGTGCACACCTTTAATCCCAGCCAGCATTTGGAAGGCAGAGACAGGAGGATCTCAGTGAGTTCAAGGCCAACCTGCCTCTGCTGGGATTGAAGGTGTGTGCCACCACCCAGCTTTTTTTTTAAATTTCATGTTCATTGCCTTGTATATCTATGTGAATTAAAGTGCTGGGATTAAAAGGCATGTGTCACCACCGCCTGGCAAGAATATGTATCTTTTGTAAGTTATCTGCATGACCTTCTCAAAGTACGGTAGACTACTCCGAGGAATGGCAGTGTTGAGCCACGGTCACTTTCTAACCTTTTGGTTTATTTATCAGCCGTGTGGCTGTAGTACCACCCCGGAGAGGTTAGCAGAGGTGTGACTAACGGAGGGACTTTTACTGTGAGCCTGTATCCAATGTTCCATATAAACTGTACTCACTAACAAGCCTGTCTTCCTCTGCACACTGAAGGCTGGAACCCTGATGCAAGATATTCGGAGCACTTTCTGCAGGAAGCTAAACTACTCCACTGGAATGGAAGACATAAGCCCTGGGACTTCCCTAGTGTTCACAATGACTTATGGGAAAGCTGGTTTGTTCCTGACCCTGCAGGGATTTTCAAACTCAATCACAATAGATGACATACTCCAACACTTAAAATATGCCCTGGATAAAGATGAAACTGCCCCTTGGTATCCTGCTCTAACGCTGTTCTTTATGAGTAGTAGCACCTCTGATACCATGACCTACAATGTAAGGAAAAAGCCACTGTGTACAAACTGAACCACGTACCACACAGGCGGACCTAATTTCTCGAAGTTCAAGTGATAATTACAACTGGCTGGTTACCACCTCCCTCCACCCCTTTCTGGTGTTCTGAGATAGGGTCTCTCTGTGTACCAGGCTGATCTTGACTTGATGACAATTACATCAAAAACTTTAAAAGTCTAATTTTTCAATTAGGTATTTTTGTAGCTGTTCTTGTTTGTTTTGGTTTTAAGATGGGGTCTCTCTATATGTAGCCCTGCTGGCTTAGAACCTACTTATCAACCAGGCTGGCCTCAAACTCAGAAGAGCTATATGTTCTGCCTCCTTCGTACTGGAATTAAAGGCACGTGCCACCATGCCTGGCTAAAGGCTTTTCAATTTTTTAAAGTTGCCAGTTTTGTCTTGTATAAAAATTAAAAACTAAAAATTGTAGATATTGTCAGGTGGTAGTGCATGCCTTTGATCCCAGCAGGCAGAGGCAGAATCACTGTTGAGTTGGAGACCAGTATAGTCTACAGAGTGAATTCTAGGACAGCTAGGGCTACACAGAGAAACCTTGTCTCGAAAAACCCAACCAAAAAAGATATCTGTACAAATAAAATATTCAAGTTTTTATGATTTTTCTCATGCATCACTCTACCAGTTAAATACAACAGAGGCCTAAAGCAAGGAAGAACACCATTGAGTCTTGCTACAGGAAAGTCTGCACCTTAAGTGTGGCCGTTCTTAACATTTATTGTCAAGCCATGAAGACTTCATGTGAATTTAAAGTCTCATTAGTGAAAAACTCCCATGCTGCCATGTGCAGGAGACATCCGCATTTACTACTCATCCCTCACCCATTCTCCAGTCATAATTTAAAGGGACTTCTCTATACAAGGAAGCCTATGGTAAAGCTACAACAGTTATTACCGAAGCAATTCATAGTCCATGCTTTACGTCCCATGAAAACAGTGACTCAGTTGATCCTGATCCCTGACGCAAGGCACTTGAGAGCACCTGCACAAAGTGTCCACGTAAACAGCAGTGCAGAACATCTTTGCGTCACATGACTCAGCCGCCAGTTTTGAACGGTGCTGTTTGAGTAGTCTGGCTGTTTTTCTGAGCGACGCCGGGATTGCAGAACGTGATGACTGGCCCCTCTGCAGAGGAGCTGGACTCCTTCAAGTACAGTGACCTGCAAAATTTAGCCAAAAGGCTGGGCCTCTGGGCTACCCTGAGGGCAGACAAGTTAAGAGCCTTGAAAGCCCACCTGATTCCAGAAACGGGGGGGGGGGGGGGGGGGGGGGAGTAAAAATCAGCATGAGAATCAGTCTTCTGCAGTCTCCTGTGCTGAGACAGAGATACAAATTAACTGAGAGGAGCAAATGAAGGAACCAGTTATGTCACCAAAGCAAGAAAGAGGCACAAGACAGTCCATGGAGCTTCTAACTTCCAGGGTCATTCCCAGGAAAGAAGTGACACCACTCTAAGACCTCAGAACAACAGTCTCTACGTGACCCCGCCTGGGAGTGCCTCGAAAGGCCAGGCTGTGTTCAGGGCCCCTAAGTTGGAACACAGAGAGGAATTCTACTGCAGTTACTACCCCAGTCAAGCTGACGCTGAAGCACCAGACTCTAGGCTCTAGTAAGAAACCCGCGTTTGATCTCCAGGCAGGCTTGTCTCGTCCCCTCAACTACAAGCCACACGGGGGAAAGCTGAAACCTTGGGGCGATCTGAAGGAGTGTGCGAGCAGAGTTCACGAGCAGTGTAGCTTCCACGGGAGAACTTACAAACAGCCATGTCCACACCAGGGAAGAACAACGCAAGAAGCATAAGCAAGATTGCCAGGAGAGGAAAGCAAAGGTTCTGGAAGCTCGCAGAAACCTGGTTCAGACTAAAGCCCAGAGATGCTGCCGATTCCTTGACTTCCGACTTGTTTTCTTTTGTGAATGTGTTCACCACCTCCTCTTTAGTCAAAAGCTCGTCTTCTCCCGTAACTTCATTCATAATTTGTGGAGTATCTGTTCTCTGTGTGTTATTGCTCTGAAAATACATTCTCGCCCTAAAGCTCAAAACTAAAGAGGCTTTCACCTACTGTCCTGTCCAACTCTGCTTTTTTGAGACCTGTCCTTGGGGTTCTCGCCTAGGTTTCCCATGTCAAGGTCCTGCTAGTTCTGAGAGACAATCTGCGTCCTTTCTGGGACAGACGCGGTTCCCTCGTGCAGCAAGCCAGAGCAGAAGCCTGGCCTGAGAGTAGGAGTGAGATACAGCTCACAGGAAAGAGGGGGCTGGAGAGGTCACCTCTGCATTCATTGTCTGGAAAAATCTAACCACCTTCTGATTTGGTTAGGGTCACTATTTTATCAAGGTTAAAAACATGCCTTAGCTTAGAGGAGCCTTGTTCAGGTCATTTCATGTAATTGCCAACTGTCGCTCAGTTTTAAACCAAATTCCTTGGCTCTTCCTACTTGTTAGATAAGAGCCATAGGGCAGAGGGTGTGCTACACCTCACCTGGGTTTGACCCTGGTACCAGTCTGAGAAACAGAACTGCAGCTGTCCAGGCCACCACCTCTGTCAGACTTGAGTCTTCCTGGCTGAAAGGAAGAGAGGAGAGCAGCTAGCAGAGCCTTGAGTTCTCTGCTCTGCCACAGGACGATTCTGAGCTGTGTGTAACGCTTATGATTGTCATAAATCTTTATTTGTGAAAAAAATAAATAACATGACTCATACACAGCTTGATCAAGACTTAAGAAAAAATAAAACCCATCATTGCTACAGCTAAAAGGCATGTTATGATTCACAAGAAACTGCTTCTCTTATTAATAGAAAGACGGACTGTGGAATATAATAAAAGCTCACGGACATTTCATACTGCAAACCAGCGTGCTCCTTGGGTACGTACGCATCAAGTCAGAATATTCATAAGCGATCAGGATGAATGCAAGAGGCATTTCTGAATACGCAGTTTTATATCCACCAGCCCTATCGGGCTAGACGATTTGTAGCACCATAGAAAATGCACAACAGACCACAGGGGTACAACAGTACACAGAGGACAGACACTCCACAAATTATGGCCCAGAGTTATGGTAGAAAAAGAGCTTTGGACTAAAGTAGAGGTGGTGTAAACACATTTACAAAAGGAAACAAGTTGGAAGTCAGCCTTTTCATGAGGTTCACTTAGTCCACAGTAACATGCAGTGACAGTAATTTTTAAATCATTGACTAAAATCTTAGTACATCCCATGTACACATAGCACCAGTTTAAAAAGAATTATCAAAGACCTCCAGCACCGTGTTGCTCACCCTGAAAGTTCATTTCTTATCACGGATAAAATCAGAAGAGCGATAAACACTGATGGGGAAATTCAGTAAAATACACAATCGGCAAACTGTAAAAGGTCTACTGTGTTCTCAGGAACTCTCAGCTCAGCAAACAGTTTCTGCCTCTCAGAGGACCAGCACCCAGGAGTGAGAGGCCAAAGGCAGGGCTCAGGCCCCACGGCCAGGCTACACTCTGTTTCTAATACTAAGCAACTGCCATACACACCATTTGTAGAGAGTGACTACAACCCCGGCTCCCGAAACTAGCCAGACTCCACCGGGGGTGGGTTAGCTTCTTACGTGGGTATCAGCACATCTGCCTTTTCCTACTCTGATTCTTACTAGCATGCCCTTCTGAGGCTTTAAAGGGATAAGGGCATACACAGGTATGCACAGTCAAGAATCAGCTATAAATATTCAGACTATTGGGTTTTAAAATTACATCAAACTGACTTCCCAAAGAAAACCCATTTCTTCATAAATGAAATATAGTATATAAAAAGCTGGAATGATGGGTAATTCAAATACAAAACTCAGGTACAAAACAGCCCATTCTTTCCTTCCAAACTACATAGGCTCATACAGTTAGTTGACTCTACCGTCCATACAGCTGCTCCACACAGAATTACACCCTAGCGTAAGGAACTATTCTAAGTCTTCAGGAGACCGAGGCTCTAGGCCCTGCCGACTGCATTAAAACTGCAGCACCAGGCAGAGCTGAGAAGCACTGCCATCAAGCATGGCTTGCTTCCTGCTCTTGTGTCCCACAGTCTGTGAATGGCTGTGCCATCCACTGCCCATTTGGAATGTCGCCGGGAGCTGCTTCTCCTCTCAGCTCTGCACTGTTGGCTGCTGGGAAGGGAAAAAAACCTTAGGTCACTGTCAAGTTTCAACTGATCTCATTGGGAGATTTTTAAAGGGCATTAAAGAATTATTAAAATACTAAGCAAGTTTTTCAAATCAATGGTAAATTTCTAGATTTTCAGATCATTTGTTATTCAGAGAAGTAGATGGAAATGCGTTGGTTTAGAAGCTATGTTAGGAAAGTGATGTGAAAATCTTTAGTCACTTAATTACAATTTTATATTAGGGTTCCTACACCACCAACAATTACTTTGTTTCTGTTACATTCCCATCACCTCCCAGTCCTCTGGAAGGAACAAACCTGGAGAGAACATACTTAGCCCATTGGAAGGAAGGCTGCAGGGTTCACTATCACAGGGGTTTCCGCTGTACGCACTGCCGTACGCTGCCTCGTAGCCCGGGTCATACTTCTCTTCCTTGACAGCCATCTTCTTCGCATCCTCTGTGGGAAGGTGGGAGAAAGTGAACTGGGGCTGTGTGGAGTTTCCTATGCGAATTCAGCTCAGTCACATAAAGATTTATTTTTACTCATGTGCGTGTGAGTGGCATGAGCCCATGTGCATGCAGGTGACCAAGGAGCCAGAGGGCAATGGATCCTGTGGAACTGGAGTCTCAGGGGGCTGACTGCCTGAAGTGGGTTCTGAGAACCAAACCTGATCTACAAGAGCAAACAGCTGAGCCACCCATCTCTCCAGCCCCACTTGCTATTTTTCTTAAAATTTTTCGTAACATGCTAATTAGCTCGGAAACAGGGAGGCAGGGAGGTGCTCCTTAGAACAGGGGAAGCCATGGTATGAGAAGATGTGAACAGACACTAGAACCCATCACCAGAGCATCTGGTTGTAATTTCTCTTCCTCCTGCTTTAAGTCCACAACTTCCCTTCTGTTCTGTACACACGAAAATTCATAGGGAGGGAAGGGAACAAACCTTGTGCAAGCTGCAGGTCAAACGTGTACTGGACCTCCTGAATGTCCGTGTTCCGCTCGATGCCCTTCAGCTGGTCTCTCAGGTCCTTCAGCTTAATGTAGTAGTGCACCTTGTCCTGAGCGCGCGGGAACTGCGCACACCTGGCACTGGAGGACGGCATGACGTAGCAGAGCTGGGATCGACAAGGTTTCAAGTGTCAGATTTTAACATTTGACTGAATCTACTCATACTGCGGTTAGAAAAACTTAGCTTTAGTTGGCTTAATAACTTGGTACTTAAAAAAGATGGCTCCCCCAGCATTCCTCTCAAGTCTTGTCATTACAGTAAACCCGTATCTCACAATTCGAAAGGAACAAAAGAGTGCAGCATTCACGGTGGAGCCCCTCCCGGCTGTCTCTATCCCCTAGTTCCCTCGGCTGGGGCGTCACTCCTGAGTTCCCAACGTGTCCGTGGGTGACCAGAGGCATCCAGGCATCCTTTAATAAACATCGAGCACAATGAGCTCTGCTTTCTCTCACCAGTGCATCTCAGGGATGCTCTGACCACAGGGCAAGGCAGAAAAGGCCTCCTCTAACCTACTAACCAGAGCCCTGCAGTTCAGGCTGTTGGCCTCCTCTAACCTACTAACCACAACCCTGCAGTTCAGGTTGTTGGCCTTCCCCTATCACTAACTCCAGGGAATGCTCCTAGACAGCTACAGGGAAAGACACATTTAGCATTTTGGTTGTTGACAAACTGTCCTTCAAAGAACAGAAGTTGCTTTGTCCTCTCTACACATAAGTGAGACAATGCACTACTGTATTTATGGAGATTTTTAAAGTTGGTTTCTTTATTATATAAATATTTTTCTTTGAGGTTTCCTCATCATATAATTACTTTTCTTTAATTATAGCATGTTTAAAGAAACTCCTAATTGATATGTTAGCATGCTTTATAACAGCACATTCTCAAAACATTCTTCAATTAAATGACCCAGAGTAGGGCTGGAGAGATGGCTCAGAGGTTAAGAGCACTGGCTGCTCTTCCAGAGGTCCTGAGTTCAATTCCCAGCAACCACATGGTGGCTCACAACCATCTGTACTGAGATCTGGCGCACTCCTCTGGCGTGTGGGCACACATCGAGGCATGTTGTATATACATAATAAATATGTTGTATACATAATAAATAAATCTTTAAAAAAAACGACCCAGAGTAGACTGGCTGGGTATGACAGTGCTTTAATCCGAGCACTCAGAAGGCAGAGGCACAGCCTGATCTACAAAGTGAGACCCACCCTCAACACCCCCACCACACCCACACAAAGTAAAAGAAAAGAGTAAGTTGTTTTCTCTTTGAGCTAAATCACTATAAACATCAACAGCTTCTTATTTCGTGGTAAAGAGTACACTAAGTGCAGGGCCACCGAGAGGACTGCCACAGTTGCCATAGTTACTTGGCTGTCACTGACCCAGATCTAGAATCACCTGGGAAGATGCAGGTTCCCCTGAAGAATGATCCAGATCAGACCAGCCTGAGGCCTTGCAC
This sequence comes from Arvicola amphibius, assembly GCF_903992535.2. NCBI lineage: Eukaryota > Metazoa > Chordata > Mammalia > Rodentia > Cricetidae > Arvicola > Arvicola amphibius. Next base: position 3,533,454 of record NC_052063.2, read on the forward strand.
AAGAGGCACTTTCTTATTTTGGGTGTGAGGGACAGGCATGTAGCATGTACAAGTGGGGTCAGAGGACAGACAACACGTGGGAGGCAGTTCTCTCCTCCCACACACGTGTCTAGGAACTGAACTCAGGCTGTCAGGCTTAGCAGAAAATGACCATCCTGCCAGGCCCATGAGGCATTTTCTTAACTGCTAATATATATATAGAATTAAGCTGTAAAACAGCTCTGGCTGTCCTGGACCTTGCTTTGTAGACCAGGCTGGCCTCAAACTCACAGAGATCCTCCTGCCTCGGCCTCGGTGTACAGCATGAGGTTTTAAAAAAGCTGTGTACAGGGCAGGCCTGGTAGCACAGGTTTATAATCCCATCCTCTCCTCAGGAGGATGGCAATTCAAGGCCAGCCACAACTGTAGAGCAATCTGAAGACGACTTGGGGCAACTTACTGAGACTATCTCAAAACAAAAAGTAAAAAGAAGGCTGTGGACATAGCTCAGTAGCAGAGCACTTGCCTGGAATGTGAGAAACCTAGGTTCAATCCCCAATACCAGCCTCCCCACCCCCAGACACTGAATAATAAAAGAGCGCCGTATGAAATCTATGTTAGAGGGCCAGGGTATAGCTAAATGGTTCAGTAACTGCCCGATGCGCACAAAGACCTAGGCTCAGCACAAAATAAAACAAGACAGCCAGACGCCTGTGCTCTTAGTACTAGACAGAGCCAGAGCACATGTCTGCAGCAAAGACAGCCAAACGCCTATACTCTTAAGTACTAGACAGAGCCAGAACGCATGTCTGCAGCAGAGACTCTGTGGAAACCAGTTTGAAAATCACTGTATGGGAGTGAAGGTAATCAGTGGTTAAGAGCACTGACCGCTCTTACAGAAGACCCAGGGCTCAGTTCTCAACATCCACGTGGTGGCTGACAACTGTATCTCCAGTCCCAGGAAATCTGGTGTCCTCTTCTGGCCTCCATTAGGACTGCACACATGCACACAGACATATATGCAAGCAAAACACCCATGCACATAAAAAATAAATAAATGCTAAAAAAAGCACAGGGCTGTCTCATGATATGAGATTATGTGACAGTAGCCAGCAGAAGGGTGGCTGGATGTTTGTCTAGCATGTCTTAAATATACAAATGAAGGAGTTAATCTTACCAATGAGGCTTGTGTTTATATGTACATCTAAATTCTTAAGTAACCGCCATTGATGATATTCTGAATGTCCTGTGGGCCAGGTCCTCTGACATTTAGCTGACAAATACTTTTAAATAAAACTCTCATCGCATCTGGACATGTAAGCTGATATTATTTACTAGAACAGGGCTTTTCTCATGACAAAATGACCATGTCTGAACAACGAGGACAACTGGCCAGAAGCCCTGTTCTCCAATGTGCTCGGAGGACTTACGGTTTCTGTGTCTGGGATCTTGTGGGGCTGAAGCCCAAATTCTAAGTTCTTAACCTTTACTCCAAAAACTTCCTTACTGAAAATTTCATAAATACCTAAAATGAAAAAGACAAACATATTTAACACTGCCCTTGACATTAGCATAGAGAAAATATAAAACTGTAGAAGTAAATCTTACATTTTCCATTAAACACCGCTATTCGTGGCTGGTATTTCTGCAGTTTCTGCACTAAGATTCGTCCTCCTTCCCGGAATTCCTTACTAAAATTGAAACAAGAAGCAGAGGAACACAAACACAGAGTGTACACAGCGTGCTACCTTCAGGCAGCTCTCAATGACCGTCATGCCCCAATGTCCCTAGTCCACGGGAGCCCGCACCACCATAAGCTCCTGCTCTACAGCTACCTGGACAGATCCTTGCTGCCTGGCGTCGTCCTCTCCACCATGTTGGTGAACCCAATGCCATACTTCCCGGGTAGGGTGTGGTCATCCATGTGGTTCAGCTGAACCTCACTCAGTCCTGACATGAACAGACACTTCCCTGGGAAAAAGAGGACTCTGTCACTTCCACAAAAGGCAGAAAGCTTTTACCAAAAAACTGATGGAGTAGTCTACACTACAACTGGAAGGAGATTTTAAAGGACTTACGATATATTAAAAATTGTAACCCAGCTCTAATCCCATACTGAATAATGACAGCAAGCTAGATACCATGCTAATCTCTATGATGTTAATAACCATTACTTTCCTACAAGAAACTAGTATCTTCTTTGCACACACAGCTTCAAACCGTGTTCTACCCAGTTACTGGTAATGCCACCATCTGCCTTTGGACTGCCCTAGAGGCTAGACTAAAACACCCTGAGAGCAGAGGAAACTAAAACATTCTTTCTCAGAATTGAAAAAAAAAAAAAAATAACAGGGACAATATGGTGCTAGTTTCAAAAGTACATTATGACTTATAGCCTAAACATCTGGAATCTTAACTTTGATAAGGAGTGTTTCTTGAGGACATGCACTGCTCTAGTAAGCAGTGGTGAAGTGTCTGGTGAACATCTTCCATATGCAGAGCAACACGTACGGATGTCTTACATAGGCAGAGCAACACATACGGACGTCTTACATAGGCAGAGCAACACGTACGGACGTCTTACATATGCAGAGCAACACGTACGGATGTCTTCCATATGCAGAGCAACACGTACGGATGTCTTCCATATGCAGAGCAACATGTACGGATGTCATACATACACAGAGCAACACGTACGGATGTCTTACATACGCAGAGCAACACATACGATCATCTTACATATGCAGAGCAACATGTACAAACATCTTCCATATGCAGAGCAACACGTACGGACGTCTTACATATGCAGAGCAACACGTACGGACGTCTTAAATAGGCAGAGCAACATGTACAAACATCTTCCATATGCAGAGCAACACGTACGGACGTCTTACATATGCAGAGCAACACGTATGGACGTCTTACATAGGCAGGGCACACAGTAGTAGCAGTGCCAGCTCACTAGGGAAGAATGAGCCCTCACTGCTATCATCTTCTATAGGAACTGTCTTTAGAGAATGTCTCGGTCAAAGCATTTTTATATATAACTGATATCTAACAAGCAATGGATTTCTTTAAGAATGTTTTTTATGTGTATGGGTGTGTCTTAGTCAGGGTTCCTACTGCTGTGACCAAATGCAATTGGAGGAGGAGAGGGTTCATTTCAACTTACATCTCTCAGGTCCAACCCCATCACTGGAGGGAGTCAGAGCAGGACTCAGTGACGCAGAGGCCATGGAGGATGCTCCTTACTGGCTTGCTCAGCCTGCTTTCTTACACACTCAGGACCACCTGCCTGGGGTGGGATCACTCACAGAGATCTGGACCTTCCCATAGTAGTCATTAATCAAGAAAACTCCCCACAGCCCAATCTGGTGGTGGCTTTTCTCAGTGAGGCTCCCTCTTACCAAATCACTCTGAGTTTGTGTCACACAACAAAAAAATAAAATAAAAACAACTGTAACAGGTGTTTCTCCTAGGGTGTTGTGCACCACATGTGGGGTTAGTGCCAAAGGGAGTATCGGGTCCCCTTAAACTGTAGTTGCAGGCAGTTGTGAGCCACCATGCGGTGCTAGGATTCTAACCCGGGTGCTCTGGAAGAGCAGCCAATGCCCTACCCTCCGAGCCGCCCCTCCAGCGCCACGATCGACACTCTCCATCGCCCTAAGGAAACAACACTCACGGAACCTGGGACACCAATGCTTTCGTGTACACTGGTGATTCTAAACACTGTGGTGTTCCCCAACCATAAAATTATTTTTGCTAATACTTCATAATTATAATTTTGCAACTGCTATGAATTTTGATATAAATATTTTTGGAGCTAGAGGTCTGCCATAGGTGTTGTGACCCACAGATTAGAACCACTGGTCTACACAGTCACAACAAAGTACCACTGTTACTGTATCTATGGAATAAACATACACGCACGCACGCACACACGCACGCGTAAACACCTCTTAAAAAAAAAAAAAATCAAGGAGCCGGGCAGTGGTGGCGCACGCCTTTAACCCCAGCACTCGGGAGGCAGAGGCAGGCGGATCTCTGTGAGTTCGAGACCAGCCTGGTCTACAAGAGCTAGTTCCAGGACAGGCTCTAAAGCTGCAGAGAAACCCTGTCTCGAAAAACCAAAAAAAAAAAAAAAAAAAAAAAAAATCAAGGCCAGGCATGGTAGTGCACGCCTTTAATCCCAGCACTTGGGAAGCAAAGGCAGGGGTTTCTGTGAGTTCAAGCCAACTTGTCTATACAATAGTTCCTGAACAGCCAGGATTACGCAAAGAGATGGTCTCAATTTTAAAATAGTAGTAATAATAACAAATGAATAAAACCCTGAAAACATTGAGCGAAGAGAAAGTACGGGTTAGCCAGTTGTAGAATATAATATACAGCTTAGCACGCTCAAGGTCCTGTGTTTCATTCCCACCTCCACAAAAAACTGCAGAAAGTACTTTTCCACACCCTCTGCTCTCTAGTATGTCGAATGTGAAGAGTGACAGACCATTTTGGAGCCTTGATCTTCATGAATATGCAGAGAAATATGAAATCTGAGTAAATCTGATTTGTACCATTCTCATAAAGTCAGCCCATCAATCCTAATAAGAACAGCTCATTCTAAAGTGGAAGTAGAACTTACAGAAATGGTTCCCAGGCCCAGGGTAGTGGTGCCCTTTGTACGCAGCCATCAGTCCTGGGTTGATGCCAATCTACAAAACAAAATAAACAGTTTTATCTGTAGAGATAGGACTTATGTTCTTCCTTTAAAAAAGTCTCTATTAAAAAATAAATGAGCGGGGGCTGTCTGACTCTTTGGCCTACTTGTAGGCCCCTTCCCTCGTGCTGTGCTGCCCTGTCCAGCCTAGGCATGATGGCCTGTGCCTGATCTGAAGGTAGCTTGTTATGCCACATCTGGTTGATGCCCTCTAGGAGGCCTGCCCTTTTCTGACGGGACGGAGGGAGAGCTGGATCTGGTGGGGGGGGGGAAGCTGGGAAGAGGGGAGGGAGAGGAAACCGTGGTCTAGATACGAGAATAAAAGAAAAGGAAAAAAGAGAAAAAAAGAAAGCTGGGCTATGATGGCACATGACTTTAGGGAGGCAGAGGCAGGAGCATCTCTGAGTTCAAGGGCAGCTTGGTCTACAGAGCAAGTTAAAGAACAGTCAGGACTACACAGAGAAACTCTGTCTCAAAAAAAAAACAGAAAAAGAAAAGAAAGAAAGAAAAGGTAGACCATTTAATAAGAAAAAAGGTCAGGGAAGGAAGGACAAGAGGGTAACTGGGTGGTGAACGCAAAGTACATCATATACATATAAAACACAATGAAGCCTGGTATATTGCACTATAATAACATGCTAAAAAAGAAAACAAGAAGTCAGGCTTAAGCCTTCGGACTTTCATACAGGAGTGCCAGCTAAAATGGAACTGATGATAATTACTGCAGCATACAGAAACTTCTTTCTAAAATTTGCTATTTTCAAAAGGCTGCTTTTAGTCAGGGAAGAGGTGGATCTTCCAGCATGCTGTCTGAGCCACGTCCTGCCAGCCTCCCAAACAGTCACTCACTCTACAGACTGCCTACACCGCTGTCCACTGACGTTCATTCGGTTCTAGCTTCTCACAGTTACAGACCTAGGCTCAAACGACTGTCAGGCTAGATGTGTGGCACAGGCTTGTAACAGAGTCAGAGGTACCAAGGGTGGTTGCGAGTTTGAGGCCAGCCAGGGCTACACAGTGAGTCTACCTCAAAACATCAGGAAGCAGAACCACTCCAGTACCGTCATTTACCGAGAACTACCAACTATCATGCAACCTAAGTGGTTCACACGATTATTTCATTCAGTGAGACCCTGAGAGGGAAAAACTCAGGCTTCTCCAGTGATAAGACTGTAAAGATGAAGGCTTGCCCAGGGCCTTGCCTTGTTGGGAGGTGTGAACGCAGGCAGCCCCGATCTCAGGCTCACCTCTTATTCACCCCACGCAACACAACCTCACGAAGGTAACACCACTCAGCCCCAGAAGGGTCTCAGAAACCTTCTGTTCAGAAGAATGTGATTTGTAGTGACCACCGCGAAGTTAATCCTCTAGTGATATTTACTGTCAGGAAGGACAAAGACTCTTACGATCACAATGTCCAGATTGAAGGTCAAGATGTCAGGCAGCGTCTTGGTCAGCAGCTCGGCTTCAGAAACCCCGTTGAAGCGGTCCACTTTTCTCTTCACTTTAAATGTGTCTGTGATCTTCTCTTGCTTCTCTTTTGACTTTGTGGACTTGCCAGATCTTTTTGACTCAGCAGGTTTTTTGGGTTCCACGGGGTCCTGGGGTTCTGATGCTCTGGTTTTTCTTTTCCTTCTCTTTGGAGCCTCTGAAACACAGGGATTTCCAGAATGTGGAACTCCACAGCAGCCACCCATGAACACCCATGCTATCTGATTTTCCCAACACTGGCTTCTGCAATGTGTTCCCCCTTTCCTCTCCATCCAGACACATGTAACTGAGTGGGATCCCCTCTCTATGCTGTGAACACCATTGCTTAATAAAGATGCTGCTTTGAGCTATAGAAGAGCAGGGCAGAACAGAGCTAGGCGGAGAAAACTACACTGACTGCTGGGAGAAAGAAGGCAGAGTCGGGGAGTCACTGCCCTTTGCCGGTAAGCCACAGCCCCATGGCAATACACAGATTAATGGAGATGCATTCGTTTAGGATATAAGAGTTAGCCAGAAATACACTTAAGCTATTGGTCAAACAGTATTACAAATAATATAGTTTCTGTGTGGCTATTTCCGGAGTCTGAGCAGCCGGGAACACAAGCGGGCTCCTACAGTATGTGAGCCACAGACTAATTTCCTATACAGTCTCACTTGGTTTCCCCAGGGAACCTCTTCATAGGAATTCTATCAGTACATGAATAATTAATTAAGCAAATTTTTGAACAAGGCTGGACAAGGTGATGCACATCTTTAATACCAGCACTCAAGAGGCAGAAGCAGGCAAAGAATTTCTGTGAGTTCAAGGCCAGTCTGGTCTACAGTGAGGCCCTGTCCTCACAGACAGAGCTTTTAACTCACTACTGACACTGAGACTGAACAGTGTGTGCTGAGGGCTACTCTGTCCATTAGAGTGTGTCACCACCTGTCACTTCTGCCTGATAGTCACGACAGTCAAGCGTCTCTGACAGCACTAACTGTCTCCTGAGGCAGCTCCAGTCAATACGTGAGGTGCAGCCCTGGAGCGATGCACCAACTGTGAGCACATTCCTTGTGTAGATACTGCCACCACTACGCCATCTCCATCCCCTCAACCTCCTGGCCTCTCTTCTAATGCTTCATCCCAGTGTGTGGCACTTCCTGTAACCAGCAGCACTTTGATAATGCTTGAGTTTGTCCACCAAGAGTTCCTGTGTTTGATGTTTAGTCCTCGGGAGCTGTGGGACCTTTCAGGCCCCTGGTTAGCTGGAGGAACCCTCAGAAGGCGCTATCAGATCCCTGTCTCTGGGGCTCTTGTGGGGGATGTGATTCTCTCTCACACACACTCTGCCACTGTGTGCCAGCTGCCACAAGGTCTTCCCCAGAGCTGAGCAGATGCTGGTGCCATGCCCCTGAACCTGCAGAGCTGTGCACAAAACCCTTCTCAGGGCTGGAGAGATGCTCAGTGGTTAAGAGCACTGACCGCTCTTGCAGGAGACCCGGCACTCGCACGGCAGCTCACAACCGCCTGTAACTCCAGTTCCAAGGGATCTCACACCCTCTTCTAGCCTCCGAAGGCACCAGATAGGCATGTAAAACACCCATACACATAGAACAACACACACACACCAAAAAAAACTCCACACTTTTAAAAAATGTCACTAGGGGCGGGGAATATATCTCACTGGTAAAGAGCAGATCAGCTGTTCCTCCAGAGGACCTGAGTTTAGTTTTCAGCACCCGCATGGCATCTCACAACTGCCTGCCACCTCAGTTCCAGGGATCTGATGCCCTCTTCTGGCCTCTGTGGGCGCCAGGTACACATGTGTGTAGACACACAAACAGGCAAAAGCACACATAAATATAGTAATGTCACCCAGCGTCAAGTATGTCACTATAATCATGTACTGGACCACGACAGGTACTTTCGGGCTTCTCCTCTTCCTTCGGCATTTACATGAAATACAGTAACTCTAGACTAGCAATTCTACCTCAAGTATTTCCCAACTTTCCCTACGTTCCCCAATTTTCTTCCTATCTTCCTCAGGTTATATAAACAGTCTATAATCCACTCCCCACCGTCAAGCCTGTCTTGCTCTTAATCTACCCTCCAGACTGACTTTAAAATGCCATTTACGTCACTTCCTTGCTCCCACTCTCAACGGCTCTCCACTGCTTCGGGGCACACAAGCCTGGCCGCCTCATCTGGCCCCACTATCCACCATTTCCTTCTCTACTTCAGAATCCACACAACCGCTCAGGTTTGGCTGCCATGCCTCAACTCTGCCCCCTCAGCGGCACCTTCTCTTCTCTGTCACTCACGGAATGCCACTTTGCCAACTTTTAGAGCTCGTGTTGGTGCTCTGCTGCCTCTGAGCCCAAGACAGATGCTAGTGACGTAAGGTCTCAGGTCGCCATTTTGAGTCCCTGTTCAGCACTTAGTGTGCAGATGTGGAACATGTGTTTACTACTGCTTTACCAAGGGAGGAGGCATGCTAAGAACTACCTGGTACAGGTTCAGGTTCCTGGGCAGGAGCTTCTGCTGGCATCTGCTGGTCAGTCGTCACCGCCATGTTGGGAGCTTCGGACATCATTTGTTGAACTGGAAAGGAGTGAAAACCCTGACCTTGCTCCAGAGAACAGCTGAAAGAACAGTCGGACAAGCTGTGAGTTCACGTGATAGCTGAAAGAACAGTCGGGGCAAGCTGTGAGTTCACGTGATAGCTGAAAGAACAGTCGGGGCAAGCTGTGAGTTCACGTGATAGCTGAAAGAACAGTCGGGACAAGCTGTGAGTTTATGTGATAGCTGAAAGAACAGTCGGGACAAGCTGTGAGTTCACGTGATAGCTGAAAGAACAGTCGGGACAAGCTGTGAGTTTACGTGATGATAGCTGAAAGAACAGTCGGGACAAGCTGTGAGTTTACACGATCGGGTGGACAAACAGAGAATAGCTGAAAGAACAGTTGGGTACAAGCTGTGACTTTACACGATCGGGTGGACAAATCCTCAGTATCCAGGTATTTTATAGCCAGACTGTAGTCATTATTCAAAGGTAATAGGCGAGGAGGAAAGCTGACCTCCCCCCCGCCCCCAGGGTGCGCTGCTCCCTGATGTTTACCAAGCGTTCACTACACAAACACTGACTCTCACTGTGAAGTGACCGGATGTGCCACTGAAGCCTGCCAGTCCTGTCAAGTCGCCTATACGCTCTCTGAAACTAGATCGCAGCAACTTTCTAGTAGATAGTCTTGAAGGACTATCAATCCATCAATCCATATGAATTAAAAATATTCACAAGTACTACTTATATCCCCATAAGCACTAGTCCCCATCTTGGCACAAAGATTTCCCCATCCTAACAGCATAACAGGTTTTCTTCTGGTTTGTGTGTGTGTGTGTGTATGTGTGTGTGTGTGAGACAAGGTTTTTCTGAGTAGCCCTGGCTACAGCCTACCAGGTGCTGGGATTAAAGGTGTGTGCCACCACTACCTGGATGTTTATGTGCTTTTTTAATGTATCCATTGGACTTGGTTTTTATTATTGTTGGCTTGTTTTAGTTGTTGCCTATCAGTTCCTGGACAGTAGAGGTGGATTACAAGTATCTGTTTAAGTGAAGAAACAGACACCTCTGGACTATCTTCTGAACAAGACTTACACTTCATTAAAAGTAAAGTATGCAGGCCTTGCTGGGCAAGGAAATGTGCACCTGTTATCCCAACCCTGGTGAGGAGAAAGCAGGACTGTGAATGCCAGCTACAGACAGACCCTGACTCAATACAGAAATCAAGTGAAAAACCAAAACCCACCCCAAACCTAAGCCTTCAAATGAAGCAATATCCAAAAGCCTTTCTTTCTTGGGGGAAAAAAACAAAAAAACAAAACCAAAGACAACAGGAGCCCAATCGTAGTGAATAGGGCTTTGTCTTCAAAGGTTCAGCACCAGTGAGGAAAAATAGTAACTATCTCTTTAAATTTTATTTCTTTAAAATGTGCACACACGCACATGCGTGCAGAGCCAGGAGGTGGTGGTGCACGCCTTTAATCCCAGCACTCAGGAGGCAGAGGCAGGCGGATCTCTGTGAGTTGAAGGCCAGGGCTAAACAGTGAAATCCTGTCTCAAAAACCAAAAAGGCAAAAGCAAGCACGTGCATGGGTGTGTGTGGCAAGCATGTGCATGCGTGCACACACACAAACTCCCTCACACAACCATCTTAAAGGTTACTTTTATGTGAGTACTATCTTCACCTATGTACTCCATGTGCGTGCAGTGCCTGTGGAGGTCAGAAGGGGTCAGAGTCCTGGGACTCAAGTTATGAATAGTTGTCAGCCACCAGATGCATGCTGGGAATCAAATCCAGGTCTTCTTAACTATTAAACTATCTCTCCAACCCCAAACTCTTTTCTTTAAATATATTTTATATTTAAATATATTTCTATTCATAAATAATTTAAGTATTTTCTCAAGTTATATAAAGACTCAGTAAACTATCATCATAAGCATGAGAAAACACTATGCAGCTAAATGGGATCATGTAAAACTACAGAAAAACTGATATTTAAAACATTTTTTAAAAGATTATGTGTAGTATTCTGTCTGTATGTACTGCTGCAATCCAGAAGAGGGTCTCATTACAGATTATTGTGAGCCACCATATGGTTGCTGGGATTGAACTCAGGACCTCTGGTAGAGCAGCTAGTACCTTTTTAAAAAAGATTTATTTATTTATTTATTTATTTATTTATTTATTATGTGTGCAACATTCTGCTTCCATGTATGCCCACACGCCAGAAGCGGGCACTAGATCTCATTATAGATGGTGTAAGCCACCATGTGGTTGCTGGGAACTGACTCAGGACCTCTGGAAGGGCAGCCAGTGCTCTAACCACTGAACCATATCTTCAGCTCCTATTTAAAATATCTGTGTGGGTTTGAGACAAGGTCTCATGTCCCAGCTGGACTCAGTTCTACACAGCTCAAGATGAACTTGAATTCCTGCTCCTACTGTCTCTATTTCTCAAGTACTGGGGTTATAGGCATGTGTGATCATGCCTGAATTTAGCATCATGTGGCTAGTTTCCTAGCACCCAAAAGGAAAGGAAGGTGGAATATAACATTTTCTCTGTGGGTGCATGTGGAGGCCAGCAGTCAAGATCAGGTATGGCGCTCGATGACTCTCTCTTAGTTTTTGAGCCAGGGCCTCTCACGGAACCTGAAGCTCCAAGACTGGCCAGACCAACTGGCCAACGAACCACAGATACTCTTGTCTCTGCCACCCCAGTGCTAGGAAGACAGGCACACAACCACACACCCAGATTTTCACACGGGCACTGCAGCAAACACTTTACCAAGTAAGCCGTCTCCCAGAACTGTGCAGTTCTTTTGTTGTGTTCTTTTGTTCAAGACACGGTTTCTCTGTGTAGCCCTGGCTGACCTCCAGGCTGGCCCTCAACCTTATAGAGATCTGCCTGCCTCTGCCTATACAACATTCTTATTACTTGGCAGAAGAACACAAGAACCTAAGTACATACACACAAAAGCCTTATTAAATCTGAGTGCTAGCAAACCAGAGTTATGGATAATCTATACTCTATTACTGAGCAGGGTTAAGGTAGAAAACCAGAGTGCTGGATACTCTAAGATTCTATTATTGAGCAGGAATTAAAGTAGAAAACCAGAGTTCTGGATAATCTATACTCTATTATTGAGCAGGAATTAAAGTAGAAAACCAGAGTTCTGGATAATCTATACTCTATTATTGAGCAGGAATTAAAGTAGAAAACCAGAGTTCTGGATAATCTAATATTCTGTTATTAAGCAGGAGTTGAAATAGCAAGTGACACAAACTCGCTTCAAGTTGTTTAAACTTTTTTAATTTTTAAAAGGCTTATGTGTGCCTTGCTTGTGTGCGCGAGTTTACGTGCAGTTATGCTGTGGAGGTCAGAAGGGAGTCAGCGCCCCATAATTGGAGCTACTGGCAACTGTGAGTGACCGTGTGCGTGATGGGAGAGAAACTCATGTCACCTGCAAGAGCAGCAAGTGTTCTTAACTGCTGGACCATTTTTCTAGTGCCCTGCACACACGCACACACAGACTACTCCCTGGAATAGACTTCTGCAGTGTTCCTGGATGCTGTCTCCAGGAGAGGGGCAACAACAGGGAGAACTGAGTCGTGATCCCCACTGTCGAGCCCCCCCACTATGCTAATGATGAATTAGATTCAGCAGCCTCTACACTAAGCAGGACTAAATCTGTTGCGATCTGAACAGACCTTGTACTTGTTCCTTTCCTGGTCAGTGTGGCCAATACCTGAAAAAAGGCACCTTAACGGAAGAAGAGCTTCTCCCTACGCCCAGTTTAGAAGAATGCAGTGCACCAGGCTGGGGAGGGCGTGGCAGTGAGATCCATGGTGCTGATCAGAAAGCAGAGAAAGGTGAATGCCAGTGCTTAGCAGGTTCTCCCCCACCCCCAGGACTGGGACCCTGCCCAGAGAAGGATGGATAGAAAAATTAAAGGACACGAGAAGGCAAAGTCTTATTCCAGAGTTTGGCTGTGAATCAGAACATCAACACATTGATAAAACCCACAATTTCCTACAGGGATTGCCTATCTAAGGACATCACAAGTAAGATATTAAAAACAGCAAACTAAGCTTAATCAGGCCCAGAGTGTCTGTTTGGCTTTGACTGTATTATACTCCTCTCGCATCCTGAAATCGCAACACACCTCATAAAACCACTAGGATTTTACCTGCAAGCTTAAACAATGATGGCCCCATAGGCTCGTATTTGCAGGCTTAGTTCCCAGGTGATGAACTGTTTGGGAAGGATTAGGAGGTGTGGCCTTGTTGGAGGAGGTGTATCGCTGTGGGTGGGCTCTGAGGTTTCAAAAGCCTACACTGGGCCCAGGATACATCATGGACTAACTCTATGAAACCCTAAGCAAGCCCCAATTAAATGCTTTCTTTTATAAAAGCTGGTCATGGTGTCCATTCCCGGCAACAGAACAGTAACTAAGACACGTGTGCATATCTTTTTTCATTTAGTCTTTAAACCTTGCTGTAAATGATATCCCTTCAGCTATGTAGTAGAAAGACACAGAATTTTATACACAGGCACTGAAGACACCTTCTGAGAAGCTGTACCCATGTCTTAGGTGTGTGCTACCCTTTTAAACTAAGCACCACCCCACCATGCTTGGGCCAGGGACATGGTTCAGCAGACAAAGATCCTTGCTACCAAGAATGGTAAATTGAGTCTGATATCTGGAACCCACAAGGTGGAAGAAGAAAACAAGCTCCAGTAAATTGCCCTCTGACCTCCATATTTGGGCTGTGGCGCCTGGGCATCCCCACATACACATAGGCATGCGGGAATACACGCACGCGTGGGAACACAGTAAACGCTAGAAGTAAAATAATAAAAAGTGCTTTCATACAACCCTCACCACTACCTGCCAGGCTTACTACATCTGCTTTGCCCTTTCTCATCCTGCATTCTTCTGTGCAGTGCCGGCCGAGATCCTGCAAAGGAAAGGCCTCCGGCAGCCGACTGCTGACAGTACCACCACACTCTTGAGCAAACACACTAAGGACAGATCGGGCTGTGTTATCTAGGTGGTTCTAGTGCAGGAAGAAGGTGATGAACTGTTACAGGACCTAGACCTGCCATTCTGTGTCAATCTCAAAAGCTCCATGAAAGAGGCCGGTTCTTTTCTTCCCTTATCTGTTGGTTTCAACTGCTCCCTGGCCTCTTTCCTTCTCAAACTGCTTTCTCTCTTAGGCCCCTTCTTCACTCTCCTCCCCGTTCCCAGGACCGATTCCTACAGCAGTCTGTGGTTTCTCAACACACACACACCCCAAACACAGCATCAGTCTGAAATTGAGTAGTTAGTTCCCCTCTTCCCGGGGACAAGCTTTCATATGAAAACGGCCACAGCCTTCCTGTCTTCAGGTTTTCCTGCACTTCTGTATAAGACTATGCCTTGTTTTGTTAATGCTTCACTGTCCCGTTCATTTAGCTCTTATTTATGAGACTGATTCAATCCATCAGTTCTACAAACCCCTCTGAAAATTGAGCTGGGACAGACATTCCTTTCATCAGCAGGCCACTGGGACCCTGCAGCTGGTAAACTGTCGAGGAACAGAGTTGAGGACAGACAGATCTACAGGCCCTGTCAGGAAAGACCCCTCTACAGTGCGTCCTTGAGTCTTTCAGCTGTAAGCCAGGCTTTCTCTTCAGTCTCGCGATCTGCCATCAGCCCCCACGACCCGCTCACAGAGATGTAAGACAGCACTGTGGGGGAGGCTGGCTGAAGAGAGGATGAATGTCTTGCTAAGTTCATTGTCCGATTCGCTACGGAGACAGGCACGCTAATTCTTCACCAGGCCTAATAGTTAAGCATCAGTTTATCCGCTGAGGCCCTGACATCTTGTTTTTCTTATCTCAGCCGGGCGGTGGTGGCGCAAACCTTTAACCCCAGCACTCGGGAGGCAGAGGCAGGCGGATCTCTGTGAGTTCGAAGCCAGCCTGGTCCACAAGAGCTAGTTCCAGGACAGGCTCCAAAGCTGCAGAGGAACCCTGTCTCGAAAAACAAAAACAACAGTAACAAAAAGCAGTCTAAATCTCCAGACCTATACTTGGGCAACACCCCCGTGACATCATCTTCTCAGGGCCACCGGAGAGGTACAATGTCTGGATCGCTTTCCTTGCACGTTACACACGCACACTCCACGAGCGAGAATATCCACCCGGCGACCCCGTCAAGCGCGCCCCCGCTGCATCATCACGGTTCCCGGCGACCCAGGGTGCAGAACCGCGTACGGGGGCTGCGGCCGCGCGCGCCGCCTTTTAAAGCTCGCGGGTACCCGGGCCCGGCGGACCCCCTCGGGCTGGGGGAGGGGAAGGGAAGGGAGGGGCGAGGCGGGCCCCAGAGCGCACGCGCAGGCCGGCCTTTGTGCGGGCCGCGGCCCCCGGGCCGACCCCAGCCGCGAGCGTCCGCGTTACCTGCGCGCGCCCTCCGCGTCCATGGCGGCGCCGCTCAGGGTGCGGCCGCTCGTGCCGGGGCCCTCGGGCGCCCGCTCTGCCGCTCGGCGCGCGCGCGGAGGACTCACCACGCGATCGGGGGCGGCCGGCGGACGGACGCGGCGCTAGCTCACCGGGCGCACTTCCGGCTCCCTCCGAAGAGGAGGCGGCGGCGCGCCGTCACGTGACGCCGGCCGCCGCGTAGCCTTTCGGGAAACGTGGAGGACCCAAGGTGGCTGGGGAGCGCTGGGCTGACGTCAGCTGTTGTGGGCGCTGAGTTTCCGGTCCGGCTTTGGGATGTGTGGGTGGACGCTTAGGCTTGGTGGCAACTTCATGGCTTTCGACACCAAATTTTGTGCTCGGCCTGTCATTTTCAGGAGGCAAAAGCAGGCCGATCTGAGTTCGAGGCCAGCCTGATCTACAGCGTGAGTTCCAGGACACCCAGGGCAAAAACAAAACACAACCATCATAGTAATAATAATAATAAATTTAAACTGTACCTTAACTAAGACAACAAGAAAACCGCCTTTATTGTCAGTAACTGTGATGGGGAGTGGGGGATTTCTGTTTGGAAATGGAAAAGCTAAGAGTTGGAGGCCACTGCCGTTTGGGCCTCAGTTTATGAATCTGTAAAGCGAGGCTCTTAGTAGCTGGGCGAACACTAACTTTTTAAGTCCATGACGCTGCGTGCATCGTGGCTTCTCTCGATCTATACACCAATCCCACTTTTTACTTCTCAGCGGTTCTTGGTTTTTGAGACGATCTCACTGCACCCCTGCCTGGCTTAGAACTTTGCTGGCCTCAACAACCTAAGTCAGTCTCTTGAGTACTGATTGGGATTACAGTCGTGTGTCACCACACGTGGCTTTGGGGGTTCTCTGAATGGGTTTTTGTTTCTTGACGTCTGTCACGGTTGTTAGCGCGAGACTCCCTTAGACTACTCTTCTAGTGATAAGCTTTCCTGTTTCTTCAGGTTACATGATGAGAAACATGGATGTGAATTAGATTTGCCACGTTTGTGCCAAAACAGAGGTTCATGTGTCAATTTACAAAGACTTCTTTCTGTGATACGTGAGCCCAGAGAGGGTCATGGGTTTGTGCTCCATGTGTCTTTTATTCTGGGATATTTTCATAAAAGCTGACAGGTAGTGGGGGTCATTCCTTTAATGCCACCGCTCAGTGGGAACAGAGTCAGGCTAATCTCTGAGCTTGAGGTGTTCAAGTGAGTTCCAGGATAGCCAGGGCTGTTACAGAAAAACCCTGCCTCAAGAAAACCAAAAGGGGGGAGGGAGAGGAAGGGGAGACCACACACTCACTCACACACACACACACACACACACACAGAGAGAGACAGAGAGAGAGAGGAGAGAGAGAGAGATGAGAGAGGAGAGAGAGAGAGAGAGAGAGAGAGAGAGAGAGAGGCCTGTCAGCAGTAGCTGGACAAATAACTCAGCAGTTAAGAGCACTAGCTGCTCTTCCAGGTGTTCTGGTTTTGATTCACAGTACCCATTTGGTGGCTCACAACTGTCTCTTATTCCAGTTTCAGGGGAAATTGACACACTCTTCTCACTTCCAGAAACACTAGGCACAAAAGTAGTGTGCACAGACAAACCTGCAGGCTGTGGTGCCTGTACCACCTGGATGGAACCACAGTAGGGCAAGGGTCTGGGGAGTAAAGAACACGCAGAGACACGGGTCACTCTTGAATCAAGAATGCCAATTTTGTTATGTTCCAAGGCAGCGTATACAGTGCTCTCCTTGACTGGTGGCCACACCCTAGCTTGGGATTTTTCAGCTGCAAACCAACCAGAAGCTAACTCAAGAGGATTCCGTGCTCAGAGCAGCTGCAAGCATAGAAAAAACAAGTTGCTTACTCCAGTAGGCAAGGGGTCACAGAAAGTTCAGGGTCTGAGGGTCTGCAGCTTCCAACAGCAGGCAAAACATATGTACATAAAATAAATATAAAATTTGTGCTTAGGAAAGAAAGGCCTTTTGGGCTAGAAAAACTGGGAGTTGGGGGGATGTAATTCACCAGAGAAGACTGCTTGGACATGGGTTTAAGTCAATAGAAAGTCTTTATTAGCTGGCTGGCAGCTAAACTGGTGTTCAGATCCCAATGTAGCCCTGAGCCTTCCTCAGTGTGAGGTTTTAAGCATAAAATCCATGTTCTGACTTGATGTACTTCGGCTAACAAGAATGGTTGGCCAGGAACAGAACTACAGAACCTGAAAAGCAAGTTGATACATCTGAGACTTTTCCTGAACCATGACCCTCTGAGGTTGAAGCCTTAGTTGTAGTTCTGGTAGGTGGTGCTGTCTACAGGCTGAGTTTTACAGCCTGACTGGTACTTCCATCATGGAGCCAATTGTGCTAAGGTCTGCAGGCCTTCTAAGGTCTGGGGCCCTGTTTAAAAAAAAAAATAGTTCAGCTTTTTAAAGGTAGGTAGGGCTCTTGTGGAGGAATTTGAAGGATTTGCTTTGGCAGCTTGCAACTACTTCTAGCTCCAAACTTCTGGATCCCACAGGCAACTGCTCCCCTGCGTATACCCACATATCCTCATGTGCTTGTAATTAAAAATTATTTTTGAAAAATGTATCTTTCAAAAAGGCTGAAAAAAATTAAAAAATAAAAAAATTAAAAAAATAAAAAAAATTTAAAAAAAAAGGCTGGATATGGTGGCACACACCTTTAATCTCAGTATGAGGGGGACAGACGCGGGAGAGCTCTGTGAGTTTGAGGCCACTCTGGTCTACATATCAAATTCCTGTTTAGCCAGGACTGGGTAGCCAGAATTACATAGAGGGACTTGTCTCAAAATGGGGTGTGGTTTAATAAGTTTGAAATTTATTTAAACTAAAAGCTTCTCTTTATTCTACTAAGGAATAACCAAAGCATAGATTGGAAGAAGATATTTACAGAATGTATGTGATAAAAGGCTTGTATACAGAATAGCATACTTTTAAAGAAGCAGTCTGATAAACAAATGCTCAGGTTGAGCTGGAGAGTTAAAAGCACACATTGGGGCTGGAGAGATGGCTCAGCAGTTAAGATCACTGACGTCTCTTCAGGAGGACCCAGGTTCACTTTCCAGCACCCATGTGACAGCTAACAACTGTCTGCAACTCCAAGATCTGACACCCTCATACAGACAGACATGCAGGCAAAACACCAATGCACATAAAATAAAAATAAATTATTCAAAGAACACATACTGTTCTTGCAGAGGACTGGGGTTTGTTCCCAGCACACAGATGGTGGTTCCCAGCCACCTGCAACTCCAGTTTCAGAATATTCAACACCCTCTTCTGACTTCCAAGTCTTTGAAGGAACTCTAGCCAGCCTGAGCATGGCAAATATGGCTCTGAAAGGCCTGGCCCTTCTCCCCCATTCCCACTGCCTTGCTAAAAACTGTTAGATTACATTCCTAAAGCTAGCCACCAAGGTCTATTCCCTTATTTGGCCACTTCCTCCTTCTGATGCTGACTACCAAGGTTCAGCTGTCAAAGTATTGATGTCCAGTAATCAGAAGCCCCCTTTGGATCACCTAAGTAACATGCCCATTCAAAACACACCAACTCATCCTAACACTGGGTTTCCCCTTTTAGCTTTATAAACTTCCATTTGCCTATGGGTCGTGTCTGTCTCCTCTCTATCCAGAGGCAGTCCTTTGTAGTCGGTCTGTCCTCCCTCCCCACAAAATAATCCTTCACTTTCTCTCCCGTTCCCTTCCCATTTCTTCCTCATCTTCTATCTCCTGTCTTTGTTTCTTATTCTCTACCTTCTGTCCTTCTTGGGCAAAGAAATCTTGGTGCAGTGAACATGGTCTTGGGTGTCCTGATCAGATACAGGACCTTACAATTACCGTGGGAAAAAAGTGTGTGTGTGTGTGTGTGTGTGTGTGTAAGAGAACAATTCGTGGGTCTGGCCCTCTGCTTCCACCATGTAGGGTCGGGAGAGCAAAATTGGGTTAGATTTAGCAAAAAAGCTCCTCACTCATTGAGCCGTTTTCAGGGATAAAATTGTAAACATGGTCTCACGATTCACGTTACACAATGCCACCTTAATTCTTCAGAATTAATTCTTGCAGTTTGCTTAACAAAAATGAATCCACGGAGGGGCGGGAGGGAAAACTGTGGTTGGAATATAAAACAAAGGAAAAAAAGAAGAAAAAGAAAAAAATGGATCCATACACAGTGGACGATCTTTAAATACTCATAGATTAAGTTGCATAGATTGAGGTCTCTTTTCCAGAAACACCGTCTCTCAAAGGCACCATGCTTGGGCGTGACTCTGTAAAGTTCCACAGACCTTCAGAACCAGGGAGAATAGACCTTTGATCTTTCTCTAGAGCAGTGTTCTCAACCTTCCTAATGCTCTGACCCTTTAATATAATCCCTCACGTTGTGGTGACCCCAACCATCGATTATGTCATTGCTACTTAACTGTAATTTGCTACAATTATGAATTACAATGTAAATATGGTACCCCCAGGTTGACCCATGAGTTCTCGACCCATAAATTGAAAAAAAAAATGGCTCAAGAGCGTGACCTCTGGTAGGAGCACTACGGGTGCAGCTGCGAAATCCCTCCTACTAACTATGGGAGGGGGACAAGGTCGTGCCGCTTCCTTTGTGCGAAAGGAGAAATGATGCCGTAAATACCACACAACGGCCAGGGAAGGCAAACGACAGGATGGGAATAGTGACCACAAGCAGGCTGGCTAAAGCGTGGAAGCGATCAAAACAAAAACCGAAAAAAAAAAAACAAAAAAACAAAAAAAACCTCAGCGCCTCACTTCCGCCAGAAGCACACGAATGCGCCTGCGCGCGCATTGCCCTGGTTTTTTTTTTTCCGCTCGGGCGTAGCGCCGGTGCCTTTGCATTTTGGGTCCGGCCCCCTGACGGTGCGCTCCGGGGCTTGAGGGAAGCTCGGGTCGCCCTGCGCACCGGCTTGCGTGGTGCGGGGCGGGAGCGAGGGGCAGTAGCTGCTCCCTGACAGGCCGAAGGGTGAGGACACACCAGGCCCGCCCTCCACCTGCTCAGCCGAGCGGGTGCAGCGCCGCTCGCCGGTCACCGCGGAGGGAGCCTCGCGGGTTGCACCCCGGGTGCCCCAACCATCGCCCAGTCTAGGAGCCACCCACCCACCCCTGTAACGCCGCGCCCTTCCCTGCCAGCTCTCCACCATGCCCGGGGGCGTGCCCTGGTCCGCCTACGTGAAAATGCTCTCCTCCAGCCTCCTGGCCATGTGCGCCGGGGCCCAGGTGGTGCACTGGTACTACCGGCCTGACCTGGTGAGTGCTGCGGGGCTCGTGCCCATCCTGGGGCGACACCCCAGCATTCTGCCCGTTCATTTGCTCGGCTCCTCTTGACGTGTAGAGCGTTCGGGGTGTTCGGTTAAACAGCGCTCTAACAGCTCACTCTTAACACTTAAAGGCTGTGTCTTTAAGAGATAGCGTGAGCCAGCCTGGTCTACAGAGAGAATCCGGAGACCGTTGGGTCTACAGAAAGACACCCTGTCCTGGGTGGGGGAGGGATGATAGTGGAACGTCAAGAAACTTAGTGGAGACAGAAAGTGGCAAGAAGTTGCCACGGAAATGCAGTTTTGTGTCTGTCGTCTGCAGGAATAGTTCTCAGCAGCTCTTTAACCAAGGAAATAATGCCTAGACTTTGATCCTCTGAGGTTGACTTGATTCATCTCATTACTACCGGACGTGTACAAGGGTTGTTACCAGCAGCTACCTGCACTCAGGGAGAAAGCAACACAAAAAGCACAGTCTCAAAAATGAGCGTACTAAGGGTCCTAGGCCACATCAGTCGGGTTGGGTGGTCACGTTGGCAGTAGGGCATCTTTCCTGATAGACTTAAAGGCCCAGGTGACTGGCTGCTATAGAATGCTGTGTGTTTTCCTAGTATTTAAGGAATTTATGTCCTTTTGAATTATTCCAGCCACCACTGTTACAAAAACTAAAAGATTTAGGGAGAGAGCAGAGGAGAGACCGTGATGGCTGCCCAGGGTTGGCACTCAATGCAGACTTGCGGGGAACAGTTAAGGATGCTTTTGGTTGTCCAGTGTAAGGACAGCAGAAATGACAGCTGTCGTCTTGTAGCTATTTAGACTGAAACCCCGGAGTCCTCATAAGTCACTGCATGCTTCAACAAATCCCATTGGGGGAATATGAAAGATCCATCCACATCCTGCCCACTTTTTGAGCTGCCATTGTGCCTACCATGTTCAGGAGCTTCCTGACCGTCTTCTGACATCCACTCCTGGTCTCTCCATCAGCATCTTTTTATCCTTGAATCAGGTCAGGTCGTTCTTCTCAGAACTCTCCCCAGAGTGGAGGCCAGTGGAGTCTTTATGTCCCCCTCTGCCTCCCACAAGCTAGCCTTCTATCCTCTGGAATGCTGTATCTGATGTTCCAGTGCTTTTCCTTGAACACGAAGACACAGTCATGGCTCAGGTCCTCTGCCTTTGTGATCCCATCAGCCTCTAAAACTCGTAGATACCTGCAAGATGGCTTCCTCATCTTCCTTCATACCTATGTTCAGAAGTCATCTCGGCCCATAAGCTCATGAAAAGATGCTCATTGTCCTTAACCACTTGAGAAATGCAGTCAGAACCACTGATGTGATGTCCGACATAAAACAGTTGGAAGGACATGGAGGAGTTGGGGAAATATAAAGTCGGGAGCTGCTTTGAAACCCAGCCTGGCAGTTCCTCCAACAGTGTATGTCCCGGCAATTCCCCTTCTAGGCTTCCACCCAACAAACACCAAGACATACACCATCATATGGATGTTTGACCTTGTTCATGTTCATAGGTGGGAACAATGCAGATACCTGTATAAAACATGATACATCTATAGAGAGGAATATCAATTATTCAGTGATTCTACATGAATGAACGTTGACATGCAAAAGATTACATGATATACGATGGGCAAATATATGTGGACAGAAGTGGCTTGCGTGGGGAACTGGGAATGAGATAGGAGTTTCTTTTGAGGCAGTGAAAAGATTCTAAAATTCTGTTGTGATAGACTTATAGCTTTGATCATACTGTGTTGAAAACCACTGTTTTTTTCTTTTGTGGTACTGGGAATCAAACTCAGCCACACATGCTGCTCCCGTGCCTCTTTCTGCCTTCCTCAAAGGCAGAACTGTGTATGTTTTGCTCATTGCTTTATGCGTTTTGCACGATGGCCACTCTTTTGAATACAGTAACTACCATTGTCATTTTATGGGCTTGGAGCATGATAGAGAGCAGCAAGTCCTGCAGGAATGAGTTTCCAAATGTTGAAATTCTCATTTGAAATTGTGAGTCAATTGGATGTATCCTGTGAGTACTGTAGGATTTGAGACATTGCCAGATGACTTCATAAACACACAGGCAGCAAGAAATGTAGATGGATCGGGGTCCTCCTCACGGTCTGTTGTTGAGTAGCATGCACAAGGCGTTTTGTTTTCTCACGCCTTTCAGATCACCTTGAACTCTTGTCTCAGAATGTGGTAGCAACTGTCTTTTGGCTCTTGTTTTTATTTTTATAGACGATACCTGAGATCCCACCAAAGCCTGGAGAACTCAGAACGGAGCTCTTGGGACTGAGAGAGAGACACCACGAACCTCGGGTTTCACAACAGTAGAAACTTAAAATACAGCTCTGCCAAGAATTCTGCGATTAACACTTTCTATATATATTTTTAAATGTATTGAGTAAAACTACTTCTTCAAACATTTAATCCAAGAACAAATGCTGGGTGATAGGAACTGATAAGGTAGATCTTGTATTATGATTTGGTCAGTATTTTCTTTCTTTTTTTTTTTTTGGTCAGTATTTTCTAGTCTCACTATGCATCCTTGGCTCACCTGGAGCTCACTGTGCACATCAGGCTAGCCTCTGCAACAAGGTCTTGCTGTGTAGCCCATGCTGATCTCAGGACAGTCCTCCAGCCCCCACTTCCCAAAAGGTAGAATTGCAGGCATGAAGGACCGCACTCATAAGAGCTGCCTAAGCTTCAGCTTCGTGCATTTGCCCGGGAAGATGAGATGGAGCATTTGCAATGTCTTCTGCCATTATTCTTTCTCTGAATGAGCTTGGTTATAATGGCAAGTTATAAATTAGAAAAGTAAGTCAGTGATAATGCTTATAGGGTCTAAACATTGAGAAGTAGTATTTGTACTAAACTGTATAAAATATTCAGAGTTCTTTGGAATTGTGTGCCTAATGGAATTGCAACATCAGTAACAACTTGTCAAGGTGCTTAGATCCCCAAAATTTGAGAAATGAACAAAAATTGGCATTTTTTTTTTTTTTTTTTTTTTTTTTTTTTTTTTTGGTTTTTCAAGACAGGGTTTCTCTGCAGCTTTTTTAGAGCCTGTCCTGGACCTAGCTCTTGTAGACCAGGCTGGCCTCGAACTCACAGAGATCCGCCTGCCTCTGCCTCCCGAGTGCTGGGATTAAAGGCGTGCGCCACCACCGCCCGGCTAAAATTGGCATTTTCTTTATACATTTAAAAATGAATGTGCAGTTGAACTGTGTCCCTAAAAAACGTTGACCTCAACTCTCAGTGCCTGGGAGTGTAGGATTGGGGCCATGAGGGTGGGCCTGATGCGGAGACCAGTCTTAATGCCACGAGAACAGACACAGGAAGGACATTGTGTGAAGACAGAGACTGGAGCGTTGGAACTGCCGGCCAAGAACACCAAGTATTTGAAGGCTGCACCCGAAGCTTGGATGAGGAAAGGAAGGATTCTAGTCTCAGAACAAGGTCCTGCTCACACTGCACTTCCAGTGTTGCCCTTCAGAGCTGATACCACATCTCCTGCCGCCTAGATTTCTACCACTGGTTCTAGGAAATGAACTCGTTTTAAGATTTTGCTCAAAGCCGGGTGATGGTGGCGCACGCCTTTAATCCCAGCACTCGGGAGGCAGAGGCAGGTGGATCTCTGTGAGTTCGAGACCAGCCTGGTCTACAGAGCGAGTTCCAGGACAGGCTCCAAAGCCACAGAGAAACCCTGTCTCGAAAAACCAAAAAAAAAAAAAAAAAAGATTTTGCTCAATTTATAAATATAGAACAAGATAATTTATTCAACAACCGACCCGTTTTTTTTTTTTTTAATGTATGGATGCATTGCCTGCATGTTTGTCTGTGTACCACGTGCATGCCTAGTTCCCTCAGAAGCCAGGAGAGGGCATCAGATACCCTGAACTGCAGTTACATATGGTTGTGAGGCCATGTGGGTACCGAGGACCAAACCTGGTCCTCTGTCGAACCATTGCTCCAGCCCAAAGTAAATTTTACACAAGTTGCATGAATGTATGGACATGTGAATTGCCCCTGGAGGGCAGGTGTCAGATTCCTTGGAATATGAGTTATAGATTGTTTTGAGCCACCAGATGGGTTCTGGGAACTGAATGTTGGTCTTTTATAAGCAACAAGTTGTTTGCAGCCATTTCTCCAGCCCCAGACTGTCTTTGTAAGCCACCCTAATGAGCAGACTAGGGTGCTGAAGGGGAGTTTTCTATGAGACAGTGTCTCATTATGTAACCTTGTCTGGTTCTGGAATTTAATAAGTATATTAGGCTGACCCTGAATTCAAGATCTGCCTGCCTTGCTTCCATGGGCACACATTCAGGCAAAGCAAACACTGACAGCAATGTTTAAAGGTTTTGGCAGGGTCTGTTTATTCCTGGCACTGGCTATCTATGCCCTACTGGGCTCAGAGATCCTCCTGTCTCAAGTGTACCACCATGCTCAGCTAACGTAAAATTACCACGGTATGTGCACCTTTCATCCTAGTGCTCGGGAGGCCAGCTGGAATGCCTGTGCAAGCATGTTCCAAACACTGGCAAGTGACTTAATTATACTGTGGCCCTCACTGTATTTAAGGACCCACTTGATCCCCACCACCCATTTAAAGGCCTAGGTTTCTAGGCAACTTCCTCTAACCTGCGAGGACTTCTCAATCTAAGTGTTCCATGACCTCTGAAGATAGTATTCAGTTTCCCTTCCTGTCCGAATTCCGGAAGGCTGTTGCAAAGTCTAGCTGACATTCAAAACATGTTCTCTGGAGGGAATTATTTGCATGTATTCCACTTTGTTAAGTAAGAAAGATGATCTGAAAACACACCAAACCGGAACAAACCCAGCAGGCAGGAAGAAGAAAAAGTATCAGAGAATTCCTGCCTTGTGTCATGAAAACAGGCAGTGGGTATTTGGGACCTTTTTTATTTTATACACATGACAAGATTTTACACCAATAGTCAGTTAAATAGTACAAATTTACATTCATGAGGAATGTTAAAAAAAAAAAAAACCAAAACAAAATAAACTCAACTAAAAAACCCACTTCTTCCTGTGACCCATAACCCCAACATTTACAGTGCAGGGGAGAAGGGGCGTGGGGGAGCATCCCAAACAAGTCTCTGAAAAGAAACGACTAACATTTCACTTCCCTCTCAGCACAGGGCCCGTGGTGAGAGTGTAGTTTACAGTTCGTCCTTCTCTGCTGTAGAGTCCTGAGAAAACAAAAACCGGAAGACATTCACAGACTAGCCACTAACCCTTACAGAATGCTCACATTTAAACTGTTCATATTATTTTTTATTTTTATGGTTTTTTTCGAGACAAGGTTTCTCTGTAGCTTTGGTGCCTGTCCTGGAATTAGTTATTATAGACCAGGATGGCCTCGAACTCAGAGATCCGCCTGCCTCTGCCTCCCAAGTGCCACCACCGCCTGGCTCATACTATTTTGTGTTTGTAGTTGTTTACTGGCCAAATAACTTAAAACCCACCAATATCAATGTCTAAATCTAAATAATCAAAACTTAAAAATACCTAATGTTAGCCAGGCACGGTAGTGTGCATCTTGACTCCTAGCACTTGGGAAGCAGCGGCACAGGGTTACAGAGATAGCCTATCTCAGCGTCCCCCACTCCCCCAGTGTTCCTCACAGGGGGCAGCACTCTGTGTGATCAATCTGTTTACAAAGATCTTGTGAATGGCTGGATAAAATAAAGGAATCACAAGCCCACTCTACATGGGCTTGCTGCAGTGTGACTGGCTATTACAAGTCTATTTGCTAGCCTCAGTCCAGCCCCACTCTCCCTCAGACCTTTGCTGTCTCCTGTTCTTCTTCCTCTTCCGTGCCTGCATCCACCTCTTCCTCTTCGTCCTGCTCTGTGTCTTCTGCCGTGTCGTCTGCTGCGTCTTCAGGCTCTTCCTCTGGCTCTTCTTCTACCTAAAGGCGACATCCGTGACCTGTAAATGCCTTCCATCCATTTCATTTTGCTCTTCAGTTTAAGATTCTAATGGGAGTTTTAACAAGAACTGTAGTAAATCTTTGTTAGCGGGGAAACTACCAGAAAGGAAAACACAGGGATGTGTCCTCCATTTCACATTACTCTAGGGGTTCAGACACGGTGTAAGTTACTTCTTACACAGAAAACTAAAGCTTCTGCAACAGTACCACTTAAAACTTGTGGAAGAGCCACGGACACAAACCTGTGCTTCAGGGTCAACGTTGAGACTGAGGCGAAGCATTCTTTCTATTCTGTCTCCATACGCCTTGGTGTCTGGTAGAAGGTACCCTGACCGAAGTGTTGCTGTTTCAAACAAAACTACAGCAAGGTCCAAGACAGTCTTGTCATCTTCATCTTCCTGAGAGAAGCACGTTTGATCAGCGTTAGTATTCTGAGTTATACTGCAGCCCAGGTTAGGCAGGCAGGAGAGGGCACACCGCCACTCACCTTAACCCGCCGCAGCATGTCTTTGATGAGCGGGTGTCTGGGATTAATTTCAAACGTTTTCTTCTGACTGGCATAGTAACTGTTCAGAGACAAGATGAGCATTGGTTAAGACACCAATTTTAGGGTCCACATGCCTAATATATTCTAACTTTAATTACAGAAAACACTATTGCTTCTCCTAACAGGAGGAGTGGCCATGGTTAGGTTAAAAAAAAAATAAATAAATAAAAGGAACTATTTAATGATGACTCCCAAGTAACCAAGCTCTGCTGGGATAAAGGACTGGTTTAATTTCTTCTTCATCCCCTAATACCTTAACCAAGTCGTACGGTAACGGGTGCTGCTTACGTATATATGAGCCCCCAAAGATTCACTTTTTAATTAACACCAAACAAAAAGTTTGCAGTGTGTTCTGTACATTCTCAGGCTCATTAGCATTTTCCTGATGACTTCAAAGATTTCTGCAACTCCTAGGCCAGAGGACTGATCACACATCCATCAGGGCAGAATCTGATGAGTCCCCTGCTCGTCTGACGGCCATGAAGACAGGAGCTGCCAGAGTGCACTGCAGCGGGTGCCGGGTGGACAGTTGTGTTTTAAATGGGGTTACAATGTGAGATAAAGACTGTTCTTTACAGCTGGGCATGGTGGAGTTTTCTAAGTTCAAGGCCAGCTTGGTCTACAAAGTGAGTTCTCGGACAACCAGGACCATTACAGAGAGACCGAAACCACTGGCGAGGCATGACGTAAACGTGGACACCACCCCGCCCCAGACAGGGCTTCCCTGTGTAGCTATGGCTGCCCTGGATAGAACGCGCTCTGCAGACCAGCGCTGGGATCAAGGCCTATGCCACCATCACCTGACCTATGGATGTTATTCTTAACCCGATGAGACACGGAGCAGATCAGAAAAATGTACATTTGCACCTAAGAGGACAAGAGTTGGCACCATGGTAGGGACATTCCCCAGTCACTTACTTTGTAGAGATGTCCTTGCCTGTCTGGTATGCTTGTGCCTTCATAATCCTCTCCATGTTGCCAGACCATCCATACTGGCTGGCCACAAGAGCACAGGGGGACTCTGTGAGACGCTGTGATACCACGGCCTTTTCAATCTTAGGATGAGAAACGTGAGACCCGAGTGAGCACCAGCAGGCAGGCAATGCATCCACCATCCCAGATGACAGGGACTCAGACCAGGAATCCTTGAGTGACACTGCCTTAATCTGTGTTTTTTTTTAAGTTACAGATTTAAACTTAAATCTGTAAAAATTTAGTGCAAAATCAGTAAAATCAGTACTCAACAATACAAACTTCTCTAAGTTGCAAGCTCATTCCAGCCTGTACTAAATCTTACTCTACTGCTGCTGTGCGGGGCTAGGGCCCGAACCCCGGGTTTTAGGCACAGCAGATGAAGAGGTCACTGAGCCACACTGTGTTTCCTGTTGGTACCCGAGCACCTGAGGCTACGAGTACCATGCTCTGCAGGGCTAGTGGTCACCGTGGCAGCAGGTGTGGACGAGTTTGTGGCTGACTCCCGAGTGTAGGTGCTGAAGTCTGCCCATGGCAAAGTACCTTGTCCTTAAGGGCCTTGTCCTTCATCCAGCTGAGCAGAGGCTCGTACTCCTTCTCTGTTGCCTCCCGGTTCTCCTTGCTTTTCTCACTCTCATCAAACTTCACGCCTTCTTTGGCCACGTTCTGGAACCTCTTCCCGTCAAACTCGGGAAGGGCCTGAATGCAGTACTCATCCACGGGCTCCGTGAGGTAAATGACTTCATAGCCCTTCTTCAGAAGTCTCTCAACAAATGGGGAAGATTCGGCCTATAAAATTCAAGGAAGCGTGTTTAGAGTTCTGCCCTGGCAGATTAGCTGCATGCGTCTACAGCATTACTACCATGTAAGACAAGGACTGAGGCGAGTGTCCTTCCTCTAGTGGCCGTGTGAAGCTAAGCCATGATCGTCTCCCCCAGCACTGGCCCCGCAGCGGCATCTCATCTCACCTCCTTCCTGCTTGACCCAGCCATGAAGTAGATTTTGTCCTGTTTTTCCTTCATTCTCTCCACGTACTGATCTAAACTAGTAATGTCAGTTGCGTGGTGAGAAGACTGGAACCTAAGAAGCTTAGCGAGCCGGGTCCGATTTGAGTGGTCTTCGATCACACCAAGCTTGATGTTGGTGCCGAACTCTTTCCAGAAGGTGTCATTGTACTTCTCATCTGCAATCTTCTTGATCATGTCCAGAGTCTTACGGACAAGCTTCTTCCTTATCACCTACAGAAAATGGCAATCTGGTTAGAGACCAGGAGAGCAGCAACTGAGACAGCAGCACCACTGACCGCCACTGACGGAGGGACAGCGGCACCCGGCACTCCATCAGAGGGAGTTAGGATTAGCGACAGTGTTGGTAATGTTCACCCCCCCCCCCAGCCCTCAGTGCTGCAACACTGGTGGGAAAGGGCCGTGCTGAGGGTCTTACAGGGACCAGACAGGAGGTGTGCACGTAAGCCTTTCAATTCTGCTGTACTCAGTGTTGGGGACATGTGTCAGCTGTGAGCCCCAACATACCCAAAGTGAAAGAAAAAAGCTCCTTTTGTGAGATGGAGCTTCACCTCATGACCTTCCTGCTTTTCCCTACAAGCAGCTGAGATGACAGGCAGCACTGTTACGCCTGCTGGTCCTTCTGGATGGCCAAAGGCCACCTAAGCAGTCAGGCTGTTTTCCTCACAGAACATCCTCGCACTCCGACTACAGGGCAAGGAACCCAGCTCCAAGTCCTCACCTTGAGTAGTTTATGCTGCTGAAGAGTCTCACGGGAAACATTGAGGGGGAGATCATCCGAATCCACCTACAGAGAGCAAGATGCCCACTGAGTAACCAACACAACTCCATACAAAAGACTCAATCCTGCTAGACTCCTGCTGCTCTAGGCCCACGCACCCAACCTTCAGATACTTACAACACCCTTGACGAAGTTCAGGTACTTGGGCATCATATCGTGAAAGTCATCTGTGATGAACACTCGGCGCACGTACAGCTGATGGGGACACAGCAAGTCACCTTTCTGACATCATACTTTTAAATCTTAAACTTAGTTGACAATACTTAAAAGCCCACTGACCTTAATATAATCGCTCTTCTTGGATCCGTATTCATCAAACAGACCACGAGGAGCAGACGTAGGCACAAATAGGATTGATTTGAAGGTGACCTCCCCTTCTGCAGTGAAGTGGATATAAGCCATGGGGTCGTCACTCTCCTGTGGAAAGCCCTTTGGTTATTCACGCCACAGGAAGCAGCAGTGCAAAGGCTTGCACGCTGTCACCCCCACGCATTTAGCAGACACAGCCCCTCACCAAACCAAACCAGGAAGTGTGGAGCGGGCCCCGAGAGAATGGCTAATGCTGACTCCGTAAGGGCTTTTTGGATGAGGACTGCTAATAACAGCACTGCGGACGACAGCAAAGCAGACATTACATCTCATGCCATGCCAAGTTCTTCAGCACAGGGACTAGAATAAAACTAATTCTAGTTTTATATTCTTAGGAGTCAAAGTAATGTGTCAGTAAAAGACCCTAGAGAAACAGATTCTGTATGACACATGAACTCTTTCAAGGTCATATTAAAGCCATTCAGTAACTTAGGTCCTGTTTTATGTTGGAACTCAAACGCCTACCTATGTAAATGGCTCTTAATGTTTCTATAACGTTTCTCAGTTATCTGGTGAGACCTGTAGATGACTCACTGCGCGCGCGCACACACACACCGTAAAGATAAATAGTTTAGTCTTAAGTGTTTAGAATAACTCTTGGATTTTGTACTGCTTCATCAACAAAGATGCTGTGTCTTGGAATGAAATGAACTACTCCCAGAGACTACTCCTAACCAGATGCCACTCTCCCAGGTTCATGTGAAATTTGAACAGGATTTTGACTGCAAAGTCAGAAAAATTAATTTAATTTTAATTTAAAAATTTTAATTTAATTTAAATTTCATGACTGTTGGCCTCCATACTCTTGCAGTAGACATATGGCTGTTATAAAATTTTTTTTTGCATTATCTTATTGGGAAAAATAGGGATGGAAATCCTTATTGTAGTCACACACCATATTTAAATTAACAAATATGCTGATAATTTTGTACAACTCATTAATAACATAGATTTTACCTTTGAAAATGATTTGTAGAAAGCTTTGTATTCATCTTCTTCTACTTCTTTTGATGGTCTCTGCCATATTGGTTTGATATCATTCATAAGCTCCCAATCCCAAACAGTTTTCTCAACCTAAAGTTAAGATATTTGGTAAGTTTCTTTTAGTACTCAATGGTTAACCTACAAGTGACCATAATTTGCTATCTCATATGGGTCCTACTAATATAATAAGCTTATTTAAAAGCAAGGGTCTCTTGGCTTTTTAAAAAAATATTTATTAATTTATTATGTATACAATATTCTGTCTGTCATGTATGCCTGCAAACCAGAAGAGGGCACCAGACCTCATTACAGATGGTTGTGAGCCACCATGTAGTTGCTGGGAATTGAACTCAGGACCTTTGGAAGAGCAGGCAATGCTCTTAACCGCTGAGCCATTTCTCCAGCCCCCGGGTCTCTTGGTTTTTATAGGTAAGTTATGGCATTGTGACCTGGATTAGCCTCAAACCAAGACCCTCTTGCCCCAGCCTTTCCATTGCTGGGATCACAGGCTAAAAGCAAAGTCTCTCCCTCAGTAACGAGCCCAGAATTAACAACAGAAGGAAAGCAGCCTACACCAGAAAGTCAACAATCTCCAGCAACACTTCTACTGTCTCTGCTCCTAATCAGTTAAGAAAATGTTTTGATAATTGATCACAACATGCTAAAGAGGACACAGAAAGCTTACAGGATCTTAAGAATCAGAACATAGAAGACAGACTTAATACAAAAAGTCAGAAGGTTTATGCATAGGATTTGCAACTATATACATTCCAAGATAACACATAGCACACAAAGGCCTTGTTTTTAATAGTAGAGCCATGTAGAAAACCAGACTCTTTTTTTTTTTTTTTTTTTTTTTTTTTAAATGAAGAGCCTGTGCCATGCATGGTAATGAGTTACCTTTTTCTTTTTCTTTTCTTTTGGTTTTTCAAGACAGGGTTTCTCAGTGTAGCCCAGGCTGCCCTCGAACTCACAGAGATCCGGCTGCCTCTGCCTCCCAAGTGCTGGGATTAAAGGTGCTACCACCGCCCAGCTGGGTAATGCATACCTTTAGCAGCTATCCAGCACTGTGACCCAGTTTCAAGAAGCCCAATCGACCATCCAAAACCCCCACCCAGAATGAAGCTTCTAGGGCTGGAAAGGTGGCTGTGGTGAGCACTGACTGACTGGGGAGCGGATTCCCAGTCTCTACCCTGTTGCTCACAACCCTCTCTATCGCCCGTTTCAGAGGATCTCTTCTGGCCTGCATGGGTACCAAGCATGCAGTAGTGCCTATATACATGCAAGCAAACCACCCATACACGCAAAATAAAAACCAATCAGTTTTTAAAGACGGAAGCTTCTTAAGCCTGTACTTGCGGGTGGAAGCTCTCCTCCTGCAGACCCTAACACTGAGGCTGAGAGCCAGGCTCACTTTCTTAGTCTTTGGTTTCTTCTCTTCTTCCTCCTCCTCTACTGCAGCTTCGTCATCAGACTCTTCCTTCTCTTCTTTTGCTGCCTCATCTTCCTCCAGGGGCTCCTCCACAGTCTCGGTCTGTTGGTATAGAAAGTACAACTACGTTTAAACCTGCTGGTTTAATCCCGATCGTCTACAGAGCAGAAAACACTGTAAAATAAAGATCTCCACACAACATACATCCCTGTCTGTCAAGATTATGCGTGACCTTTCTTCAGACTGACCTTGCTACTCCACACGTAGATGGGGAAGTTGATGAACTGAGAATACTTTCGGACGAGATTTTTAATTGTGTCCAATTCAAGGTAATCAGATGCTTCTTCCTTCAAGACAAGACTGAAAGGAGAACGCCATCAGATGCAGCTTGCCCAGACTGGCTCGAACTCTGTTATTGCCCTGTTACAGGCAGTAAGAACCCCCTCCCCATGAGAAGGCTGTGAGCTAAACATAACATATGGGGGGGGGACGGGAACGTCCCCCTGTTCCCTCAGGTGGACAAGTGTTTTCATTAGAAAGCAAAAATTCTGATGATGTTGGAAATTTTCATTTCTTTATTTCTTTTTTTAAATATGTATTTATTATGTATACAGTATTCTATCTGTGTGTATGCCTGCAGGCCAGAAGAGGGCACCAGATCTTATTACAGATGGTTATGAGCCACCATGTGGTTGCTGGGAATTGAACTCAGGACCTCTGGAAGAGCAGGCAATGCTCTTAACCATGGAGCCATCTCTCTAGCCCGGAAATTTTCATTTCTTAAGGTGAGAAACAGTAACAGTTACTTTCATAGACGTAGAGTGTCATTCTAGAACCAAATGATTAATATTCCTAAGTAAAAACATGCTAGTACAGTGCTTGTTGCAAGCTTGAAGACCTGAGTTCGAGCCCTGGCACCCATCAAAAGCTGGGAGCAGTGGGGTGCACTTGTCACCTAGCGCAGGACCCCTGGAGCTGACCACCCACACCAACCTAATCAAGCTCCACTACAACTGTCTCAAAGGAGAAAAAGTTCCTGACGGAGGAGACTTAAGGCTGTTTTCTGGCTCCCATCCACAAGCATGTGTACAACCACACCCCCACCCAAAACAGAGAGGGAGAGGGAAAGGGAGGCCACACTCTTGAGCACTCAACAGACACGTGACTGGTAGCCGCCATACTGCACAGTGCTCTACAAAGCTCTACTGGCGCCAGCGCTACTTTAGCTATGCTCATTTCCCCTATCCCCCCCCCACCTATCAGAAACAAGTCATGGCAGACTGCAAACACAGCAGATTCACCTGGCAAAAAGGCAAAGCTTGGGGGCGGGGGTGTATGCTTTTAATCCCAGCACTTGGGAGGCAGAGGCAGGCAGTCTCTGATTTTGAGGTTAGCCTGGTCTACAGTTCCAGGACAGCCAGGGCTACACGATCTAGAGGCTCCTACTACCAACAGGACATGATGCAGGCTTTCAAGAGTAACAAGTCTCTGGTCACATATACTGTGTCTTGGTGAAGTTGGAAAGTTCTGGCAGCAACTGGAAGCTGTTGCTTAGACGATTAAGACGAAGTGTTAAGAGTCAGTTTTCAGGCTGACAAGATGGCACAGCAAAGGTGCTTGCCTCTAAGCCTCAAGACCCGAGTTATATTCTTGGGACAGAAGGGGATAAACCAGTAGACGGGCTGAGACATGCACAGGAAGTGAAGCAGGACTAAAGGAGGCGCCACAGGCTGAAAATGTCACAGCACTGCTGATCCGGGCTACAGTCAGTCCTGCAGGGCTGTTTATGTATGGCTGGCTCTGTACTGATCGTGTACTGACCAATTTCCTGTCACCGCTCCCTAAACAACACAGTATCACCACCCAGGCTGTCACTGCTCCCTAAACAACATAGTATCACCACTTAGACAGCGCTTACACCACACTAAAAGTGGAGTAGCCAGGTAACTGAGAATATGGCAGGGCGCACAGGCGCTATCAAATGAATGCCCTGTTTATTGGACTTGGTGTCTGCAGGCAGAGGGATTCTGTGCTTTGTAAGATGCTGCACTGCTGAGAATGGAGTGTGGGCCAGGAGCAGTCCCCTCCCCCCACTCGCACACTAACATTTATGTGCTGAGGGAATATGATGTGTACGAGCCAAATCTGGCTTTCAAAGCTGAGGAAGAACATGGTGACCAGGAGGGATGCAGATTTTCTGACCTCATCACTGAGCTCCCACAGACCTCCTCAGGCTCAGAGCAGCTGACTGAGGGGTGAGAGCAGAAACAATACGAACTGGCTGATGTCTTCTCTCCCTTCTTCCCCGTTAGTCATTCTGGACTCCCCATTCTTCAGCTGGACCGTCCTGCATTGCTCCTGGAGCCTTCAAACACAGCCTGCTTGCTGTCTAGAGTATCTAAAGCTAACGCCAGCATTCCGAAAGTCTCTGATAACTCTTCCTGAATGTGGGCATCCCTTAGCATGCTTTCTTCCTTGTCACTCCTAAATTATCTTTCATACCCTAATGAGCCTGAGCCCTGTGTGATATCTACCCTATTTCCCATTTGAACCCCAAAGCGTACCTGGCATTCACGAGTGTGAGCGACTGGTGATGTAGGACTAGAAAAAACAAAATCTTACCAAGGGAAAGAAACCAGACCTGTTGTATAGCTTCATTTGCTTTACTAACCAACCACTGTGCTGTGAAACTGTCCTGACGTACCTGAGGTCAAAGGTCAGGCTGAGGCATCATTACAGAGTTAGTACCCTGATAATCTTGCCAGTCTCTTCCTCCACGAGCATCTACCACACTCGCTATTATCCAGGCTTCTTCCAACAACTTAACCTCCTCCTCCAATCTGGAAAACCAACAGAGCTACCCCTTTTGTGAGGTCTCCTGTCAGCTTCTCCCTCGGGAGAGCTCACTTCCTATTTGTGCTCTCTGTGTACCATAGCAACCTTAACCTTTGGTACCCAGACCTCTGAACATCTCAAGTCTTACTTCCAATGTGACAGCAATTTCCTCATTTTATGAGCTAGAAAGCCAGGGCTCGCAATAAACCATGTGCTTAGAAAGCTTTAACTCGAGAATCGGGATCCCCATTCTATTAGTGTCCGAACCAGTGATACTCACGTGATTGTTGTCCCCCGTCCTAGTGTGTTTCCTCGTGGGTCAGCAATTACAGAGAATTCATTGGAATCTGATTCCCAGATGTGCTGGGTATCATTGTTGTGTTTTGATGTGACAATGACCTTATCTGCTACAAGGAAGGCAGAATAAAAACCGACACCAAACTGGCCGATCAGCTCAGAAGTGGACTGGCCATCTTCTTGTGCCTCTGTCATTTTGTTTAGAAACTCGCTTGTTCCAGATTTGGCTATGGTGCCGAGGTTTTTAACCAACTCCTCTCTGGTCATTCCTACACCAGTGTCTGTGACATGCAGCAGGTTCTTCTCTTTATCACACTAAAAGCAAGAAAAGAACCAGAAAGTCAGGCTCCTTAATATTCACATCATGCCAATGCCAGGCTCTCATGGAGGAGTTACCAGCTTGGTGCCAACCAACTCTAGATAGAGATGTACCACTTCACGGTCTACTTTATGACGTTTTTCAAAAACACCCCTTAAAAGCACATTTCTTTACATTTTTAAGTGCAGTGTGTTTAGGAAAAATAGGCAGAGACTTGTTTAAATGTCAGAGAACAGATACTAATCCAAATCAAACAATTTGAAGATAAAATCCCAGGAAAACTATTTCACAGAAACAAAAGGACTAAATTTGAATGATGCCCGATTCAGGGATTTGTGATCACCAATGTTCTTCTCTGAATAGTCCTGGCCGCCCCCGGAGCCTGGTAGGATGTGCATGCATCCATCCATCCACTGGCCACGTGATCATTTCTGCCCAGTCAATTTACAAGTGGGAGTGGAGTGTGACTTTCAGGCTGAGGCTTTAATTGATGTGCGACCCTGTGCACCGTGGCAACCAGATCTAGATGCTCCAGATGGCTGCTCAGTCAGCCTGTGGAGTGACTAAGCCCAGAACTTGGCTGTCTTCTCCTCAAGGGCCAGGTAGTATCCATTTTTGGTTTCAGGAGCCATAAGACCCTGTTACAGTGATCACTGCCATCGTAGACAAGCATTCACAACATAACTAGCATGACTATATTCCAAAACGTCTAACAAGAATAGGCAATGTCAGATTTGTCCCACAAGCAGCCCTAAGACTTCCAACCAAACCCACCGTGACTAGCAAGTTATTTTCCACTGTATAATAGAATATTATACCCACTGTACCCAATGGATGGAGAGCCTGGCTTCTGAGCATCCTCTTAAAAAAGGAAACAGTTGAAGGAAGCTTACCTTAATCTTGACTGTTAACTCTTCATTTCCTGCAAGTGCATTCTCATCAGTCAGAGAGATGAGCCTAATCTTGTCTAAAGCATCAGAAGCATTTGAAATCAGTTCTCTCAGGAAAATCTAGAAGTCAGATTAACACTGAGATTAACCCTCCAATTTCCATGCCAAAGTCCTCATTTCTCCCCCAAGACAAGAAAAGACAAACTCTGCGGTACAGGACGGCTTCACTGTCCTCACTGTGGCATCCACAGGGGAATACATTCTCCTCCCACCTCCATGGCCACAGCTCAGAGCTGGGCCTGTGACTGCCCCGAGGCAGCAGGCCGTAAGCATGTTCCGAACTAGAAGGCAAGGCTGAGAAAGCGTCTACCCCTCCCCAACAGCAGCGACTCTTAGTCATTCCTATTGTGCATTTAAACTTTACAATCACCATGCACTCAAATCTTCACAAACTGTGTCCTCAGCCTGTGACACCCACCTCTTTATTTTTGTACAGTGAATTGATGATCAGTTTCATCATCCTGTTAACTTCAGCTTGGAAGGCAAACTTCTCAGACTTCTCTCTAAGTTCTCTGATCTGGGATGCATTTAACCCGTCCAGCTGAATAGCTTCTTCCTCCCTAAGGAAATCAAAGCAGATAAGCAAATACTTAACGTTCATTCTTAAGAGAGTCTCCAGTCAGGACATAGTGGCCTCTGAAGACTGTCTCGCTAAAGGGTGAAATGTAAGCCTTTATAAAATGTCACTAACGTTAACAGCTCATTTTCATGACAGAAATGGGTCGTTTAACACTCGGTTGGAAATAGTTCTTAAAATTCCCAGGAAAACAAACCCAGCTATCCTCTACTGAGAAGCAAGTTTCTCATGTATGGCTGATCTCACAGTGAGCATTTTATAGTACGGTCACTAATCCCTAACAGGTCAAAATTTAAAACACTGTTCACCCATTGTAGAACGTGTATTTCAAAGTTACTGGTCTAAGTTTTTCAACAAATGAGCTAAGCCAATGTCAAGTCTTTCGTCGTTTTCTAGAGAGTTCCCAGCATGAGCTGTACAGCCTGCAGCATCCTGACCATCTATCTTCAGACGCTAGGCTTCTCCCCAGCACTTCACTCCCCTTCCCTCCTTGACTCAGCAGTCGCTCCTGGCGGCGGCAGAGACTACTGTAGGCAGATAGCTGGGTCCTCCTAAGAATTCCTGATTACTTTGTATCACTGGCAACTGGCTGTTCCTCAGTTTGGAGCAGGGAGAAAAGCAGCCCCTGTGTCCCAGACTTCCAGGGCTTATCAACACAGTTTCAAGTGCACTGACCTCTGCACGACTTCATCATCTGTCCTTGAGCCTTCTCGGCTTTTACCCAGGTCCTCTTCCACTGTCCCATCTACATCGACTTCATCATCAGCTCTAACGAACCCTGAGGAAGGAGGTTAAAAAAAAAAAACTCTCAAACACTACTGCTTCCTCTCCTCCGTTCAAAGAACAAGACCAAACGGGGCAATAGTTAAAGTTAACAAAATTCAACAGGATGTGGGGGATGTACTGAATTTAATAACCAGTATCAAGCCGAGTTAGTGCTCTGAGGTTTAAATGTAAATACTCAAGACCCCCAGAAGACTCGGGAAGACCAGGCAGTTATCACTTCTGTCCAGCGTTCCTCCGAAACGAGGCAGTGAGTGACACAGGCCCCACCGACACCCACACGTGTTGCAGACAGCGTGGAGGCCTCTACACTGGCTAAGCTGAACCGTGGGCTTCCCTTAGTTATCGCAGGTCAGAATGCAAACAGGGTTTGTGCAACTTCTGGAGAGGGGAACCGAAATCCGGTCCCAGGGGGAAGACGTGTCAAGGACTGCGCTCCTAGCACATCGGGATCGGACACGGGGCCACCGCCACGACGCTGGCCCGAGGCCCCACGCTTGCAAGCCCTGCGTCGGGAAACGGAAACACACTTCCGAAGAAT
This sequence comes from Arvicola amphibius, assembly GCF_903992535.2. Lineage (NCBI taxonomy): Eukaryota > Metazoa > Chordata > Mammalia > Rodentia > Cricetidae > Arvicola > Arvicola amphibius. Next base: position 3,572,307 of record NC_052063.2, read on the forward strand.
CGGAGGGCAGGGGTCAGGGGTCCTCAGGATGGGGTGGTCAAAGGTCGGATCTGATGACAAAAGTCTTTAGGGAGGTGCCCGCGCAAGGCTCCCCCCGGGTGGAGAGTCCAAGAGGCCGCGCCCCGCCAGTGAGACTTAGGGGAGCGCTCCAGCTTCATCCGTAAGGCATTTAAATGCCCCGGCTCCGAGTGGCCTCTCCCTAGAAGTCTCGGGGCAAGCATCATCATCACCCGAGTCTCCTTAGAAGAAGGGAGACGGCCCCCTGGACCCTCTGCAGCTCCTGGCGGCCCCCTCCCAGGCTCAACGCCACCCAGAACGTTCGGGGGAAGCGGTCGCGCCGAAGGTGGGGGGGGCACCCCGCTGATGCCCGATCACTCACCGAAGGTCAGCAGGACGCAGCAGAGGCCCAAACACCCCACAGGACCCTCATGGTGCGCGGACGGAGAGTCGCAAGTCCTCTTCGGTCGCAGGAGCCGCCTCCGCCCCCCCACCCCGAGTCCTCAGGTCCTCACACCTCCAGCCGCGCGGTCGATCCGCCCACTAAACCGCGCGCAGGTCGGGCCGCTTTTTCACCCCGCTGCCTGCGGGCGGGGGACGGGAAACACGAACACACCAATCGCGCCTCACCACGCACTCTCGGCACCCAATGGGGGCACGCGGGGGGGGGACCCCAGCCCACCAATCGGAACTGTCCAGGTGCGGTGCCCGATGCCCGAAGCGTGGCTCCTTCCGATTGGGCTTGGCCAGCAGCTTTCCTCCAATCGGATGGCTCCGCGGGCCCCTCACACGCCGGGCCACCCCTTGGCCTGGGAAGCCTTGGCCTCCGAGGAAAACCATCCAATGAACGTAAGCGCAGAGCACGTCTGTCCTTTCCTAGAGGTCCCGGGGAACCACTTCCGGCTCCTACAGAACGTTTATTCCGTGACTAGGGGGAAACGGTAGCCAAGACAACGCGTTTTTTATCCTTTTCCTGTCTGCGACGGGAGTCACGTTGGGAGCCATTTCAGCCATACGTTCGCCGTCACCTCTCTGTTCGGCGTTGTTTTTCGAAATAGAGGAATATGTAGGGGGTTGAATACCCTCCCGGGTGCGTGTGGATGGTGGGGGAGAAACTACAGTTCCCGGCATGCAACGCGCTAGACTTATGACTGCTGGGAATCGTAGTCTTTGGCATCTAAGCCAGTTTGGCGTAGTTTGGTCTTTGCTCACGCTCCTGTCTCGTGTCTTCGGGGAATTGTGTGCTGAGAGATCTAGGACTTCCATCTCATTACAGATTAGGTCTATGCTTGTTTCAGGACTCTAATGCACACAATCTTCAGAGGCGGGCCTGGAAAGCCGCCCCGCGTGGCCCCAGCCAGAGGACCAGCCCTGAATTCTGGGCTCCGCCTCTGGCCGGTGGTGGCACGCGGGTTTCCAGGTCGGCCTTCCAGTGCGTCACTCCGGGCTCCTGGAGCCTTCAGCTCCACCTGGCGTTTCGCTGCCCGCATCTCCTGACCTTTCTTGGCTTGGTTTGCAGTAGAGGATGACTGGATTTCCCAATCCTGACGAGGGAGAAGCTTTAAGGACGCAAGCTCCTTTGACATCCCCATAAATACCAAAGAACGACCTGGCAGTCCCACAGCCTCTCCACGAATCAGGTGCACCGCGCGCTGGTGAAGTCCCAGGGCTAGCACAGAACAGGAAAGGGACATTTGCTGATACTTGAGAGCAAAAGCCGCAGGGCTTGCAAATAGCCTGGACCGTGGCTTTGAAACTTCGTAGAAACCTCTTTCCGCCTTCCGAAAGACAGCAAAGGGGCTCTTTCTGGTGAGGGAAGTCCCTAACGCCAGCTTGTGTATTCTGAAATGTTTTCTAAACTCTTTAGACTTATTTTTAACACATTTTCCACCAGCATGTGTGTCTCTGACACACCTGCTCCATCACCGCTTCCTCCAAGAAAACTGGAGTTGTTTTCTGAGCATCCAAATTCCTGAAGGCTGGCTTTTCAGTGACAGTGTCCCTTTGTCGACTTCCGGAATTCAGACTTGCTGATCTTGAATCTGCGGTTTGGTGTTTACATAATGTGGCGATGCCTTATTTACATCTGCCTGATTTACCTACCTTTACCGAAGCTCAGAGAAGCCTAAGACGCAGGTTTTATGCCTCTCTGCTTGTATAGCACATACCAGGATCTTATTTCCTTTCTGTTTTCAGAAAAGATGTCCGTTTTCTGCGTTTGACAGCCCAACATCACTTTTTTTTTTTTTTTAATCGAGCAAGTAAGCATCTATTTTGAAACTGCAGACAAATACATCTTAACTGGCCAGTGGGGGGCTGGGGGCAGATTGGGGCTGCACCTGGAGGAACTGAGAATGAGATTTGTCCTCCAAAATAAAACTGCTGTTTGTGGGGAGAAGTTTCTGCAGATGAGAGAGAGAGAGAGAGAGAGAGAGAGAGAGAGCTCACAGAAGAGGTGGTCGGCCCTCATCTGACTCAACTTTGCTTTTTGATCCTTTGCGCTTGCTGGCTGAGTTCCCTGTAAAACAAACGGGTATCCGAGGAGAGGCCCAGCGGATAAAATGATTGCCCCACTTGCACTATGACCCTGAGTTAGGAGTCCTCAGTCCTTGCGTAATGGTCTGACGCTGGTCTGTAGCCCCAGGTCTGGGGGTGGGGTGGTGAGGGTAGGGACAGATCTCTCCGGCCAGACAACTTAGTCAAAATAACAAACTCCGGGTTCAGTGAGAGGATAGAGGAACACACACACACACACACACACACACCAACACACACACACGAGTTTCTTGGGTCCAAGTGAGTTGTCTGTTTTTCTGACTTTTGTCCTCTGACCCATCTCTAGTTTCCATTTGGCTCTGTCTTTCCCCCAGCGCCATACTGGATGGGGTTTTTAAGCTCCTTACCTTTGGATCTGATTCTCTTGCTTCCTAGTGAGCCACCCTCTGGGTGCTGGGAAACTGAACCCTGGTCCTCTTCACGAGCAAGTGTTTCTTATCCACGGAGCCATCTCTCCAGCCCTGGCTGTCCTGGAACTCACTGTGTAGACAAGTCTGGGCCTCCACTCGCCGCTGCCTCCCAGTTGCTGGGGTTTAAAGGCAGTGCACCATCACTCTGGCTAGTTCTCTTTAACGCTTGTGTTTATGGCTACTACTGTCAATGGGCTGCCTTGGTTGACTTTCGTCATAGTTCTTGAGGCAGCTCTAAGGCCATTGGTCCCTGACTTCCAGTTAAAACTCGAAGGAGAAAATCCAGATAGGCAAAGGGGAATACAGTTGGGGGTATGAATAGCTCCCTCATATATATATGTTAAACTCAGGACCTCTGGAAGAGCCAGCCAGTGCTCTTAACCACTGAGCTTTCCCTCCAAGCCCCACGGGCAGTTGTTTTCATGGGCAGGAGACTGATTTACAGTCTCCTGACACTTCAGGTCTATCCTCTATAATGTGGAGACATTGTAATGAACACATTCTGAGTCGGCCTGCCCTGTGGGTAAATCTTGATATCCAGGCTCCTGTGATGATCCAGTGGGTAAAGGCACTTGTTACCAAGTTTGCTAATCTGAGCTCATTCCCCGGAACCCATGTGGTGGAAGCAGACGACCAACTCTCCAAAGTCGTCCTCTGACGTCTTCCTGCTTGCTGTGGCACACACACACCCCCACCCTCAATAATAATAATAATAATAATAATAATAATAATAATAATAATAATCTAATTATAAAGTATCACTTTGGACATGTTGCTTATCCTGTCCAAATTTTTGCTTCTTGATCTGTGTGGTAGGGTGGTGGTCTCTCTCTCTCGTGGGATTATTGAAGCAATCCAATGCAGAGAGTTCCTACGTTTTTAAAAAAAGGCATGGGCTTAAATGTTGTTAGGCAATCTTAGGAACTCTTTTATGCTTCTGACATGTTTTACCATAAAGGAATAAATATAATTTAAAAAGTAATATTTAGCCTGGAAGTAAGGTGTATGGAGAAAAAGCTCGAACGGTGAAGTAGTTTTTGTAACTATGTTTAGCCCTTGCAGGTATATAGCTGTGGCTTCATTGGAGTGTTTTCCATTAGCTCAGTGGGATTTAATTCCAGTAGGTGGGGTGGATGTGAGCTTGTAGAACTGAAGATGGAGCTACAGAGCCCAAACGTGTTCCAGGATACAGACTTTGCTTGGCCACCCGCCACATTCTTGATCTTGGTCTTTGGCCTGTTTTCCTCCCACGCTGTCCTCCACTTCATACCTATATTCGTTCTTGCTCTGGCCCCATCATGAGCCCTCTTGGCTGTTGCAGTTCCTGACTCCTAGAGTCCATTTGTGGACTTGCCTTCCTTTTCTCTCTGTCACCCTGCCTTGGTTTTTATCTTTCTATGAGGCAGAAGTAGCGGTTGGTTCGGAGGACCTGGGAAGGTGGGCTGGACTCTGGGGAAGGAGGGAAGCTCTGTGTCCTTTGTCTTACGCGTTGTTAGTTCTTCAGGTAAAGGTTTGTGGGGAGTGAGGGGAGGACACAAACTGTCGGTCATCCTAAAATAAATCTGTTTGCCCTTCTCTGCCCTTCCTTAAACTAGATTGACTGCGGCATCTCTTCCTCAGGACACAATTAATTCAAGACGCGACTTCAGCAAAGCTAACTGGTTGTTAATAGGACAGCTGAGGAGGAGACTCAAGCTATGGACCTTGGCCATTGAGCCAGGCTACAATTTGTCTTGTTCCAAGTGCGACGTCACCCCTAAGCTGCTAAAATGAACCCAAAGTCAAGAGAACCTGGAGCGAGGTACAGCAGCCAACCCATCTTAAAACTCCAGAAACCCATCCGACCGTACATCTGCTCCACTCTAGACGACTTCCAAGAAGAGAGAGACTTCTTGGCCAACATCATCTTCCCGCGACTTAATGACTTCTGCAGCCCCCGGGGCACCTACTTCAAAGCTGTGGACCTGAGGTGGTCCGCTGTGAAGGTCCGGAAGTCCTTCACCGCCAACCTGGTCCGCCAGCATGCCTGTCTCCACTCACAAAACCTGAAGCTGTGCCTTGACTACGTGGAGAGCTGCTTCCCCTTCTTCATCTGCCTGCTGGGGCAGACCTACGGGGACTTCCTGCCTGGCTACACTCCCTTCATGTTCACCAAGGTCAAGGACTTCACAAGTCTGACCAAGGGGGAACAAAATCTGTACATTGCTGCCAAAAATGGCTACCCTTGGGTCCTGCAGACTCCCACCTGCAGCCTGACAGAGTTTGAGATCATGCAGGCGGCGTTTCGGAAGGAATCCCCATTTCAGTTCTTCTACTTCCGGACCTCGAACTTGCTGCTGAGGACTTTCAGCGAGGAGGAGGAGGAGGAAGAGCGGTCCCCAGCTTCTCTGATGAGCCAAGAGGAAAAGCTGAGAGTTGGGAAACTGAAGGCTAAGATCATTGGTAAAGGGCTTCAGGTCAGATTCTACAGAGACCTGGACGAGTTGGGGGAGATGGTTTTCAAGGACTGGTCAGCTGTTGTGGAAAAGCTCTACCCAGCCCCTACGATCATGGAAAACATAGGTCAGTAAGTGTAGAGATGGCCAGGTCCGCTGTCAGCAATCAGTGTCTCCTGGGTCTTCTGGAGAAGGAATTTAAAAAAAAATTTAATGTGCGCATGCGTCTGTGCGTGCGTGCGTGCGTGCGTGCGTGCGTGTGTGTGTGTGTGTGTGTGTGTGTTTGTGCATGCGCCTGAGTGCACGCATACACACTGTGTACATGCAGGAGCCTGAGGAGGTCAGAAGAAAGTGTCAGAACCCCTGGGACTAGAGTTCTAAGCAGCTGTGGTCTAGCAATGGATGCTGGGAACTGAACCTGAGTGCTCTGCAAGCAGACTCTTGGCACTGACGGGAAGAGCTCTTCACGCATCTGGAGATTATTAGAAGTTAGAGCAGAGAAGACCCAGAACACTGGCATCCGCGTGTAGGTCTAGAGGGGCGTTTTCACCCAGGCTCGATTTTTGTCCCCTCTGGTCTCATCTGCAGAGAATCGTGGTTATCATAAGTGAAGAAAAGCGCCCTGTGTCTAGAGGGTAGAGGCTGGGGACGTAACTGCACAGGATAGACCTCCACGATGCCAGCTGTCTGGTCCTAAATGCCAGTGTGCCACAGTTAGGAAAGGATCCTTTATTGTCTAGTGATGTGTGCATAGTGTCACATTTAACCTTTAAGGTGTAGCTCTTGAAGGATAACCTTCTGGTCTGGCCGATGAGCACGTGAAAACGGCTGTGCCATGGTTAAGTGTCTTCCCAGTGACACATGACTCCTAAGGGACCCATCCAGGTCTTTGGGTCAGGCCCCTCTGATTCTCACATCCTTATCTGCGGATCATTTACTACTCCGTGGAATCCACGAACGAACTAATATTCCATTCCGGGTCTGCTGGATTAGAATTTGCACTTTAGGGAGCTGACTAGGAGATTTGCATGCAAGCTAAAGTGAGAAGCCCTGCCCCACATCATATCGCCTCAAAACAATGGTTATGTTAGTGTTCTGAAAATAATGTCCTGTGAATGTGCACGTGGACGATTGAAAAGCCAGCAGCCCTTAAGAGTGCAGCAGGGGTTCTTCACCCAGACAGGCTTCGGGACGGAAAACTCGTCAAATAGCACGAAAGGAGGAATGTCCACATGCATGTGGTATGTTTACGGGTAAGAAGATGACTATGTTTGGTCACACGCTCAAGGAACGATGCACAAATGTTGCAGTTTCTAATGTAAGGGCTAGTGAATGTGGGCATACAACGCCACAGTAGATGGTGCATTCTCAGATCCTGTCTGGGACCAGAGAGTCAAGAGACCTTATGACGTGATTAGGAACAGGTGGGGACGTGGTGGCTCTAAGTGCTGGTGATGTGAAGCTGTTTGTCAGCCAAACCATGAGGGACCCCAGAAAAGAACATCGTCAGTCCGTCAGTCTTTTGGTTGTAAGTGATTTCAATAGAAAAGGAGGCTTGCCGGGCGGTGGTGGCGCACGCCTTTAATCCCAGCACTCGGGAGGCAGAGGCAGGCGGATCTCTGTGAGTTCGAGGCCAGCCTGGTCTACAAGAGCTAGTTCCAGGACAGGCTCTAGAAACTACAGGGAAACCCTGTCTCGAAAAACAAAAAAAAAAAAAAAAAAAAAAGAAAAGGAGGCTCGCAGAGTTTGGGCCCCGTTCCATCCTATTGCATTAAAACTTGCTTACAGAATTGCAGAGGCAGGGCTTAGCTCTGGTTCCTGTAGGCTTCATCCTGGTGCTCAAATGGTAGCCCTGGGCTTGGGTCTCAGCTGGGATCTGCTGTGCTGATGTGGGCTCAATGCCTTGAATTCCCCGTTATGGAAGGAAAACTGACTGCAGCAGCTCCAGGTTCAAAGCCAGAAGGATTGACGCTGAGTCTTAGAGTGGGGTCCCCTGTCTCTGAGCACCTGAGCTGGGTCATATGTTTGTATTTGACTCAGTCACTGGGGCCAAAAAAATATGTGATGTTCTGCGGAGCTAATCTTACATCTGGAAGAGCAGTCATGAGCTGAAGAGTGAGAACTGGGGACAGGGTTTCGGACTCTCGGTCCAGGCCTGTGCTAGGTCCTAGAGCTTCCAGTTCCAAGCTGTTGAGTTTGCAAGTTACTGTTGATAAGCACTGGTTTCTTGTATAAAAGTAATTTTTTTTTTCTTTTTTCTTTTTTTTTGGTTTTTCGAGATAGGGTTTCTCTGCAGCTTTTTTAGAGCCTGTCCTGGAACTAGCTCTTGTAGACCAGGTTGGCCTCGAACTCACAGAGATCCGCCTGCCTCTGCCTCCCGAGTGCTGGGATTAAAGGCGTGCGCCATCACCGCCCGGCTTAAAAGTAATTTTTTTAAAAAAAGCGAAGCATCTAAACAGTGCCCAGAACGTGTTAGCCCAGGAAATTCTTACAAAGGATGAATGACAACAGATGGGATCAGAAGAGTACCTGCATCCGACTAGAGCTCAAACCGTGGCTCATATTAGTTAATATTCCTTTATTGATCCCAATCTGAAACCTACCCGATTAACAGTCGCTAGTATGTAAAAGAATTGGGCTTTTCTCTATGTCTGGATTAAGGCCACATTATTTCGTTACGGGATTTATGTTAGTTTTTGATGTTCTGGATATGCATGCATGCATTTGATGTGCATGTAGAGGGCACTTGTGCTGCAGCGGGCATGTGGAGGCCGGAGGGTAGCACCGAGGAATTGCTTTTCTCCTTCTTTCAGGGATAAATTCAGGTCTTGTTGGGCCTCATTAGCCCTTGGTTTTGAATATTATCGAAAGATTAGCTTACTTTAGACTTTCTTCTTGTTTCGTTCTTAGTTTCAAATTACATGTATGTACGTATGTGTGAGTACGCATGTGGGGGTATGTGCACATGAGTTCAGGTGCTCTCTGACCCCAGAAGGTGTCGGAGCTGAAATTAAGGTAATTGTGACCCACCTGAGGGGGTGCTTGGAACTGAACTCAAGCCTTTGGCAAGAGCAGTATGCACTCTTAACTGCTGAGCCATCTCTTCAGCCCCCAGGCTTTGTTCTTAAATGGATTTATATACACTAAATGAATAAGAAGATTCATAATGGGTTCTATAATATCAATTGTTTATATTATATAAATTATAAATGTATAATTCAATAATAGAAATGTAAATTATTTATATTATATAAATTATAAAAATGTTTTGGAAGCAGGTGTTAAATTCTTTCCTTGTGGATCTTTGGGCCCCTTTAAGAATAACTCAAGTGGAGTGAGGCTCTCATAGTCTACAGCCAGGGCCATAGAAAGCCATTTGGTCAGCTGGTAGCCGCTGAAAAGCAATGTAGAGTTGTCGGTATATACGTGTGTGTGTGTGTGTGTGTGTGTGTGTGTGTGTGTGCGCGTCTTCATGTATGTGCAGGCACGTGTGGTGGCTGGGTCAGCTGCACATGTCATCTCTTGGGTCCGGGGGGGTCATGCAAAAATGGAGATAGACCCCCAAAGTCTAGTAACCCAGAAGCAAACTTAGTCCAGAAATCAGAATCCAGGAAAAAAATTTAAAAAAATAAAATAAAAAATCTCCATGGGCACAAAAAGCTTATCAACTAGCTGAGACCACAGCCAGAGATGTTTGTTTGTTTGTTTGTTTGTTTGTTTGTTTGTTTTTGTAAGACTGTGGCAGAGGCCGATTTCTGAACCCACTTTTGTTTTTGTTTTTATTTTTTTCGAGACAGGGTTTCTCTGTGGCTTTGGAGCCTACCCTGGAACTAGCTCTTGTAGACCAGGCTGGCCTCGAACTCACAGAGATCCGCCTGCCTCTGCCTCCCAACTGCTGGGATTAAAGGTGTGCGCCATCACCACCTGGCTTGAACCCACCTTTTTATAGTAGGGGCACCAAGCATTAGGTCTGAGCAAAGAAATTTTTACAATCTCAAGGTAAAACTCAGATACAGATTGTCCTACTTTACCGTCTCCATTAACAGAGCTTCTCAGTTAAACCAGTGTTTGTACTTATTCTATTGTCTTCCTTGGTACTTCCAGGTAGTGTTTTCTGAAGCCCTGTGCTCTCCCCTTTGATGCTGCCAGTTTCACATAGCAAGGGTAATGCATAACCCAGAGGTCATTTATCTATTTCCTAAATGTTGACTCAGCTCATATCCGTGGGCTAGCTCTCATTGTGCAGAGAGATGCTCTGGCCTTGTTGTAAAGCGGAGTAACCCACTGTTAATAGTTTATCCTCCAGCTGCTGAGAAAGCTGCTGACCGTCTGTTCTCATTCTCCTAGGCTTACAACTTTATATTTTTTTATTTCTACATTCCTATTTTTGGAATCTACATTTTTATATTCTCGTTCTCAGACCCTTCCTCATCCTCACGCTGATCAGCTTGTTTCAGCGTGGACTCGACTCTTAGAAGCTCCATGACACATGGATGGAAATGCTGTACAGACCCCTTTCTTTGTAAGCTAGCTTTCAAAATGAATGTCAAGCACTTCTACTATTCACAGAGAAACTGATGCAGTGGTGGGTTAATGTTAATTCAGGAGACTTGTAAGGTCCTCCTAAATTCTGTTGAAGCTCTTGGATCTTAGAGCTGGTCTTGGCCAAACTGGTTTCTAAGTCTATTCTGGGCTGAATCTCAACCCCAGGAAAGCTCAGTTAGTCATGGAAGTACAAGGTGTGTCTTTTGGGAATCTACCAGACCAACTATGTTTTGTTTCGTTTATTGATACTCTCCTTCATTCCCCACCTCACACGTCTGCAAGCAGAATAAGTTTGGGAATATACATCTCTTCAAAGACAGGAGGGTATTTTGGTAGGCCAGAATGCCCTGACCCTAACCAGGCAGTGGGTTTGGAACTGAAGCAAATTGGAGCCGGAATGAGCATTAGAGATCTTCTAGTTGTCTTGCCCTCCATATTTACCAGAATTTAGAAGACTACCTCATGGCAAGGCTGCATCTATGCCTGTGGCTATCGTCCATGTTGGAACATTTTACCTGAAGAAGAAAAAGCTATACTCCCCAATCTCTGCCCTGGAGGACATACATGTACACACATGCCTGAAAACTGAACCTCTGTACTAGCTAGCAGTTTGACTAGAAAACAGAATGTATGTATCAAGTCTAAGTTTGCTTTTAACCCTTGCTGCTCTCAGGTCATGAAAGTTGGATTCCGTGTACAAATGGCACGAGGAAGGTTACATGGTCTGCCCATGGCAGTGGTTTCCAAGCTGTGGGCCGTGACCCTTTGGGGAGGTTGCATATCGGATATTTATACTATGATTCATAGCAGAGGAAAAATGACAGTTATGAAGTAGCAACGAAGTAATTTTATGGTCGGGGGTTGCCACACCGTGAGGAACTGTGTTAAGGGGCTGCAGCATTCGGAAGGTTGAGAACCCCTGGACTATGGTTGTTTTCACTATTATATACGTTGGGCTATAAAATATGGCACAACCATAGAGAGAGAGCGGTACAGACACACGGAAGGGCGGGTTCCCTTCCTGGGCATTTAGAAGAGGCACACAGAACCGAAGATGCGAAACTACGAATCTAATACCTGGCTTCTCTTTTTCACCGTCGAGACTACAAACACAGTCTTGAGCGTTTGTATCATGAAGACTTCGCTGAGAAGTGCAAGCAAGTCTTTGTGATCTCCAAGGAGTCCAACAGGACCTTCGAAATCCTGGAAAAATTTGCCTTAAAAGATACCGGGCTTGACTCCGACAGTGCTCCCGGGCTTGACTCCGGCAATGCTCCCGCAGGTTCGGGCCTAGACTCCATCCTCAGGTAAGAGGTTCCTAAATCCTCATTTATTTTACGGGGCTAAGGTAAATGTGAGCCTCCAAATCCAGACTCTCTGGCCTCCTTTTCCAGTAAGTTTCTGTCAGAAAGACCCTGTGAGAGTCTACCCAGGCAGTGCCTCAGCGGTATGGCTGCCGCAACCAGCCCTGAACCGTGACACCAGGAGACATTCTAATGTGGAAGAGGGGCATCCCCGGGGGACCTCACTCACAGACAAAGAACTCCAAGCCGCTAATTACTGCTGAGAGATGGAGATTTAGTCCCTGGGGGGAGCCTTCTAATTAGTTATCTAATCCAGTGGCCAGCCCTGAAGTCACAGTACGTATGAGCAGCACTAAGCAGACTCGGCAGGTTATACTTACATATTTATGCATGTATATACATATAAATATAATACAATAATAATGAAGGGAAAAGAGGTTATAAACTTAAGAGGATGGGGAGCATGGGATGAGAGGGAGGGGAAATTATGTAATTATATTTTAATATTTAAAAATTGCAAAAATTTAAATTAAAAATTTGGTTAAAGGAAGAATAAAAAAAGAAAAATACCGTAGAAGCTGTGCTTCAGAAGCCGGGCGGTGATGGTGCACACCTTTAATCCCAGCACTCGGGAGGCTGAGGCAGGCGGATCTCTGTGAGTTCGAGGCCAGCCTGGTCTACAAGATCTAGTTCTAGGACAGGCTCCAAAGCTAGCCATTCTGCTTTTTTGAAGCTTTTCTGTATTTCACATGCTCTTGAGGTGAAAGGGGGGCTCTGAAGGGCCGAGGAGCGGTCCTTTTCAGTCTCATTCATCAACATTTGCTTAATGGATCCCTGAGGATTGTGGAATGACCGTAAGCAAAAGAAACTAAGGGAAATGAACGATATTATGCCATTTATAAAGAGCTTCCACCTATGTCAGTATAAATTGTATCGATATGTTCACCAAGCACTTATTAGGGTTACTTGGGTTGATAAGGAATCAGCTTATTACACGCGATGCATGCAGTCATTTTTGGTTTATCAGGTGTCCTGCACAGAACAGCCAGCCCCCTCATCTCTTCCACCAGTGGTGCTCATAGACCCGCTTCCCACCCACAGGCGCCGATGGATGAGGTAGCATAGAAGGCTGGGGTTATGGATGGCATCCCTCCAAGTCTCGTTTCTAAAGACAGGAAGCCTCCGTAGAACATTATTTTCAGCTCCTCCTCTAGCTCTTCCTGTAGGTCTCCTTTATTCTGTAAGAGTTTTGTGATTTGGAACAAGGCTGCAGTAGCCGGGATGGCACCGGCAGGCCTTCCTATCCTAGTTCCTATCCTAGGCTCAATACTCCCATGGCAGGCCCCTCAGCGCGACCACCGAACTTTCTGGTGGATCTGGGTACCCGTGCTAGGTTACGGCAGGGCAGCGTGAGAGTCAGCCGACGCTTTTAAGACTGTAGGCGAATACATAGGTTAACAATGTTAGGCTTGTATAGGTGAGTCGGCAGAAGCAGAGAGTCAGGGTGTTTCTGCTGAGAGAGAGTGGGGACAGAAAGGAGGGCGACTATTAAGGGGACAGAGGTTTTTGGGGATACTGGATGCGTTTTGGAGTTAAGTAGCGGTGATGGTTATATATCCTTGTATAATGAAATCAGCAGTGTACTTTAAAACTAACATTTTTGCTTTGTAGATTCTCAGTGTTTTATTGTTTTTGAATAGGTCATTGTTTTTTTTGTTGTTGTTGTAATTGAAGAATTTAAATTGGACCCATTAAGAGCGCAATGATTAGTTAGTCTTTTAACTGTGTGGAAACACCTAGGTCTCTGTTTGCTTTACCATCTGGATCACTGCCCCGTACTGCGTGTTCCTGAACACTGTGTGTAAGTCAATACAAGAATGTTCCTTGTTCTAAGGTGTAAAGCATGACCTCAATACCAACTTCTTTCTTTACTTCTGACTCCTTCAGACTCAATCTCTCTGTGTAGCCCTGGCTGGCCTCAAACTCACTCTGTGGTCTAGGTCGGCCCTAAACTTCTGGCCATCTTCCCGTCCGTGTCTCCCGAGTACTGACATAAGCATGTGCCGCCATGCCAGGTCATACATCAGCCTTCTAGCAATAGAGATTTAGTAAGAAGGTTTCCATTTGTCGTCCATGACGACTCTGTCTCTGTTTACACAGATGCATCTCATATGTGTTTGTACTCGTTGATTTGACCTGCTTGGTGTCACACACAGTTTTCAGACTCACGGGATATTACAGTGAACAAAAGAGCCAAAATCCCCGCCCCTGCGGCATTGGATCCTGGGCACAGGGACTGACTAAGCAGCATGTGTGAAGTGTGTAGTGTGCTCCATGTCTTCAAGGGCCAGTGGAGCAAACTGAAATGAACGGGGCCGGCAGATAGGGCGAGGGAAGGCCCTGGGTGATGAAGTGATGTGTGGGTAACTAATGAGTGAGGCAGCCGCTATGCAAACGTGGAAACATGACCTGGAAGAACATTCCAGACAGAACTGTAAATACAGAAGCCCCAAGGCTAGAGAAACAGCAGAGATGCCAGGCAGGGAAAGGGCGGGGATGGAGACCAACCGATGGCTGTCTGGTCTCACAGGTCACCTAGATGACATATTTCAACAAGCTTGCCCTGGCTGATGGCAGAGGTAGAAGAAGGACTCAAAATCAAATCCCAGTTTTGAAAGTTACCAGTGAAAACCTGGCAGTGGTGGTGCACGCCTTTCATCCCAGCACTCGGGAGGAAGAGGCAGGCGGATCTCTGTGAGTTCGAGGCCAGCCTGGTCTACAGAGTGAGTTCCAGGACTGCCAGGCCAGGGCTACACAAAGAAACTCTGTCTCCGACCCCCCAAATAATAATAAATAATAAATAAATAAAAAGAAAGGAAATTATTAATGAAGAAATTTAAGTAATAGAGCATTGATTCCCAATTTATATCGATGAAGACAAAATTATTGCAAAGTGGCGGGTTTTTAGTGACCCACGTGAGAGTTTTTATTTTATGCACATTGGTACAACAATGTCAGATTCTCTGGAACTGGAGTTACAGACAGCTGCGAGCTGCCATGTGGATGCTGGGAATCAAACCCGGGTCCTCTGGAAGCGCAGTCAGTGCTCTTCACCGCTGAGCCGTCTCTCCAGCCCTATTTCAGCCTTTTAAGCTGTCCTCTGACACCGCCAACTTGACTTCTGGTTTCCGTGCTCCGTTTCAGTCAGTCAGTCAGTCATTTGTTGTCAGGGGCTGTTCCAGTCAGTAAGATAATCCATCCTGATATTCACTGTCAGTGGAAAATCGTCACACACACAAACACGTGCGCACGCACACACATGTGCACAGGCGCGCGCACACACACACGCACGCGCACACAGCACAGGCACACACATATTCTGTATGACTGGGACCTCATGTATGATAGGCAAGCACTCTACTACTGGACTATATACCCACCCCCAGGCATTTTTTCCTTATTTTTCTTGAAACAGGGTCTCACTATAGTATCTAGGATGGCCTTCAACTTGTGATCGATCCTTCAGCCTCAGGATCCCAAGTAGCAGAGATTACAAGTCAGCACCATTAACCCTAGCTGATACACACGAATCTTTCCTAATCACCAGTCTGAGGTGATGGTGCATGCCCATGATCCCAGCACCGGGGAGGTGAGAAGGGAGGGTCAGGAGTTCAAGACCGTCCTTGGCTACTTAGAAAGTTCGAGGCCAGCCTGAACAATGTGAGATCCTGTCTGAAAAAGAAAGAAGTAAAAAAAAATAAAGTAGGTGTAAGTCACAAGGCTAGAGTCTCTGTCACGATATTCACAGGCCAGAGGTACCTCTGCGTATACAGTGACAACTAAGCACCAGAACACAACAGTTGTTTAGGCAACGTTGCTAGTTCACACACTCTGGCAAAAGTGCAAGTACTTCCCAGTCAGCAATGCCGGTGGCGGGTTCCTCGGAATTCCAGTCTGTGGGTTTCAGAGCAGATGAGCGAGCGTTCCTGTGTGGCGCGCTCCTCTTTCTCCTCGTCTTCCAGTGTGACTTACGTCACAAGGACAGCCTGGTGGCAGCGGGATGGACAGAGCAGACAGACAGGATGGCGGACCGGGGTGGTAACCTTTTCTCTCTAGACCTTGAGCCCTTGACCGTACTTGACGCTCACGTTGGACAGTCCTAGGGTCTGTCTAGCCAGGAGCCTTCCGAAGTTCCCGTCTCTACTCTACTAACCTCGTGTCGTACAAAGCTGCAGGTCGGAGGAGGAGTGATTGAAGCCTCCTGAAGCCTCCCGACTTAGGCCAGAGCATCACCTCTCTTAGAGGGAAAATGTCTCCTCTCCTTCCCTTTCTTGGTAAATATCCATGCCTGCCACTTACCCTTCTGTTTTTCAGAGTAAATTCCCTTCCGACTTACAAGTCGATTTTGCTCTTGTCGGGGGAACGCGGCTGTGGGAAATCCACTCTCATCGCCAACTGGGTCAGTGACTTCAGAAACAAACATCCCGGAGTGTTGATGATCCCATACTTTGTGGGAAGCACGTGCGAAAGCAGTGACATCATGACCGTGATCCACTACTTCATCATGGAGCTGCAGCACAGAGCCCACGGTAACGGAGTCAGCCTCACGGGCAGGGGACAGCATGAGCCCCCCTCCCTGCCCCCCCCCACGGTAACGGAGCCAGCCTCACGGGCAGGGGACAGCACAAGCCCTCCTCCCTGCCTCCCCATGGTAACAGAGCCAGCCTCATAGGCAGGGGGGACAGCACAAACCCTCCTCCCTGCCCCCCTGCTAGTCTTTCTGCACATCACTCTTACTTAAAAAAAATAATAATTTATTGCCGGGCAGTGGTAGTGCACACCTTTAATCCCAGCACTCGGGAGGCTGAGGCAGGCGGATCTCTGTGAGTTCGAGGCCAGCCTGGTCTACAAGAGCTAGTTCACAGGCTCCAAAGCTACAGAGAAACCCTGTCTTGAAAAACCAAAATTAATAATAATAATAATAATATATTCATTTTTATCTTATGTACATTGATGTTTTTCCTGCATGTATGTTTGTGTAAGAGTGTCAGAGTTTCCTGAAACTGGGGTTATAGACAGTTGTGAGTGGCCTTGTGGATGCTGGGAATTGAACCCACCTGTGGAAGAGCAGCCAGTGCCCTTAACTGCTGAGCCATCTCTCCAGCCCCCACTTTTACTTTTTATAAATAACAATATGACTGCTTTAATCACCTCAGGTCACCTGTCAAACTAAAACCCAAAAGTTCATAAGACCAGAAAAAAAAAATTGATTCTGACACAAGCGTGAACCTTAATATAAAAAAGAAAAATCATTAAAAATGTTGTGTCCTTTTCCCATGAAAATAAAATCATGACTCAAAGGATAATTCATGTAAAAATTGTTAAAGTGCCATCTGAATTAGAAGTGAGCAGTTCTTGGGCCAGGTGTCGCCGCCCACTCCTTTCTGTCCCAGCCCTCAGAGGGAAGCAGATCTCTGTGAGTTCCAGGACAACCTGGTCTACAAAGCAAGTTCTACAGAGAAACCCTGTCTTGTAAAACAAAAGACAAAACGAAGACCAAAAACGAAAAGAAAGAGAAAGAAACAGTTCCCTTGGGACTGGCCTTCTCTTGTCTTGAGTAAATCCTATGGCTTCACCCCCATATCCTGCTTCTCTCTTCCTAGAGCTTCTCTCCTTCCTGGTGATAGTCAACTCCGTGTCTCTTGATTGAGTAGCAAGCAGCGTTCATCCCTGTGGTGCCTGGAGGAAATAGAGTCTTTCCTCTCAGAGGCTGTTCTAGAAAGGCCCGCCTCTGCCTGGGGCTGGATCAGGGTCCTCACCTGCCCTGACGCTGGGGTCTTAGCACACACTTCCCCGTGTTGTGTGGAACATGAAATTATTTTTGTTGCTACTTCATAACTGTGATTTTGCTGCTGTGACGAACTGTAATGTTAACTATCGGATACGCAACCCAGTGGAAGGTGGGTTGACTGCCCAAAGGGGTCTCGACCCCCACGTTGAGAACGGCTGGGCCAGAGGAAAGGGGGGGAGTGGAAGAGGCATGCCTGTCCCTCCAAACCGGAGGCCTGTGCTTCCACCACCGTTCAAGGAGTTGGCCGCATAAAATATCAGGCAGGTTTGGAAGACTAGCCCCTCCCCACGGAAGGGATGACGCTGCCGGGACAGGTAGCCTCCTCCTCATCTCAGTAGAGGCTAACCAGATAGAAACCAGAAGGGAGGACATTTCAGGCAAAGGGGAAAGGTCAAGTCATGCTATAGTTCCAGAGCTGTCTCTCAGACAAAGCAGGAAGTGAGCCCAGAGCTGCTTCATTTGGGAGGGAGTTGTGTAGGGCAGAACGTCAGGTGTGCGTTCTGTTATTTGTAGCTAGAACGTAGTGGAGGTTCTAAGCAGGGGATGGCACTACTCGCTGCATGGGAAATGGACGCAGGGAAGCCAGCCCGCAGACAGGGAGGGACACTTATCATTGGTTATTGAACGGGTCCTAGCAAGATGACGGACATGTTGGTTGAGGGTTGTGGGTAGTTTGAGAAGTTGCTGAAGAACTGGATGTGGGTTGAAGGAAAGGGGAAACTGAGGACAATTCCTGTTTCTGGGTTTTAAGGAACTAAATGAAAGACAAGGGCCGCTCACCGAGACAGGCAGTGCCCGTGGGATGGGGGAGGGAAAGCAGGTTTGGAGGAAGTCAAGGGTTCTGCTGTGGATGCAGGGTGTGTTGTTCCCACAGTGAGAGCAGTCAGGAGGCCTGTGCTAAATTCAGCCTGTCCTGAGACCCTGAGAACTGTATTCAAACCTACACCTACGACTTACTAGTCCTATGGCCTTGGGTAAGTTATTTTAACTTCCTGTGGCTTGGTTCCTAGTTGTTTTTTTTGTTTATTTTTATTTTTTGAGACAGGTCTTCTGTAGCTCAGGGCGGTCTCAATTTTGTTGTGTGGTCAAGGTTGGCCTTGAATTCCCAGCTCCCCAAGTACTCCAATCACAAGCCTGCCATACCCAGCTTTGTTTTTCTATGTGTACAAATGTGGGTATCAAAGGAAAAGTATCTTTTAGGCATTTAAGAGGCTTAGCTAGGATAAAGTACAAGACAAAGGCATTCGGGTGCGGTGTAAGCCTGGCGTCCCGTAAGCACTGATAAACAGTAGTGGGTACAAGTGTTCTGTGTCTGCACTGTGCGGGTATTCACATGAGGCTGACTGTGCCTGCTGGTGACACTGCTCATCTCTTGCCGTCCACCCGTGTGTCCACCCGTGTGTGCTCCTAGGTCCTGAGTAAATCTGAGGTCCCTCACAGTGTCTTTGGAAGCGTTCATACAATCCACGTGGGGGCAGGGTGAGTGTGGACAGCTGAGTTCTTTCTGGTTGCACTTCCCGGGGCCGGAAAGCAGGTTACATCAGAGTCAGCAGAAGCAGGTGTGACCGACCGTCTCAGTAGGCTCCTAGGTCTATTCTGGCACATCCCCTAGGTGTTCGCCTGGGCCAGGCAGCTGATGATGTAAGCTTGGCTGAACACACCCAATTATGATTTTATCCCCGAAGTGAGCTGTTATTTTAACGAGCGTGTCTTGGGACTCAGGAAAGGCCCAATAAAAACAGCTGCTGTCTTTCAGACGAGCAGCCTTTTAGTCTGGCGGCGGCAGGACGGATTCAGAAAAGCCTGGGTAAACCAGACAGCTCTCCGTGTGAGCTCCGTGTGAGGCGGGGGTGGGAGCGTGGAGTGGGGGGGGGGCGGGGCGGGGCGGGAGAGGAGACTTTGGACTTGACCCACCGGCTGAGCCTGAGCGCTCCTGAGTAGTTTACTGTTTACTCAAGCTCTCTTCCCAGTTTCTCACCAGTAAACCTACCCCCTAAGGCTGCGTGCGAGAGGAAAGGTAAACGTGGAAGGACTGACAATGGTACCCGGCACCCTGCCCCTACTATTATTTTGCTGCTGCGGTTATTTGTTAGTAGGATTAGTATTCCTCCCTGGGTTGGAGAAAGAAGCAGCAGGGTGCACGATTAAGGGAAGGAGACCCTCCCCCTCCCTTTCTAGGTACGGGCGCAGAGAGGCTGCCCTGGGAGTCTGCCCGGTAGCCTCTGCAGCCTGATTAGAGTCGAGGCTGTGCGGCGTTTTCAGGGCTGCACGCGCTTCACTGCTCAGCTGGTTTCCGGGATGAGGTGGGCGTGGGCTCAGACGTGCGGCTGAGAGAGCGCCAGCGCACGCTGCAGGTTCAGCCACTTCGGCCCGGTTTCCCGAGACGCACCCCTGTTCTCTGCACCTGCAAGCGGTTTCTCAGTGAGATGTGAGCAGGGACTCTTCCTCCCTGGGACAACAACTGCCATGTGTGACCCGTCTGTTTTTCTGGCCCCAGCTTGGGCCTTCCAGGACAAAGTATCTGGTGGAGGCGAACGGCCACTCTCAGGAACTCCTGATATCCTGTCCCCTCCCACCTTGCTAGCAGCTGGCGTCCCTTCTCAAGCTTTGTTCTTTTTTTTTTTTTTTTTTTACATTGAGGGTTTTTTTTTTTTTAATATTTATCTATTTATTATGTATACAGTATTCTGTCTGTGTGTATGCCTGTAGGCCAGAAGAGGGCACCAGACCCCATTGCAGATGGTTGTGAGCCACCATGTGGTTGCTGGGAATTGAACTCAGGACCTTTGGAAGAGCAGGCAATGCTCTTAACCTCTGAGCCATCTCTCCAGCCCTCAAGCTTTGTTCTTGATGCAATTCCTTTCCACCACGTTCCATAGTATCGAGTGGCAGTCCCAAAAGGCGAGTTCTACAGATTGAAGACTCCCTGAGCACCGGGCATTGGGTTAAGAGCTTAGTCAGCACCTTGTTCTAGGCCCTTAACTAGCGTTAGCATCCTCACAAGGAGACCAGGGCTCAGAGTGGCAGCATCACCAAGCGACACGTGGGTAGAGTCGAAGCTGGGACTCCGATTGACTTTGAAACTCAGTGCTGCCCCGCGTGGCCTCCGAGAGGCAGCGAAGGAAAGTCTTTTGGAAGATCTTGATCTTCGCTAGTATCGCTCCGCACGGCTGTCAGGAGAACCTGCCCATGAGTTGATGGATAAATGGGCAGACAGCCTCAGCTTGGTGACGGGCTTTGTGCCCTGGGCCAAGATCACTTCCTGGCTTGGCTTCTTGCCCTCTGCTGCACAAGTTTGCTTTCTTTGGAGTAGACCCATCGCTGTGTTCATTCACTAATCTCGATTTCCTCGGCTGATGAACTCATTCCTTAAGCGTCTGTTCACGGGCCACCCCTCTGTAAGCGGGCTGATGGGCTCCCTGACTGACAGCCAATGTAGTCCCAGCCGCACCTGATGGTGCTGCCTGTGGATGGGACTTCTCCTTCTTCATTCCCCAGGTGACTCACGAAGGTCCCAGTATTGTTTGTTTTAGTGTTTGTCTCCCTCTGCAAGCCCTGTGAGTTTAGAGGTCATGTCTGTTTTATTGGTCATTGATATACCTAGTGCCTGGTGCAGGCGTAGAAGATTCCGAGCAAACTTGTGTTGAATGATGCCTCCACACACGTGAACACACACACAGGAGCATGCATACACACAGAGAGCAACCAAGTCTGCCTACTGGTAAGTCACTAAATGGGAATTTAAACTAAATTTCAATTAAATTAAAATTTTAATTTGAGATATCAACATTTAAATCAGACCTTTCATAGAGACAGATTGGGTCTTTCCAACAAAGGGAACTATCTAGGATCAATTTCTATCTTTATCTTTAACATAATTTATTTAACATAATTTATTACTATCTTTATCTTTAACATAATTTTAAGAAAAAATAGTTATGCCTACTAGAATGTCTTCTGCTCAGAGCTTTCCTTCATTGTGATGGTTTTGTATCAAACTCCCATAGAACTTTGGACTCCTGGGAAGGTGGAGATAGGAGGGGTCTGTGGAGCTCACCCGTCAGCTGGTGCGGCAGCAGTGAGCTTCAGTTTCAGAGAGAGACCCTGTCTCAAAAGCTGAGGTGGAGAGTAATTGAGGAGGACACACCAGACACTTACCCCTGGCCTCCAGACACACATACACACGCACGCACACACGCACAAACACACGCACACACACACGCACAAACACATGCTATTTTCATATGGAATCCTGAAAATGTACTGGAGACACCTGGTGACAAATGCCACCAACCGCTTTGGCCTGAATGTCTCGAGGAAGCCAGCCAGGCACGCCCGTGCCCGTGTCCACTGCACAGCTGTGAGCAGCACTCAATGCTCAGCCTCCCTGCCCCCCAGCCCATCAGCACATCCTAGCCGTGACCGGAACGTTCTCACCTAATTTGAGATTTCTGTATTGTAGGTCCCCAGATTGAAATGGACTTCCTTAATGAAGACTCGAATGTCTTGGTCTTTCCGCTTCTTGTAGAAGTGTTCCTTGCCTCCATCAGCTTGAAGCCATGCGTGCTTGTACTCGATGGGATTGAAGAGCTGATTGGCATTTATGGGATTTCAGGTCAGAAGGTAACAGCTCTTAAAAATTACACTTCCTTTATGAAAAAAGCCCCCAATTTTTATGTTTAATATGTTTCTATTGCGTTGTGTTCCTAGGTATATCCATCATTGACTTTAAATATTGCCTTGTATTTTATTAGACATATATTTACCAGGCATTACCATGGGCGGGTACCAGATTTAAATGTAGCAAAGTACTCTTTTTGTCTCAGAATCAAAGGTCTGTAGTATACACAGACATCCAGAAAGAGACTACTCATCATCCTTGGTGGGAGAGAGGTCAAAGAGATGCTAGGTGTTGTCTATGGCTCAAAGATAATGAAGTGGTGGGATCCGAATCCAGACACACAGAGCCAGTGGGATGGCTCAGTGGGAAGGATGCCTGCTGCCATGGCTGACAACCTGAGCTGAATATCTGGGGTCCACAGATAGGAGAGAGATGACCCCCAAAGCTGTCCTCTGACCTCCACACGTGCCACGGCACCTGCCTGCACCTATACATGTGCACACAAGGAAATGAAAGTGTAATTAAAAATTTAACAACAATCAAGAAAAGATCATATTAGGTGTTTAACTCATGATAGTTTTATTGCAAAAAGTAACTTTTTTTAAAAAAATATAACAGGGTTTTCTTATTTTACTAAGCAGGTTCAGTTTGCCCTTTGCTAGAGTTCCTTTGTTAGATGTCACTGTGGGTGATTCTTCAGAGGTTTGAGATTTTATTAAGTTGTTTGTAGGAACCTGTTTTTAAGAGTCCAGATTTGCACTGTTAGATTCAGCATAGATGTATCGGTCAAATAGTTTTACTCTGTATGAATTTGTATTTCTTACTACCAAATGGTTTTCTATCCGAGTCACTCTTGGTGACGTAACCCGCCCTGGCCCTGTACTCACACCCAATATCCCATCCTCTCTAAGTGTGAAAACCATCAGCAACGTACTTTTAAGGTCTTTCAAGTTTTCAGATGTCTCCCACAGGCGAAAGACTTCTCGTGGCTGCCACGCTCCCTCCCCCCTCACTGCAAATTCATTCTGAGCACCGTCTCCTCCAGCCTGTCCTGCAAATCGCTGTGCACCCGCCCTGATGTGCGGATTGTGGAGTTCTCGGGCACGGGGGACGAAGACACGAAGTTCAGCATCTTCAGACAGCATCTCTCCACGCCTGACAGAGAGCACTTTGGGCACAGCAAACCCATTCTGAGGAAGAAGCCGAACCTGAACCCCCTAAAGCTCACCATCATCGCCAGCGAGCTGCAGGAGTGCAGGATCTACCGCAATGAGTTCCAGTGTCTGAGGGAGTACCTAGAGGTGGCCTCCATCCCGGAGCTCTGGGAGCTGATTCTGAAACGCTGGGTTGAAGATTACGGTTGGAATCTGAAGCACAAAGAGGCGAAATCAGACACGGTGGCTGCAGGAAAAGGTTTGGGCAGTTTGGATGTCTTGGTGGGCGTCCGCTCGCTCAGGAGAAGGGTCTCGGGAGGGAACACAGACTTAATTGTCAGAGGAAACACAGGACTTAATTGGATTTGAATTCCAGATCGATAGCAAATAATATTTTGGGGGATATAAAAAGAAAAGAGTGGTATTCCAGGGGCCGGAGAAATGCTCAGCGGAGGACCCGAGTTTGGGTTCCAGCATGCACTTCAGGCAGCTCACAGTTACTCCAACTCCATTTCCTGGAGACCCTTCTGGCCTCTGCAGGCACCTGCATTCGCATGGTGCACATAAACTCACGCAGACTCATACCGATAATAAATAAATCTTTAAAAAATAATATTACGAATAGAAACATGTCTCTGATACTGCGTGGGACGCACTCGATCACTTATTGGATTCTAGAAAAATAACAAGCACTTCTCAGAATAAATATGTCCCAGATGTTGCATGGGGGCTTATCGGTACTAAAAATTAGTTCATCTAAAATTCATATTTAACTCATCTTCTTATGGCCAAATGTGGTGACTCTGCCTAAAGAGGTACATGTTGACCATAAAGAGAACTGTATTAGGCACAAATCTAGGGCTTTTCAGGGCTCAATATAAACCGCTCTCTTGATCCACGGTTGTACTTTTGGCACAAGCTTATCTAGTAGTTCAGGTATACTCTCCATGTCTCCAGCCAATGGGGCCTCTTAAGTCTGGCAAGAATCCTAATACATTCCATGCTTCCCTTGGATGGAACCTTGGTGCCCGGGTGTCTTTTGTTGTCATTGCCCTGCACAGTCTTCTGCTGTGGAAACGATCCCAGGTGAACCTCCTTGGGTTGGCTTCTCCAAGGAGCGCAGTGTCTTTTCTTGGTTAGTCTGTCTCTGCTGCCCCCTGCTGGTACAGTCCCTCATCCACATTGGTTAGTCTGTCTCTGCTGCCCCCTGCTGGTACAGTCCCTCATCCTCACACGGAAAGCCTCAACTCGGCTTTTGTTTTGTTTCTGAGACAAGCTCCCTCTATGTAGTTCTGGCTGGCCTGGAACTTGCCATGTAGACCAGGCTGGACTACAGCTCACAGAGTTCCACCTGCTTTTGCCCCCCAGGTTCTAGGACTAAAAGCGTGTGCCCCCACACCCGACTTCTTGAGTCTTGACTTCCTATCAGCTCTCCCCTAAATCTTTCTCCGTTCCGCAACAGCTTTCTTCCTAGGTGGGAAAAAAAAGCCAGTAGCACTGTTAGCTCATCTTGTGAGTCGATTGTTTGTGGTAAACGACGTATTCTAGAATTCCAAGCAGACTTTGGAAGTTTTTTTTTTTTTCCTCTCCAGCCTTTGTCTGTGCGGTAGGCCTGTAAAGTCTGGTTTGAAACAGGCTTTCCTCGTGTTGTTTCAACTACATCAGTCTTCCCTTCCCTCGTGGAGCCTAGACTGGAATGGGCATGGAGAGGCGGATGGGGAGTACAGGATGCATTGATTACCGCTACGCTCTGTGACGTGTCCCACCCAATCTTCTGCTCTGCGGTTTGCATTTCTATCGAGGAATGGATTTCAAGCTTACCGTACCATCCCCCACCTCCGCAGAGGTGGAAGTGGGGTCCCCTAGAAGAGTCACACAGGCCATCGGACCCAGTCTGTGCAACCCCGTCCCTGGACTGCGCAGTAAAGCCCAGGCTTCTTCTTCCAGGGACTGCAGCTTCCCAGCACCGGCCAGCCATCCCGACTGGTCTGGGGAGCTCCACCACAGGTCTAGGAACAGCCTGGCTGAGTTCAGTCAAGGTCAGGGGAAGCTTCATCAGCTGGGCTTTAGACCCACCTCTACCCGGAGACAGCAGGTGATTCAGGTTCCTTCATTCTAGAGAAGGCAGTGGATCATGGTGCTTCGTTTCTCCGCCATCTGGTTTTACTCTAGCTGGCAGATAGAAAACCAGAGACAGGACAGACGCTGAAGGGCCGTTTGGTGGTACCCGTGGGTGTGAAGGAAACACTTCTGCAGGTACCTGCATCAGAACTGGCACCACTGGGCGGCATGCTCAGTAGGGTGATCGCACCTGTCCCAGAGTTGGCTGTTACCCGGTGGGTAACGCCATGGGCTCTGAAGGTAGGCTGGGCTCAGATCCCCTCTCAGCACCTCCTCCTGGGTGACTTTGGTCACTTGCGCACTCCTTTGTCAGTATATATCTTGGTTGAGGGAGCCATGCCCACTCTCACTGACTCACACTCTCCTGTGTTTCTGTCCCCACCATTTCGGCTGCGCAGGGTTGAGTGGCTGGGTGGCAGATGTGCTGTGTTTGCTGTGCATCTCACACTGCGGGCTGGCTGAGGATGAGCTGCTCCAGATTTTGGACATGCTGGGCTACAGGAACCACCAAAAAGTGACCTCGGTGCACTGGGCAGCCTTCCGCAATGCCTCCAAGCACTGGATCCAGGAGAAACCCAACGGCCTCCTCTGCTTCTGGCACCAGTCCCTGCGGTGTGCAGTGGAACACAAGCTGCTGGGTGAGGAACCGCACATGAGGATGCCCCGGGGCCAAAGGGAGGGAGCGTCGGCATTCCTCTGGTGGAATATGCAGGACCCCAGTTGCATAAATTAAAGGAGACCTCTGACTTCAGTGACTGAGCACTCCAGGGGTTTCCCTCAGGGAGCAGACTGGTCCCTCTCAGCTCCTTCCGGAAAACTACCATGTCATCTTCTAAAAATGATTTTTTAATTACAAGTGATGATTCTGGAATCTTACAGAACCGATAGATCTTATGCAATGTGCTTAGCTCCTTTAAACTCTGTTTCTCACTTGCAAAATAAGGATAATGGTGATATTTACCTTGAGGGCAATAAGAGCTCGTATAAGCATAGCATCACATCTGTTACCTCCATAATCTCCGGGGCAGCCAGCTGTTTGAATGACAGTTTTCTAGGTCCTTTGCTGGTTGGGACTGTATGACCGTGTGGCCATGCAACATTTAAGATGATTCTCCTCTGGCATTTCTCAACCTGGATTAGAGTTCCAGGCCCTCAGTCCGAAGGCAGACGTAATGAGCCTTTGTTCTCCGAAGGTCAGCAGTTGTCAGTGTAGTGTATGAGGCTCACTAGGTCTCAGGTGTTCGAGGCTCAGTCTGTCCCCAGAAGTGTGCTACAGTGTGTGAGCGCAGGCCAGACCTTCCCTCCCATCCCTGTGTAGTTGGAGGAGAGCAGTCCCCTGGTCTCTGTTTTTTAAGTAGCTTCCCTTGTCATTGGAGGATTCTTAGCCTTCTCTTCCTCATGAGGCTATTTTGTAAAAAGAACAAATGAAATTCGGTGTTATCTGCAGCATCCCGTAACCTCATCCTTTTCCATGTGTGCTGGGCATTGGATCCAGAGCCCGTGTGTGTTAAGCACACAGTCTACAATGAGCTACACCCCAGCCCAAAATATTGGTAATTTTAGCCTTTGTGCTTAACACTTCCAAGTCTGGACTCAGACTATTATCTGCCCCATTTATTTTCTCTCCCACTTCCTACCTTACTTTCTCAATGTGTCACCCACAGAAAAGCCTTCACTGTGTAGCGAGGGGGCGGGGGAGAGTCTTCTGTTTCTTCCATGGGTCTCATAAGCATCTCATTGTCACCAGAACATATGTGCACACTTTTGACGAAATGGCCCAAACGCCCCAGAGGGCACCAGATCTCATTACAGATGGTTGTGAGCCACCATGTGGTTGCTGGGAATTGAACTCAGGACCTTTGGAAGAGCAGGCAATGCTCCTAACCACTGAGCCATCTCTCCAGCCCCGAGTTGTCATATTTTTGCGATAGCGTTTCCATACCCTAAGAAAGTTGGAACTGTGAGGCTGCAATTGGTTTTGAAATAGGTGTAATCACTCCGGTCAGAGAGAGCAGCGCACACGTGCCCCAGAACATGGTAAACCACAAGAAGGCGCACTTCCACCAGGTCTTGATAAGGTACTTCCAGCGGCAAACCGTCTTCTGGAGAGCATATCAGGAGTTGCCATGGCACATGAAGATGAGCGGCTGTTGGGAAGGCCTATGCAGCTTTGTCACCAGCCCCGGGTAAGTCCTGCTAGCTTCAGATGGGATGTTGACGTCACTTTAGCAACATGGCTTCCCTGTGCAAAGCGTTCATTTATTCATGTGTGGGACCTGCATGTGGAATCCCCCCAGGATGATCTGTCCGTCACTACCGCATTCTCCTCCTTCAGTCCCGTGTGTGTTCTTCCAGGCATTCTATAGAGACAAAGGCAACAGCTGGACAGGATCGAAGGTGGGCCATGCTGGTGGCCGGTGGGGCCATGCTGGTGGCCGGTGGGGCCATGCTGGTGGCCAGTGGGGTCATGCTGGTGGCCAGTGGGCCATGCTGGTGGCCGGCGGGCCATGCTGGTGGTGGGATTCTTGTCCTTGCTTTTCTTGGCTGTCCTTTCTCCCTTCCTTTCTCAACTTCCCTCCTGTGTCCTGACGCATTAACTCAGTTTATTGAGGTCTCACCTGCCTCTGGCCCCTGGCCCTGTTCTAGCTCTCGACTAAGACCCAGCACTAAGCCCTTCTCAGTTTCCACACATTGGCGGAGGGGTAAGATGTGGAGCCAGACAGTTACCATCCTCGGGGGACCATGCTTCGTGTGAAACTGCAAGCACACGAGTTGGAGGCACCCCCTTGTCTGGGAGGTAGAGCCAGGGTAGTTGGGGAGAACTGACTCTTACTACGGAAGAGAAAAAGGCTCATAATTATCTGGTGACAGCCAAAAAGCTTCAAGAAGTGGATGGGACTGGCTGTCCTACAAGGCTCTGGGGATAGTAAGGGAGGGAGGGGAAAAAGGATGTAAGGGCCAAGGATGGGGACATGGGTAGCCAGAGCACATCTGGGCACCATGTAGCCATTGTACAAGCACTCTGTGCACCTGTGGTGTCTGTACAAGGTTGGGGCCATCAACATCTCTTTATAAATTGGGGGGGAGGATGGTAGGGTGGTCTCTGTCTTCCCTCAGGCTTTCGGCAGTCAATGGTTTTGGGGGAGGGATGTCATTTTTTTTTCAGTGGTATAGTCATTGATAAGGTGCCCATGTTCCTGCCACTTGTGCTTATGCGAGCAACCCTAGTTAAACTTTGTGGGACATACACACACATGCATGCACACACATGCATGCACACACATGTGCACACACATGTGCACACACACATATGCACACATGTGCACACATACACAGATGCTTGTATGTCATGGGAATATAGCTCAGCTGGTGATGTGGGATTTCCCTCTGTATGCTGTGAACATGTCTTATTATCATTGGTTAATAAAGAAACTACTTTGGGCCGGGCGGTGGTGGCGCACGCCTTTAATCCCAGCACTCGGGAGGCAGAGGCAGGCGGATCTCTGAGTTCGAGGCCAGCCTGGTCTACAAGAGCTAGTTCCAGGACAGGTTCTAGAAACTACAGGGAAACCCTGTCTCAAAAAACCAAAAAAAAAAAAAAAAAAAAAAGAAACTACTTTGGGCCTGTGGCGGGGCAAAATAGAGCTGGGGGACTAAACTGAATGCTGGGAGAAAGAAGGCGGAGTCAGTGAAAAGCCATGTAGCCGCTGCAGGAGACAGATGTCTTTAGAACCTTGCCGGTAGGCCATGACCTTATGGTGATGCACAGATTAATAGAGATGGGTTAATTCAAGATATAAGAGCTAGCCAATAAGAAACCTGAGCTAATAGGCCAAGAAGTGTTGTAATTAATACAGTTCGGGGTGATTATTTCGGGTCTGGGTGGCCAGGAAACAAAAGAACAGCCACCACCAACAAATTGGTAGAATGTTTGCCCAGCTAGGACTCCTGTCACATACAAAGTCCTGTGTTTGGCTGCTTAAACCGGGCATGGTGGCACATATATGTAATCCCAGCGTTTGGGAGATGGAGGCAGGAAGTTCAGAAGCTCAGTGCCCTCCTTGGTCTGGAATACATGAGATCCTGCTGAGGTTGGGGGGAGGTTATGGCTAGGCTAGTGAAAGATGGGAAGTAAAAGAACAGCTCCCTTCAAGGATGAGTTCTGAAATGTTCATGTGTGTCACAAGCATCACAGATTTCATATCAAAAATCCACAACCCGAGTTTGTGGACCAGACTGCACCTTGTCCACTACTGGGATGTGCTGCTGGAAGCCGGCTGTGACATGTCTGAGGCTTTCCTGCTCTCCGTTGCCAAGATAGAAGCAGAACAGTACCAGAAAATAAAGAAGCGACCCATGCTCTCAGGTACGCCAGCCACAGTGCAGCTGACCCACGCTCTCAGGTACACTAGCAATGGTGGTTCTGACCCATGCCCTCAAGTACGCTAGCAATGGTGGTTCTGACCCACGCTCTCAGGCACAGCTGACCCACGCTCTTAGGGGCAGCTGACCCATGCTCTCAAGCACACCAGCAACACAGCTGTTAAGTCTCTTATTCTGGGATGGAAAATATCCCAAAGTCAGAGCCCTGCTCCATTGGTCTGTCTGACTCCTCCTCCTCAGAGTTTAAGACCAGGGCCTCGGTAAAGAAGGAGCCGGATAAGGTGCTAATGTTGAAATGTCTTCTCTCTCTCTGCTCTCTGTGGAAGTTTTCTATAGCTTTATCTTTTCTGTACTTCCTGAAGTCCCACCCCTAAGGCCTTCCTCAACCCTCCTCTCCTTTTGGGGGCTGGAGTTTATCTGCCTTTCATGATACCACTAGCATTTCTTTGTGTATTTTGTAGTTCTGGAAAATCAGCCAGAGCCTTGAGCAAGTCAGGCAAGCACTCCCTCCCTCTACAGCCCCGTCCCCAGAACCTGCAAAATCCCATCTCTCCACGGTACTGAAATTCCAATTGGTCCCTCAGTCTCTGTGGACACAGACTCCTTCCAGGAGGTTTTCGTTCACAGCCAGACACAGCTCTTTCTAGAAATTTTCCTGCGCAGCGGTAGCTGTTCCAATCTGAACCCTTGACAGACATCTGGACCGTCTACTCCCCGCCAGACGGTGAAATCCCCACATCCTTCCCCTACTCTTCCTCACATCTCCCCTGTTCTAAACAGGTTCTGGGGCCTCCATCTCCTGATTCCGCTCTTTCTTCTAACCCCAGTCCCTTTGCTTTGCAACTGCTTTGGACAAACAGCTTTGACTTTGGCCTTCTGCATCTGGTAGGTGGTTGTGAGTTCAAAGTTCACTTGTGCTATGGAGTGAGATGTCATCTCCAAAAGCCAAAAAGAACTTGTCACAAACAAAAACAAAACAATCAGCCCCCCCGCCCCAAGGCACAAGAGACGCAGCTGTGGAGCCCTGACTGGGCACAGGGGGCTTGTTCCTTCCCAGGGTGCTTCAGGCCAATTTGCTTGTCTTCCTTTTCTAGTCCTGGAATGCAACCTCTCCCAGGTGACTGTTGCCGACAAAAGCAGGATGATACTCTTCATCGGGAGTTTCCTGAAGCTCATGGGCAAGGTCGGTGAGGCGGAGAAGCTGTTCCTGAGCGTGGAGGACATGCTACTGCAGGTAGAGTGAACATTAGCTCCCTCGAGCTTCATCCCTTTGGCGGGCTTTCCAGAACCATCAACCTTTGTCCCTTTGTAACTTTATAACGCACTGTCCACGTAGGGGAGAGTCCGCGGGTTTGTTCACCAAGGAGGAGGCTGCAGTTTCCACCCACACCTCAGCTGTGCATCTGTAACCCCAAGCTCCACTAAACAGGACTCCTTCGAGAATGACCCCCACAGACAGGTGTCACTGTGGGAGGAAACGGAATCACAGTGGCCTGAGACTTGTCGCTTTTCCTGGAGACGTAGGGGGAATGTCTGATTGTTTCTTGATTTTGTTTATTCTGAACCATGAACTTTTGGCTTTACTGAATGTAATGAAACGTGTACTCGTAATGTCCCCCTATAAAGTGACATGGAGATCAGGACTGACAACAGATGCCCCTGGTCTGGCAAAGTGAGTGTCTGTGACAGCCTCTCATGGCAAGTGGGGAGGCTGCACACACGGGGGCCCGTCTGAGAAGCTTCAAGGAAGAAGACAAAATGTTAGAAGAGAAGGAGGTTCAGGTCAAGCTCGACCCAGGGTAGGCATGTGTATGTGAGGCAGGAAATGAACCTAGCAGAGGGGCAGGTTGTGCAGCAGCCTCGGAGGAGGCTGTAGTGTGGGACGGACGTGCAGACTGAAGCCAGAGGCAGGTC
The DNA here is from genome assembly GCF_903992535.2 of Arvicola amphibius. Lineage (NCBI taxonomy): Eukaryota > Metazoa > Chordata > Mammalia > Rodentia > Cricetidae > Arvicola > Arvicola amphibius. Next base: position 3,603,598 of record NC_052063.2, read on the forward strand.
CTGCGGAAGGAGCTTAACCTTGTCTGCCCTCAGGGGAGGCCTGACAGAGGGAGAAGAGTGGAAGCAGGGTTAATTTGAATTTTGAAAGAAGAGGCTGCGGCCAGAGAGATGGCTCAGTGGGTAGAGGCTTTTGCAGCCAAGCCTGATGACCTGAGTTTAATCCCCGGGACTCCCATATGGAAGGGAGAACTGTCTCCTGCAAGGCAAGCTGCCCTCTGACCACCCATGTATGTCCTGGTGCACACACGTACATGCATGTATATGCGCACATACATGCAAATGTAATACAATTTTTTTGTTTGTTTTTTGAGACAAGGTCTCTCTCTCTGTAGTCCTAGCTGTCCCAGATAGTCACCATGTAGACCAGGCCAGCCTTGGATTCACAGAGATCCGCCTGCCTCTGCCTCCCAAGTAATGGGAGTAAAGGCGTGCGCCTCTATGCCTGACAATAAGATTGCCTTTTAAACGGAGGGGCTGGAGAGATGGCTTAGTAGTTAAGAGTGCTCACTGCTCTTTCAGAGGGCTGGGGTTCGGTTCCCAGCACCCATGCCGCCTGTAACTCTAGTTCCAGGGGATCTGACACCCCCTTCTAGCTTCCATGGGCACCTGTGCCTATATGTCATAGTTCACACAGACGATTCACATAAACGTAAATAAATATAACAGTTTAAACAAAGGAAGAGGCAAACTGATGAGCAGCACAGACTGTGACGTCCCAGGAGCTGCCCCGCCTCTGCTGGAGTAACTGGTGCCTGTGTGGAAGCGGATTACATCCCAGGCTTCCTGAAGCTGAGTGCCACTGACCACCCCAGCCGGGTAAGGGGTCTTGTGGGACGTGGTTTCTCAAAGACTAGGTGGGTTAGGATTCGGCAGTGACAAACAGAAGCAAACACAGAGGCAGTGTGAATCTGAGTGTGTTTTGCAGCTCTCAAGGGTTTTTATATAAGAAGAACAGGTATTACAATTCTTAAAAGATGTGTTCAGTGAAGCAGTTACAAAGAACAAGTTATCATAATCACCTGGCACGAGAAGGCACAAAATCAATCAGGTGTTACATTTCCTAGACAGTGGGTTCAAAGAATCAATTACAAATAGAACAAATAACATCGTAATCACCAAACAGAACAAGATACAAAAAAAATCACTTATAGTTAATGGATGACTCCGAGGTCCAGATCAAGTTCCTTAGAGTTCAATTTAAAACTATACGTAAGCAATATTTTCTATATCACAAGGTCAAAGCCAACCTCATCTACCCACACACAGCCATACAAATTCGTATATTGTTGGGAGGATATTTTATCAAAGTATTATTTTGTAACTATGTAAATGATTATAAAGCAAAGTGTTGAATCTCTTAGAAAAGGGGTCATGGCCAGTGACTCCAATTCAAGGGGGTAGCTTCTTCTCAGCTCACGCTATCAGGAACATCTTGTAAATATTAAAAGGAAACAGAAGCAGAGAGACTGCCATGAGAACTATGGCTCAATAATTTCTGTCTGGCTAGAGAGTTCCACAACCGGTTCCAGAAGACCTCCTCCCTTTGGAGTCTAATGCCTCAGTCTGAGGAACTTGGTACACAGATTCTACTGGGGTTGGTGTGGCAGTGGGGCACATTCCCAAGCTGGGTGCAGTGTTCACAGAGATGATGAGCAGTTTCCAGGAGGTGAAGATTTTAGCCGTGTTTTAGTCCAACTTCTTCACACACACACACACACACACACACACACACACACACACACACATTACTATAGCTTCTAGGACCAAAGCCCTTTTAAGCTCATTTCACCTATTCATCCTCAGCATGCCAACTAATGAGGCAAGAAATGGCAAAGATCAGAGAAAGGAGACTCACCCAGTGTGCTCAGACTGGGGAGAGGAACAATTGAGAAGTCCAGTCACTTCAAGTTCATCTTTGGGCTCCTGACATGAGGCTTAGAGTTACCGAGAGCCCACGGCATTCCTAAGCAGTTCTAGAGAAGATGCGGTCTTGCCCATCACTGACTTGGCATTCTTTCCCAGAACCCTCTCCCTCTGGCTGACACCAAGGTTTCACACCCCTCCCCGCCAGCATGAGGTTCTTGGAGACTATCATCTCCATAACCTGATAGCCAAAGAAAGGGGCACAAGTGTGTAGGGGGCACACGTGTGTCGGGGGCGCAAGTGTGTCATGAGAATGCCTTCAGTTTTCCCCGGGCAGTCACAGCTTGAGTGCGGTAGGGGCAGACACTTCATGGCCTGGGACTGCCATGGAGCCCGTGTCAGGTGAGGGTCTGCATCCCCGTTCACAGACAGTCACGTCCTTGCTGTGTTTCCAAGTAGAGGAAAGGGGCGAGGGGACTTTGGGGCGTCCTTTAGAAGGTCACTCACCCCCTTGTTTTTCTCGCTAGATTCATGCCAACTCGACACAAGCTAGAGCTATCTAAAGGAAAGGAATCTTAGTTGAGAGAAATGCCTCCACAGGATCCAGCTGTAGGCATTTTCCTAATAAGTGATCAGTGGAGGAGGGCCCCGCCCCCTCCGTGTGCTGGTGGTCTTTGGGTTCTATATGAAAGCAGGTTGAGCAAGCCAGTAAGCAGCATCACCCCCACCCCCCCCACCCCCATGGCCTCTGCATCAGCTCTGGCCTCCTGGTTCCTGTCCTCTTGGAGTTCCTGTCCTGACTTCCTTCCATGATGGACAGTGCTGTGGAAGTGTAAGCCAAATCAACCCTTTCCTTCCCACCTTGTTCCTTACTTTTTGTTTGTTAACATGGGGGTTTTGTTTCTTTGAGGCCAATCCTAACAAATATTTATTTGCTTTGGCCATGGCGTTTCATACAACAGTGGTAACTCTAACTAGGACACCCTTCCTGAAGGCTCCCATTCCCAACATCCCCAGGCTCCCCTCCTAACGCCGTCACACTGGGACCATTCCCAGTGTCCCCAGGCTCCTATCCTAATGCCATCCACACTGGGGGCCATTCCCAGTGTCCCCAGGCTCCTATCCTAACGCCATCACACTGGGGACCATTCCCAGTGTCCCCAGGCTCCTATCCTAATGCCATCCACACTGGGGGCCATTCCCAGTGTCCCCAGGCTCCTATCCTAATGCCATCACACTGGGGACCATTCCCAGTGTCCCCAGGCTCCTATCCTAACGCCATCACACTGGGGACCATTCCCAGTGTCCCCAGGCTCCCCTCCTAAGCTGTCACACTGGGGGCCATTCCCAGGGTCCCCAGGCTCCTATCCTAATGCCATCCACACTGGGGACCATTCCCAGTGTCCCCAGGCTCCCCTCCTAAAGCGGTCACACTGGCGGAAGGGTTTCAGCAGGGACTCTGAGAGGACGTGTTCAGTCCTCTGCCTGCCTTTCTTCCTGCTATTTGAGTTGTGGCCTGACAGCTGGAGGTGGGCTATCTAGCTATTTTAGACTGAGATGTGTACTTGAGAATGAGGTCAGGAAGGGTCCCGTGATGAGATAACAAGAGCCAGAATATCCGAGATCATTAATGTCTGCAGCTCTAGGTCACCTAGTTCCTTATTTACACTGGAGAGAAACTGAGGCGTTTATAATTTATGGATTTTGTTACTTTCAGGCTAATCCTAACAAATATTTAAGGCACTCTCAGGGAAGGCTTTGACTTGAGACAGAATAGAAGGCCAGACTAGTGAGGACCCAGTCTTGAAGGAGGGGCACTTCACACTGGCATGACTTGGCTCTTCTGCTGACAGAGCCGGGAACTTCAAATATCATGGTTAAGGAGCACAGGAGCAGTGTCCCCTCCTAAGCCCTCAGGGACTGCCTGGGGCTAGAATGACGCGTAACCCTGAGTTATGCCGCTCCCCATTCCTCTAGCCAGTCGTGCCTGTGTCGCCAGGCCGTGAAACTTCAACTTCTGATACTTACCCATCATTCTCAGCAAACAAAAACAAGAACAAAAAAACCCCTCACATTATGGAGCCAGGCTCTGTCAACCATTTTGTAGGCTAACACTGTGGTACAGCAGAACATACATGAACATATATGACATGGATCACGCCTTCCATTGTATGCTGTTTTTTAGTTATTAAACACACTGATACATATTCATATTACGTTTTCTGAAATAAGATGCTAGCATTAAGATGACTCAATTAATGCTCATGCTTGGACTGGACATTTAGTAGACTTAACTAACCAGTGTGTTCTAATTTTTTTTTTTATTACATGCATGTTTGTTTGTTTGTATGTATGTCTGTCACACACCACTAGGGATCAGTTCTTTCCTACCATATGGGTCCCCATATGGATTTAGGAACCGTACTTGGGATTGACTTAATTCCTCACACACGCTCGTACTCCACGGCCAGGCTACATTCAGTGTCCATCTGTCTAGTGTCTTCTGCGCACCGATAGTGCAACAGAGCTCCAGACCTTAGCAAACTGAGGCCGCAATGGAGTCATCCAGGCCCCGGAACCTGGAATGTAGGTGGCAACTCCTGCCAAAGACCTAAGTCACCCAAGTCCATAGCTCTGGGCGAGTCCCCATGCACCCATGCCTCTTGCTTTGGGGCTTCTGCAGTTCTGCTTCTGGCTAACTGTTCTTGCTAATTGAGGCGTGTCAAGGCAGGATGTGGTTTTTGTGCTCAGCCTGAGAGGGGCCCGGGACTATTCTAGGGTCCTGAACACCCTGTGTAGTTGTCGGCCAGCTGATAAAGACTTTCTATTGTCTTGAATCCGTGTCCAAGTAGTTTTCTGTGGTGGGTACCTCACTCGGTTTTCACTTGGGAGGCAGAGGCAGGCAGATTTCTGTGAGTTCAAGACCAGCCTGGTCTACAAGAGCTAGTTCCAGGATAGGCTCCAAAACTACAGAGAAACCCTGTCTCGAAAAACAAAAACAACAAACAAACAAACAAACAAACAAACAAAAAAACCACTAGGGTTTTGACTGAGAAGTAAGTGGTTTAAGTATTTGAAGTTTCAGCTAGTGAAATAAATATGCTAGGCCTATTGGTAATCAGACAACACATTCAAGAGGCCGTGAAAACAAAGCAGTTTTACATATACAATTCTAGGGAGAGGGACACGGCACGGGACAATGACACAAATGGCTGGATGATGATTTGGGACACAACAGCAGTTTTGAAAGTCTCCGGTCCCCAGAAATGTCTGTCCTCTCTCCCTTCCCACATTCATCTCCTTGGAGGGCACACAGACAGGCTTATCTAATGAACCATTTGGGGCTTGCCTCCTTTTCTGGCCATGGACTCAGTCACATAGTGAGGACACCTGTAACTCCAAGCTTTAGAGTTCTGAGACAAGACGGGGGAGAGGGGTCAGTGAGGAGAGGGGTTTAGGCAGGCCTCCCGCTTCTCTGTGATTCTGATGAGGCCTAAGCTCATCTCAAACCTAAAATGGGCCACGACAACTTCTTCCTTACAGGCAGTAAGCAGAATTTACGGTAAAAGGTGTCAGACAGGAAGTACCAGCTCTGAGTTACACTGAGTTCAAGCAGCGTTCCCAGCCTCGCATTTGCATGCGGGATCACCCCTTCCGGGGAACCCGGGACACACGTAAGGCATTGTCGTGTTGCCACTAAGTAATCATCGCTGAAAACGTCCCAAATGGCTTCTCAGCTTCACGGGTCTCCCAGTAAAGATTTCATCATAGCGGTTTGTCCCCCGAAGAGTGACGGCCGGGGGCTGTAGCCACTGACCGCAGCCTGTTTTCAGGAGCGGTTCCCTTTGTCGTTTTGCACAGAACCCATCCACGACAGAAATGCTCCTCAAAGCTCAGAACGCCGTGGGAGAATTGTACCTTGAAATCGGGATGACTCAGAAAGGGCTCTCTTATTTTCTGAAAGCGTGGTCAAATCTGCTGCGGTTTACGCTCAGTGACTTAAAAAGCAGCCAGGAACTGATGAAGCAGAAAGGTACGGGGCACCTTCAGAGGCTACTCCACTCCTGAAATTCAGAGAGCAACGCCAGGGGCCTTCTCTCCCTGGGAAGCAGAAGGGCCAGGTGCTTTTTAAACAAACAAACAAACAAACAAACAAACAAACAAACAACCCACTTCCCATTGCCAACCATGGTGCATCTCTCTAACCCCAGCACTTAGGAGGTCAAGGCAGAACCCATGTGAAAAGGTGAACTTGGTGGGGGCACATGCTTGTCACCCCATTGCTGAGGAAGCAGAGGCAGGTGAATCCCTGAAGGCTCTCTGGCCAGCCGGCCTTACTTGTTCGTGAGTCCCAGGCCACAGAGAGACCCTGTCACAGAAAACAAACCAAAAATTTGTGGGTGGCACCTGAGGAATGAAACTTAGAGCTATCCTCTGGCTCTTCTCTCTCTCTCTCTCTCTCTCTCTCTCTCTCTCTCTCTCTCTCTCTCTCTCTCTCTCTCTGTGTGTGTGTGTGTGCGTGCGTGCCTATGTCACCTCTCCCACACACACCACAACAACCTGAAGATCCAGTCTTCAGGTTCAAACTACTGTCTTCGCTCCTTGGCCCTTTGACTGCCACACGCATCCAGATGCTTGATATGGGAACAAATCCTATTCAGTGTGGTCAGGGGTCGGTTTGTCCAGAAAAAACCCTGGTTCTTGGTACGATGAAAGAATGATATCACATGCTAGGCCTGTTGATACTTTGACTCTTCCGTAGCTAAAACCTTAAGTATTATATTCTTTTATCGCCTGTAGTCAAAGTGATGAATAACCTGGCAAAATCAGCACCTGAGGAATTCTTTAAAGAAAACCACATTTTGGAATACGCTACCGAAATCTCCAAGTTCGTGACTGACAGCCCCCGCGAACAAGCTACCATGAAATATACTGAAGGTGTTCTCATGTGAGTGTGATTTTTTTTTCTTAGTTTTTCTTGCTTTATGCATTAGCTCCTATTCTTTTTATTAATATGCACAGGGGCTAGGCATGCAGCTCAGTTGCTAGAGTGCTTCCCTTGCATGCAGGAAGTCTGTGTTCGATTCCCAGAACAGCATAAATTGGGCACAATGATGCATGTCTGTAATCCTTGCCCTTGGGAGGCAAAGACAAGCAGATGAGAACTCAGGGTCATCCTCAGCTTTATAGAGAGTTCAGAGCTAGTCTAGGCTAACATGAGACCCTACCTCAACATATATATATATATATATATATATATATATATATATATATATATATGTTTTATGTTTGACCTGTACCTGTTGCCATGCCTAACACCTAACTCATTGTTGGGGTCAAAGGTTGGGCATTGGCGTGTTCATCTCCCAGCATAGTAGGTCTCAGTCATGGATGGTCTGGGACCCTTCTCAAGGCACTTTTGGCAATATCTGGATACCTTTTTTTGTTAACATGACCGGCAGAAGGATTTTAATTGCCATCTAGAAGCAGAGGCCAGGGACGCTGCCTACAATGTGTAAGGCAGACCCACAATAAGAAATTACCCTCCCCAAATGTCTATGGTATAACAAGTCTTTCTCTGTCCCACCAGCTCCCAAATAATGACATGGAGACTTCTTATTAATTATGAAAGCTTGGCTTATAGCTTAGGCTTGTCTCTAACTAGCTCTTATAACTTAAATTAACCCGTTCATATTAATTTATGTTCTGCCACATGACTTGTGGCTGTTACCTCTCCTCCTGTACATCCTGCTTGCTCTGCATCTCTTGGCATCTCCACCTTTCTCTTCCAAGAATCCTCTTTGTCCCAAGAACTCCTGCCTATACCTCCTGCCTAGTTATTGGCCATTCAGTTTTTTTATTGCACCAATCACAGCAACACATCTTCGCGTGTATACTAACATCCCACAACACGTCTCCCCTTTTGTCTAAATAAGAGAGGTTTTTAACTCTAACATAGTAAAATTATGTAAATAAGAACAATTATCAAGCAAATATTACATTCACAATGTCTAGTCCATTTGTATTGGCAAATTCAGAGAAAGAACTCTATTATTTATCCTCTCTTAGTCTGAAGTTTTATTCCTAACCCATTTTCTATCATAACTTGTATTACCATCCTAAGAATACCTTTCTGGACTTTAAAAAAAATCTTAGACAAACAACTTAAGCTTTTATGTTTCTCAGTCTTATAAACTTTACATCTCTTGTGTAAGTTTCTTTTTTTTTTGAATTTGGTAACAAGGAAAACTATAACTATCTCATCTTCAACTCCATCAGAGATCTGAGAAGGATATAAAACTACCTGAGTAAACAGGAAGTACAGAGCAAGCAACTTCCAAAACTATAGAAACAACAGAGACATCTGGCTGCCTGGACAGTCACCCAAGGTTCCTTAGTAATGTTGGGGAATCCATCTTTGACCTATGGGCCTAAAGTATCTGACAGACTTTTCTGTGAAGCAGGAATTTTGGAGGACGTTATACCTTGTTATGGCAAAGTTCAGCAACTGCCATCTTTTGCATCCTGCTGGTCCAGTTTGGACAGCATACAGTCAGCAGTTGAGGCAAGGGCAGTTTCTCTGCCCAGCGGCTAACTTTGCCACAAATGAGACTTCCATTCTAAAGTTAGGCCATCCCTAGAGTATACACGTAGGCTGGTTTAGTTCGGCAGTTCCTCCCACAACCCAAACTCTCAGGAGCTGCTTCTTTCTGCTCAATAGCACTCAAAAAATTCAAAATTAACAAAGCACCATATAAGGTCCAAACTCCCTGTGTTATATTTCCCATCCTTGCGTGACTTATCCTTTTTATATCACTTTACTCTTTCTTTACGGACTGAATGAACATTATTGCTTTTAAACTATTTTTTATGACTGTCTATATAGCCGCATGCCCATTTTCCTCTCTTCCTTCAGCATCTAAGCACATTTTAAAGCATACCCTACCCATTTAGCAGTTTTCTTGGTCTAGACCTAACTTTTTATTTTATTTTTTAAAAGAAAACAAACTATCTTTTATGTTCATTTTATATACCAATCCCAGTTTCCACTCCTTCCCCTCCTCCCATTCCCTTCTCCTGCCCCCCCCACTCCCCATCCACTCCTCAGAGAGGGTAAGTCACATTGCTTTGGGGAAGGTCCAAGGCCCTTCCTACTATATCCAGACTGAACAAGGTATCCATCCAAAGAGGATGGGTTCTAAAAAGCCAGTACAAGCAATAGGGATAAATCCTGGTGCCACTGCCAGTGCCCCGCAGTCTGCCCCAGCCATACAACTGTCACCTATGTTCCGAGGGCCTAGTTTGGTCCTATGCTGGTTCTTTCCCTGTCCGTCTGGAGTTGGTGAGCTCCCATTAGCTCAGGTAGATTGTTTCAGTGGGTGAACCCATCATGGTCTTGACTTCTTTGCTCATATTATCACTCCTCCCACTCTTCAACTGGACTTTAGGATCTCAGTCCAGTGCTTCGATGCCTTTGTTTCCATCAGTTGGTGGATGAAGGTTCTGTGGTGATATTTAAGATATTCATCAGTCTGACTACAGGGCAAGGCCAATTAGGGCCCTCTCTCCTCTATTGCTTAGGGTCTTAGCTGAGGTCATCTTTGTGGATCCCTGGGGACTTCTCTAATGCCAAGTTTCTTGCATAATGGCTCCCTCAATCAAAATGTCTCTGTCCTTCCTCCATCTCAACTATCCCATTTCCTCAAGTTCTCCTCCCCTCTCCCCTTCTTCCCTTCTCTTGACATAGACCTGACTTTTTGCAGGTCTGCAGCCTTCTTGGACCATTTGAGCAGCAGTTAGGCCCTCCGCATCAGGGCTCCATTTAGCACACGGCCTGGTAGCTGGCTCCACCCCTTCACGTTGGTGAGAGTGGAGCCTGGTACCTGCAGGCCCTGGCCTGGAGCCTGTCAATTTGCCTCAGCTCCAGTAGGCACTTCCATCTAGTTTCCCACCACCAAGTAGTGCCCTTCCCCCTGCTCATAAGCCTCATTCAGGTGAGAATTGGTGAGAGGGCCTCTTAAAAGAGCTGTATCCATGTACGCTGTAAGCACCAAGCTTACCCGGAACTTCCTTTTTCAGCTTTCTCAGGCCCTATGTGGATTTGCATGCGGCATGTTGGGCACCAAATAAAGCAAGTCTTTCTCTATCCCACCATCTCCCAAATAATGACACAGAGATTTCTTATCAATTAGGAAAGCTTGGCCTATAGCTTAGGCTGGCCTCTCCACCTTCCCAGAGCCTCTCTGTCCCTGGAAGTCCTGCCTGTATCTCCTGCCTAGCTAATGGCCGGTCAGCTGTTTATTAAACCAATCACAGCAATGCATCTTCACACGGTGTACAACTATCCCACAGCACTGTAGTGCAGAGGCTGAGAGGTGTTTTAGTTTCTTTCTTTTTTGGAATTTTTTTTTTTTTTTGAGTTAAGATTTTGCCAGATAACCCAGGCTGGCCTGCAATTGACTATGTAACCTAGGCTGGCCTTGAACTCATGATCCTCTTGCCTCAGCCTCTCAAATGCTGGGATTATAGGCATGACCCGCTATGCCTGGGCACTCTGGTTTCTTTATAAAGGTATTTCTGAGGACAGGCAGATGCAGCTCAGGGCTAGAGCTCGTACTAGCATGTACAAGGTTTTGGGTTTATTCTGTAGCACTGCCCCCTCCTGAAGCTACAGGGGTGAGTGTGTGTACACACACACACACATACACACACACACACACACACACACACACATTCATGCACGCACGCGCGCACACACACATGAACACACGCACACACATCACTTCTGAGGGCTTTTGAGGTTCCTGTTATACATCTCTTTCTGGACAGATCTCTCTATATGTGAAAGGATTTTTATGAGAAATGTTGCTAGCCCAGGGAACGTGGGCCATTTACTGTAAGCTTTCTCCATGCCTGGTAAAGCTGGTAAGGCCTGTGTCTCATTCTCAGGTTGGCTACAGGAAATGTGCCTCTTGCAAAACTGAAGCTTCAAGAGTGTTTAAATATCAGAAGACGTCTGTTTGGCGATAAAAACATACAAGTTGGAGAAATTATGGAATTTTTAGCAGATCTGCTGTTTTTTGCACTGGGAGATAAGGAAAAGTGAGTTTCTAGGGGACTGCTTCAAGGAAGGTGTCCTCCTCCCATTCCCCCAGGGTCTGGGGACTGCTTCAAGGAAGGTGTCCTCCTCCCATTCCCCCAGGGTCTGGGGACTGCTTCAAGGAAGGTGTCCTCCTCCCATTCCCCAGGGTCTGGGGACTGCTTCAAGGAAGGTGTCCAGCCTCCCATTCCCCCAGGGTGGATTGCTTCAAGGAAGTGTCCTCCTCCCATTCCCCAGGGTCTGGGGACTGCTTCAAGGAACTGTCCTCCTCCCATTCCCCCAGGGTCTGGGCTGTGCCCTGACCTCTCTGGGGCATCCTGCCTCTTTGTCTCTAGTGGGGAATGTGCCCTCCCTGAGGACTATGTCCTGCTGTGTGTCAGGGCACCTGCCACAAGGCATTCTGGAAACTCTAGGCCCAGAGAGTGGCGGCCTAGGCAGCAGGAGAGGAAACAAGGACTCAGTGTGCTCACAGTGAGTGCTCCCCAGTGTCCCTGACAGGGCTTGTGAGTGGGTATCTTTCCCTAGGGCTTCTGCACAGGTCTAGGCCCTGGCTGCTGTCTGCGAGACCCTATCCCACTGTTCTGTGTGTCTGTGTGTTCAAGGCCGAGCCACCCATGTCTCGGGTCATGCTCGCCTGCTGTCCCCAACTCCTGCCGCCTTTGAGATGTGGCTCCATCCTCAGCTCCACACATACTGAGGTGTAGAAGAGGTGTGGAGATCCTCACAGGACCCTGGTGTAGGAAGAGTTTCTCTGCGAAGCCTGAGAGTCAACTGCAGATTTCCTGGGCCCCAGCCTTGCCATTTTGTAGCAAAGCCAGCCTTCTGAATATCCAGGGAGGCTCTGCTCAGTTGTGAAGTCACCAAGTCTTGGGTTTGGAGCTCCTCTCTCCTCCTCTCCCTGTGTCCTGGTGACCTTTTCTACCTCAGTCTTTTGCTTTCTCTAAGACCAATTCCCCTCCTCTCTCCTCAGCGCATGAATGCCTACTGGTTACTGAATGCAAACGAGGGTATGGCTGCTCCTAGGTACGGTTGAGGAGGTTTTATTGTAGATATGAGGGAGAGAACAGCCACAGGCATCCGGAAGGGCCCAGCCTGAACATGGCCAGCAGACTGAACCAGGCCAAGAGAGAAGAGAGGGCAAGAGTGGGGGCACCAGGAGCCAAAAACGAGGGACCAAGAAAGAAGCCAAGAGGGCACAAAGCCAAAATGGCTGAGAAGATATAGGGAAGAAGAGCTGGGAAGGGAAGCTCAGGAGCTGGAGAGGTTTAGGGCAGGGGCTGGGGTGAGATGCTGAGGAGCCAGGACTCTGTAACAGGTACTTGCAATGCTGGGAGAATCTGGCAGCCAGCGCCTGCTTTGATATGTTAACGGACAGCTCAGCCATTTGTCCTGGGTTTCTCTGAGGCCTAACAGTAATCTATAGTACCTGGGTAGAAACCAGCCCCTGCCCTTTCTAGCTGACATGGGAAGACGAATCCACATAAGGGAGGGACTCCAGGGGCGAGGTGTGGGCTGTGTCTCACCGCTGGACTCAGGCGTCGTCTCTGTTGCCCAGTAACAGTGCAGTTGGACAGGTGTTCACTGTCTTGGGATCTCATCCACTTGCCGTTTGGTGAGGTAAGCAGTAGAATATCTCAGAGGCTCGACGCTGGTCTAACTGTCTCCCTGTCTCCCTGCTCCAGTGCGGCCTCCAGCGTCTACCCGGGCTTCAGTCATTGTGATCCGAGCATCTTCTTGGAGGTTTTCCAACATTACAGCCCAAAGCCCTGGGCTAGGGGTGTCGCTCATGTCCAAGGGGGTGCGGGTGAGCATGTGCGCGGCCATCTTTCTATCGCCGTGACCGAGGCAACGTATGAAAGAGAGTCTTCAGTTGGCCTTGGGGTTCCAGAGGGTAGAAACCATGGTGGTGAGCAGAAGCGTGGCAGAAGGAAGAGTTGACGGCTCACATCTCCATCCAAAAGTAGGAGAATGGCTCCAGCCTTTGAAACCTCAAAGCCCTCTCTCAGTGACGCACCTCCTCCGGGAAGGCCACACCTCCTAATCCTTCTCACACAGTTCCACTGACTGGGGACCAAGTGTTCAAACCTATGGGGGCCATTCTCATTCAAACCACCACAGAGGTCCTCGCTTTGATACTCAGCACTGCAATATTATTATTGATTTTTAGTAATAATCATCATCATTATCATAATAATGGCAAGGATGAGGCTAAGCTGGGAGAATGCCTGCCTAATTAATGTGCACTGAGGTTTTGGTTCAATCCCTAGCAGATCTCTGCTCTGTGGAGTGGTACATGGCCTACAATCCCAGAGCCCAGGAAGGGAGTCAGGTGTTCAAGATCATCCTTGGCTATATATGAAGGGTTGTTACTTATGTGGATCCGGCTTCTTTTCCCACTCTCTCAACTAACTGTGAGAAGCTGACGGCCACTTTAACTTTTCTCTGCTCCCCCATCCTCAGGCCAGCATTTGGAGAATGTTTGCTGAACGAGTACGTACCCTGTTTCTTCAGTGTAAAACCTTAACTGAATTTCTGTTTTCTAGATCACAAAGGAAGCAAGTAACTGAATACTATAAACAAGTAATAAAAATCAAGGAGACCTCAGACACCATGGCCACCTGCAAGCCCATCAGGAAGCAGCTGAGCTTAAGCCTCAGCGACACCTTGTGTAAACTGGGTAATTGCTCCATCTGTTCAGGAAGTGGCAGTGTTTCCCCGAGACATCTGCCTGATTGCTTGTCTTAAAAATGTCTTCATTGAGGCAATCTCTGCTCTATATACTTGCTTCTTTAAAACAAAATTTAAAATTATATTTACGTATTTAGTGTGTGTGTGTGTGTGTGTGTGTGTGTGTGTGTGTGTGTGACAGCATGCATGTAGAGGTCAAAGGAAAATTTTAAGAATGAGTTCTCCCCTTCTACCATGTGTCTTCAGAGGACCGAATTCAGTTGGCAGACTGGCAGCAAGAGCCTTTACTGACCACCATCCTAGTTACCTTTTCTGTTGCTGCAAAGAGACCAAGGCAACCTACCAAAGAGAGCGTTTGATCAGAGACTTGCTTCCAGCCCGTGACCATCGCGGTGGGGAGCACGGCCCCAGACAGGCAAGCAGGGCACTGGAAGAGCATCTAAGAGCTTACGTTTGATTCTCAGTCTGAGACAGAGACAGAGACTGGGCCTGGTGTGGGCTTTGCAACCCTCAGAGCTCACCTCCAGGGACACACCTCCTGATTCTACCAGATTGTTCTAACACCTGGGTACCAAGCCTTCCAACGTGAGCCTGAGGGAGCCATTCTCGTTCAAACCACCGCATCCTACTGGTCAGGCACCTTCAGTTTCTGTTGTCGTCTGTTTGCCTTCCGTTCGCAGATCTTCGAACATTCTTTCCCAGCCCGGGGTGTGGTGCACCCCTACAGTCCCAGCATTTTCAAGAAGGGAACAGGAGGACTGAAGTTCACAGTGTGACACCACCGTGAGAGCTTGTCTCAGCAAACTAACAAGCAAGCGAGGCCCAGGGCTAGGGTTGTAGTCCTTGCTTTGCCTTCATGAGAATCCAGCTTTAATCTCCAACCCGGCAAAGAGAAAGATGGTTTTCAATGCCATTTTTCATGTTTTGTTTAAAAAAGCAGTAAAAAAATGATTGCACCAAATTGGTCACCTGCTGAAGAGAAAAAAAAAATCCCGAAATATCTATGTGAGCAGCAAAAGAATGTTTTCATGGAGAGATTTGTGTGTGTGTGTGCGTGTGTGTATCTATATGAGCAGCAAAAGAATGTTTTCATGGAGAGATTTGTGTGGGAGTGCGCACGCGTGTGCGTGCGTGAGTGCGTGTGTGTGTGTGTGTGTGTGTGTGTGTGTGAACAGTTTCAGTGGATGGATTTAGGGATGTGTATGTGTATGCGTGTGTGTGCGTGCATGAACACATAGTTTCATGGATGTATTTAGGGGTGTGTATGTGTGTGTGTTTGTGTGATGTGTGTGTGTTTGTGTGTGAACACAGTTTTATGAATGGATTTAGGGGTGTATGTGTGAATGAACAGTTTCAGTGGATGGTTACTACAGGGATTTGACTGCTAATTACTTCTTATATTCTTTTAAAAAAAGATTTTAAAATTGATTTTATGCATTGAAGTGCTCTATTTGCATGTGCAACTTCACACCAGAAGAGGGCACCAGATCCCACTTATAGCTGTCTGTGAGCCACCGTGTGGTTGCCTGGAGTTGATCTCAGGACCTCTGGAAGAGCAGCCAGTGCTCTCAACTGCTGAGCCATCTCTCTAGTGCTACTTTTTTATATTTCAATTGTTCAGTCATTATTAATAATTAATTCAACAAATATTTACTGTGCCCTTTACCTGTCAATCTCTGTTTTGGTTGCTGGGGAAACGGCATGTACAAGACAGATGGGGACCAGCTGTGCCGTCAGCTGAGCTCACCTTATTGGAAAAAAGGCCGTCATATAACTAAGCACGCAGTTGTTTAGCTTAAATTTTGCGGCGCTACTTGGAGACCACAGCTGACACAATGTTGTAGTAATATGGAACACCGTAAGCACAGCCAGGAAAGTATTATTCTGGGAAAATCCAAGCATGCCAGGGGATCATCTGGTGGATGGGCCAGGCAGGGGATGCACCTCAGGAAGTGTGGCTGGAACAGGAGGTGCAGGATGGGAAGTTGCTCAGTAAGGAAGGTCCAGGAGTGGAACAGAATATTTGAGGCCATGGAACTGAAAAGGTCCCTATGGTTGGTGTGTAGGAGCAATGGGGGAGGGGCATGAGTCTGACAGGTCGCGTTCCTCTGAAGCCAGGGCAAGGATTGGTGATCTTACCCAGGGCAGTGAGTGTTAGGACGAGTCATCCCCTGGCAAAGCCTTCACCGAAATCTAACGTAATAGGCCTGAATTACGCTTTGAGTCAGGACCACCGCAGAGCTCAAGGACCGGTTCCCATCACTCTTTTTGACTTCTCAGACTGAGAATTCTCAGGGGCGGGGGACTTGGCATTTATTCTGTCGGCATGCTCCCTGTATTGAGGGGTCATAGATACAGCGGGGACTGCTGGGTGTGTGCCCCGGGTTATTCCTTTGAGACGATGGTGCTGCTCCCAGCTAGCAATATTGAAAGAAACAAGTCAAATCATTCTTTCCCCCACTGGAAGCAATCATCTTCAGTTGACCTTCTAGACTCTATGTTAGTTTGCATATTAACAATGATAATTGCTAGCTCACGTGTTTGGGCATCTTATGACAATAGGTCAACAAGTTGAATACAGGTTAATCTTCAACAGGGTATGCAAAGGGGGCCTTCCAGTAAGTTTTGATGATTAAGATTTATTTTATAATCACAGTTTTCTTGCATGAGACTGTAACAGTAAGGTTTAGATGTCAAAATGTCGCACCTGTAGGCAGTGGCGTGCGGGCTCTTCATCTTCCACCTCCAGATCACTTGCTCAAGGCACTTGCTACTAAACTGAATCTCTTTTGTTCATCCCTCCTTCACAGCTCCAGCTTCAAGTGCAAGCCTTAGCATAATAAAGCCATAGACCCCAGAGACGTCAGCAGGCTTGCCAACTGCGCCAGGGGTCCCTCTGTGAGCTCTGTTCCCGGCCCCCTCTGGCAGGAACACTTTGATCAACGCTGTAAATTCGCTATTGAGAAACCATTGCAGCAGGAGAAAAGAACAGAAATGAGCCATTCATTTTCCATTGTGCCAGCTGAGCGCTCTGTGCGGAGAGGTTTATTTTGGATGAAGAATGACAGATGAACACAATGCTACCTCCTCCTCACTGGGCTTCTCTTTAAAAGGAAATGTCAGCCATCTCGGTCAGTGGGTGACTCCCCGTAGGGAGAGCCAGCCAGTCTCTTTCCTTCATCCAATTTCAGAATTCTCACCTCAGCCAGAACCCTCTGCCGACAGAAGTTGATCCTTTGATACAATAGTTAGTAACCCAGACAAACCTTAACTTTTAGATTTAACTTAGGTAGAAATACCCACTCTTCTGCAAATCTCTAAAGGCTATGTTTGATCTCTCTCCACTGTTAAGAGTGGACCCTTGGATTGGAAGCGGATCTCATCTTTTGGCCCACAAATTCCAGTTTGGGTTTCTAAAGAGTGAGAGCAAGCATGGTTTAGTTCCTGTGCCAGATCCTCTGAGGCTGCCACCTGATGTCCTGTCTTTTATAGTTGCCTCACCTGCTCATACTTGGGAACGGTGGGTTGTTTCAGCAACTCATGGGATGGCAGCTTTCTAAAGCATTTGGTCTATTTTTCACAGGAAGCAATTAGTTTTGATGCCAGGGCTTATCTGTTAGTTGGTACTTAATCAGATGACTCAATTAGAGTCACGAACCAGGCTGGCTCTGGAGCATGCTAGCACCCAGCTGTTGGGGAGCAGAAGTGTGTCTGTGGAGGAGAAGAGCTGCTAGCTGCAGGCATTTAGTGTGTCGTGGGTGATGGACAGCAGGTCCTTGCAGAGGAAGGGAAGGACCCTGGTAAGGGTCTCCTCCCAGATGGACCACACAGATGGGCCCTTTCCTGGGGATATTACTATTTTTCAAAAATGCATTTATTGGCCTGGTGGCAGTGACCAGTACTTGGGAGGCAGAGGTAAGCAGATCTCTGTGGGTTCAAAGCCAGCCTGGTCTACATTTCCAGGGCTACACAGAAAAACTCTGTCAAAAAAAAAAAAAAAAAAAGAAAAAGAAAAAGAAAAAAGAATATCGTTGATGCCTTGGGTCTGTAGGGGTCAGGGGACGGCTGGCAGGGGTCAGTTCTCTCCTCCATTATCTTGGTCTTGGGGATCGGACTCAGGTGATCAAGTGTGGTGGCGAATGTCTTTCCCCAGTGAGCCATCTCTCAGGCTTAGTGTTGATTATTTTGGATCCCCTAAGTAATAGTAACGGAGGTTAGTGTTCTCCTTCTTGCTGGGGGAGTTATGTTCGGAATCATGGGGGCTGAGAATCCCAGCGGCACTATTTTCTGGACGCATGGACATCACTGCCTCCATTTCCTTATTGTCTGAAAGGGCGTAATCATATCTGCCCATAGGGCTGTTCCAAGGATTTAATGAGATAAAATCACCAGCGGAAACAAGCAACTAGGTGTTAGGTTCCTTTCCTGCCCAGGGCAAGTTGGCTGTGGGAGAAGACCCAGAAATTCCTCAGTAATTCACATTCACTGGGTCAAGAGGACTAACCAAGCTAACCCAGAGTTGGTCCCAGCTCCAGAACTAGGCCAAGGCCAGGATGCCTGATCCTGGACATTTACCTGCTGACAGAGAGGATCAGGTTGTATCAAAGGACACTGAGGTCAAAACCGTAGCTATGGATCTGCCTTGGGTCCTGGGGGTCAGGCGTGGATGTGGAAGAAGCCTGGGCAGTCGGCCATGAAGGAGTCAAGCCGCTCCCGTGTCACCAACCAAGAGCTTCCTGGGGAAGGCTCTGCGTCTGCAGGATCTGAAGGGGGGTGGCCAGAGCATCTCTCCCAGCGGGTCCTGGCTTACCAGGACCACAGGGAGCTCTCTGTTTCCCCATTTACCCTTTAAGGCCAACTGAAGTCCCCAGAACTCAGCCATCACAACTGAGAAACTCGAATGGGCACACTACTGGTCTTGAGAGGGCGGCTGGAATCATCGCAGAGAATCGTGGAAGAATTTGAAAGCAAGGACATATCTGCAGAGGGCTAAGTAGACAACCCCCAAACACTACAGGAAAAGCTGCAGGCGTGGCTTAGAAAATAGAGCCGCAGAGAGGATGATTGCACGTAGGAGTCAATGATGTCCATTACAATTCAGAGTGAAGGGGCCTCATCAGGGGCAGGCGGGTTGTCCCACCAGGAAACAGACCATGTCTAAGAGATACGCAGAATGGGCACACTGGAAGCCCACAGCACTGCTTACAGAGGCATAGGGAAGGGAGACACTTCTTACTTCACACTTGGGTACGTTTTCGTGTTTGAGCCACAGGTATATGTGCGCTGTGTAGAAGACTAACTGGAAAAGGAAGACAGGCGATGGCGGCATAGCTCGTTTGCTGGTACCCTGTAAGGATTTGCTACTTGTATTTTAATAAAACGCGGATTGGCCAGTAGCCAGGCAGGAAGTATAGGCGGGGCGACCAGGCAGGAAGTAGAGGCGGGGCAACGAAAACAGGAGAATTCTGGGAAGAGCAAAGAATCAGTCTGCAGTTGTCACCCTGATGCAGAGGAAGCAAGATGAGAACGCCTCACTGACAAAGGTACCAAGCCACATGGCTAACACAGACAAGAATTATGGGCTAATTTCAGACGTAAGAAAGAGTTAATAAGAAGCCTGAGCTAATAGGCCAACCAGTTTATAATTAATGTAGACCTCTGTGTGATTCTTTGGAACTGAACGGCTGTGGGACTGGGTGGGACAGAAACCTCTGTCAACAGTTGCTGGACTAACAGACTGACGTGCCTGGTACTGGGCACAGGCTCCTGGTCACATGTTGATGCTCGTGGATGTGAGGACATCCCCAGCAGTCCCTTTATCACATGTCCAGATCCGTGTCCTACTGGCCCCAGCTTCACAATGAAGGTGTAATCAAGAAAGCGTGTTGGGCACGTTTTTCTAATGTAACCCATGTCACCTGACCTGAGAGAAACACACTGGTAAGATTCGTCTTCACAGAACTTTTGAGGCTGCAGTGTTAGTGTTTGTCTAATCTAGAGCTATCTAGATCTACAACTGTCAAAGGCTCAGTGAAGGTGTGTGTGTGTACATGTGTGCATGCGTGTGCGTGCGTGTGTGTGCATGTGCGTGTGTGTGTGCATGCGTGTGTGTGTGTGCGTGTGTGTGTGCATGCGTGTGTGCATGCATGCGTGTGTGATGAGAGTGGAATGCAGGGCTTGGTGCATGCTGGGCAAACACTCTACACTGAGCTGTTCTCCAGACTCTCCTGAGGGCTCCAGTTGCACTGACTGTCTCTTTAACTTAAGGCTTTGACCTGGTCCCATCTTCCCTTCCCTTCTCTTCCCCCTCTTCCTGTCTCCTCCTCCTCTCATGGCGTCAACATGAATTTCTAAAGAGTGGAAGTCAGCCTCTGTCCCTTCTTTCCTGGCCCAATGTCCTCTCCTATTGTTTCTTCATGCAAGACACAAGTGAAATTGCTTTTGACAGGGTGTGATGAGAGGTGGCATTCTAATGCTGCCTTTACAAATGTTCTTCAGTCTCTTATCAATGTATACAGATGGAAATTAAAAATTCTAACGTCCCCTTTTCCCTCTGTCTACCCAGCAGGCCAACTGTTGTCAGGTGACTTCTCCCATCATGCCATGTTGGAGGCAGTCGGCTATTTGTATAGGTCACTTGATTTAAGGGCAACTCACCTGGGGTCTTCCCACACTTCAACCCTGGGAATACTGGAGTGAGTTCCTGTTGCATGTCTCAAAAAGAAGCCGACTTTCTGACTGTTTGTGTTAATCCACAGCCATTTGACATGTTTTGGTCTTTTGCAGCCTTCTAAGGGAAATCCAGAAGTTCCGAGGCAGGAGGTGTTGGCCTCAAGGCACAAGCCAGCTATACCCGAATGGTACCAGGAACCGCTCTTTATTCCGGGAAAACTTGTCTAAATTAAACTTCTGGAGCGCTCAGAGCTCTGACACGGTGAACACCGCCCTGTGTATGAACAGCATAAGTAAGTTGCAGAGAGCTAATAGCACAGAGCCGGCACCTCCTCCGGTTGCAGATAAACCCAAATGTGCTCGTAGCAAAGGAAAAAAGAAGACCTTGACTCCAATTCTCAGTGCCTCTGCTGGGGAAAAGACCCAACAGAAGGCACAGAATACTCAAAATAGTTGGACCATATGGAATGGTCCAAGAAAGCAAACTCCAAGGAGAAAGAAAGGCTGTCCCATGAAGACGTTATTTCCGGGTGGAAAGAATGGCTTAGTCAGACTTTCAAGGCAAAGGGTTTTTTCTGCTAAATGTGAGACTGGAGAAAGCCTCATGACTGCAATCTACCGCCAATCCCCGCGAGCACCTCTTAGTACAAACAGCCCCTGGGATTCCATAGCTGAGCTTGTATCAGAAAAATGGCTTTTCCACAGCCCACAGTACGTCTTCACTCCTCGGAAGCCTGCGTTCCCAAGACGACCTCTAATCGAAGCAAAATGGCTGAAGACCTCAAATGACACCGACAAAGAATAAACATCATCTGGGCTCTTTTGTATTGAAGTTTTTCTCATTTCTCTTGAAGTTCTATATGTGTGTTTGTGGCACATATGAGTACATGCGTGTGTGTAGGCCAGAGGCCAATGCCGGTGTCTTCCTCAATCACTTTCCCGCCTTATTTTTTTGAGACCAGATCTCACTGTATCTAGAGCTCACAGATTCTACTAGCCTGGCTGGCCAGTGAGCTCCAGGGAGCCTACTGTCTCTGCTTTCCTTGCGGAGGTCATAGGAACAGGCTGTCACACCTGGCTTTTTATGGCGGTGCATTCACAGCAAGCTCTAACTAACTCAGGTCCTGGTGTGCACACAGCAAGTCTAACTAACTCAGATCCTGGTGTGCACACAGCAAGTCTAACTAACTCAGGTCCTGGTGTGCACACAGCAAGCTCTAACTCAGGTCCTGGTGTGCACACAGCAAGTCTAACTAACTCAGATCCTGGTGTGCACACAGCAAGTCTAACTAACTCAGGTCCTGGTGTGCACACAGCAAGCTCTAACTCAGGTCCTGGTGTGCACACAGCAAGTCTAACTAACTCAGGTCCTGGTGTGCACACAGCAAGCTCTAACTCAGGTACTGGTGTGCACACAGCAAGCTCTAACTCAGGTCCTGGTGTGCACACAGCAAGTCTAACTAACTCAGATCCTGGTGTGCACACAGCAAGTCTAACTAACTCAGGTCCTGGTGTGCACACAGCAAGCTCTAACTCAGGTCCTGGTGTGCACACAGCAAGTCTAACTAACTCAGGTCCTGGTGTGCACACAGCAAGCTCTAACTCAGGTCCTGGTGTGCACACAGCAAGTCTAACTAACTCAGATCCTGGTGTGCACACAGCAAGTCTAACTAACTCAGGTCCTGGTGTGCACACAGCAAGCTCTAACTCAGGTACTGGTGTGCACACAGCAAGCTCTAACTAACTCAGGTCCTGGTGTGCACACAGCAAGCTCTAACTAACTCAGGTCCTGGTGTGCACACAGCAAGTCTAACTAACTCAGGTCCTGGTGTGCACACAGCAAGCTCTAACTCAGGTCCTGGTGTGTACACAGCAAGCTCTAACTAACTCAGGTCCTGGTGTGCACACAGCAAGCTCTAACTAACTCAGGTCCTGGTGTGCACACAGCAAGTCTAACTAACTCAGATCCTGGTGTGCACACAGCAAGTCTAACTAACTCAGGTCCTGGTGTGCACACAGCAAGCTCTAACTCAGGTCCTGGTGTGTACACAGCAAGCTCTAACTAACTCAGGTCCTGGTGTGCACACAGCAAGCTCTAACTAACTCAGGTCCTGGTGTGCACACAGCAAGTCTAACTAACTCAGGTCCTGGTGTGCACACAGCAAGCTCTAACTCAGGTCCTGGTGTGTACACAGCAAGCTCTAACTAACTCAGGTCCTGGTGTGCACACAGCAAGCTCTAACTAACTCAGGTCCTGGTGTGCACACAGCAAGTCTAACTAACTCAGGTCCTGGTATGTACACAGCAAGCTCTTTACAGACTAAGCTTACCTCCTTAGCATCTGTTTTGGATTCTTTAATCAAATATTTTCTTTTAAACAGTTAGGAGTGGTCATTATCCATGTCTGGGGATTCAGTTTTCTTAGTCCCTTATAATGTTGTGTCTGATTTTAGTTAAAAAAAAAAAAAAAAAAAAAAAAAAAAAAAAAAAAAAAAAAGCAGGTTCTAAGGGATTCAGATTTCTATGGGAAGTAAAACAATCTTGACTCCATAGTACTATATTCTAATATATATTATATATATGCAATCTTACCAATTCTAACTTTATTTTTACATTTCTATGGTTTATCTATTGTGAATTTAAATTTTTTTCCATCTAAGTAAAATTGATGATTGTTGTCACCAAAACTTTTTATTAATACAATAAGAAAAAATAGAAACTGAAATGCCCTCAAGTCATAAAGCTTTAAGTATCAGAGCCCTTGGATTTAATACTATATCTATTTGAGCATTTTACTATCAATGATTTGTCAAACATTAACCTGTAATAGTTAAGGATTACTTTCTAGCGACCCTCATCCCTACCGCCCAACCAACATCGTTCCTAGGAAACTCACGGAAGAGGGGATTCAGCTCCGTGGCTTTGGGTGAGCAACTTTACTTCTGCGGTGTCTCAATTTCACTATGTATAAAATGAGAGACATGGTGCTTATCTTAAAAGATAGCTGAGAAAACTGTAGAGATAAATTACCCTGGAAGCCTCCCATTGATGACTTTTTATTATCAGCCAGGAACTAGCTTAAGGGTCATCTTCCTCCCTGAACCACCTTACTCTCGCAGCCTACGCTTTGTGCCCCCATCTACTTCACAAATGCCAGTTGGTCCCTCTGATTTACCTCCTACTCTGTGGTCACCATGGGGGTAGTTTGGGAATTCCTAGGGCTCAGTGCGTTCCAGGCAGGTCTCGGGTGGACGCAGGAGCCACGTCTGACTCAGGGCACACAGAAATGGCGCCTGGTGGGGCGGCTGCTGTTTATTGGCTTTTAGTGGGAGCTAAAGGCATGGAACAAGTGCAGTTAAGCAGGTGAGCTGAGCAGGCACCAAGGGTGTTGTGAGCGTGGGCAGGAGCCTTAAATCATGACCAGAGGACGTCTTGGAGGTGGGAATCTGGCTTTCCAGAGGCCGTGCACCGAAAGGGAAATTTGAGTGTGCTTTATACTTGGAATTTTCAGGGGTGGGATCTTGCAGGCGACTTTAGACTTTGTGTGGGACCTCGGCAGGTTTGGATGGGCTTCAGGACGTCTCAGACAGGTACCTGAGATCCAGAAGACCTGCAGATGCCCTTGATGCGGAGTGAGGTCACCTTCCAGAGGCTGGAACCCGGGCTGGAGTGCCTACTGAGGGGTGCCTATCAGTGCAACCATAATCGGGGGGCCGCCACGGAAGGCAAGAGGAAGGAAGCGCGGAGTCCTGCGGGCGGCGACAGGGTCGGAGACCATCATCCTAGTCCATGCGGTCTCAAGTGCCACTGCCCTGCCACCCCCACGCCTGGCGGGGTCAGGAAGTGACCGCAGCAGACCGGGAGCCGAGCCCAGGCATCTAAGGCCCCGCCCACCCCGTTTCTCCAAGGCTTCGCCCCTGACTCCGCCTCTGACTCAATCAAGGACTGTCCCACTCAGTCCCGGCCTCCCTCGGTCCAGCCAGGCCCGGTCCCTGACTCAGCCCCAGGCCCCACCCACCCCGCGGCTCCAAGCCCAGCCCCTGGCCCCGCCTCCGCCTAGACCCCGCCCACGTCTCCAGGCCCCGCCTCCGACTCCGCCTAGGTCCCGCCCGCCCTTCAGAGGCTGGCTCCTGGGCCGGGAGGCTGCTAGCACAGAGGCAGGCGTCGCGGGCTCGCGTCCGGTTCTCTCCCGACGCCGGCTGTCCGTGCCTCCGGCAGTTCGGAGCCGGCATGGCCACAGTGGCCGCGGTGGCCCGCGGGGCCGGGGCGAGGGCGGCGGCGGCGGGGCTGCGGGGCGGCAGCGGAGCTGCAGCTCGGGGACGGCCGCGCGCGGGCTGCGCTCGGCGCCTGTGCACCGCCCCGGCCGCCGTGGACATGAAACGCTACCTGTGGGCGCGCTACCACGAGGCGAAGAGGAGCACGGACGGTGAGTGAGTGCGAGCCCCAGCCTGCACCGCTCGCTCGGGGACCCTCGGACCCCGCACCCTACCTCTGCCGCGCGGTTCCCGCGGAGACGGAGTCCAGAACTTGGCAACTCTTGCTTCCCTGTCTTTCCCCTGCCCGGAAAGCTGCTTCATACCTGGGGATTGCTCAGCCAGGAGTGGGCCTCGGAGGTGCTCTGGGCCGCCGCGAGAGTTCCAAGAGCGTCAGTCGGAAGATGTTATCCCAAACACCGTTAGGTGTTGTCATTCACCCTGGGAATGGTAGTGGCAGCCCAGCCAGCTGCCACGCTGTCCTAGACAGGCTCCGGCGCAGGCGGCTGGGTCAGGAGGCTGAGCCGGTTTCCTTGGTGCAGCGGGATGGAGTAGGGTGAAATATTTTGTTGGAAGTGGGTGTGAGGGTCTGGTTATCCACGGCCCTCTGCGAGGCCAAGTGAGCCGAGAAGGAGCTCCCGTAGGAAGCCGGGAGGAATGGAGAGAGGAACCAGACTATACTAGTGTCAGGCATTTATAGCGTCCCTCATCTCCCGCAGCCTCCAGAGGAGGGGGTCGCGTCCATTGTGTAGGTGGCAAAGGAAAGACTTGAGTGCAAGAAAGGGACCTGACCAAAGACTGGTTTTGACCCAGAGTCGGGAATCTATTGTCCTGTCTGTTGCTTTGTGTTTCTTCCCAGCTGGCGATCATTTGGAACCTGGAGTAAAGGGGCAGTGAGCCATAGACACTGAAGCTATCAGAGGAGACTCAGGATTTAATATATTGATTCTTTTGCGGGGAGGCGGTTGGGGAGGATGGCCCTGGGAGGGTTGGTGAAGGTGCATTTTGTAGGATTTCTAAGATCCGTTTGCATCTTTTGGCCAGAGGTCAGTTCAAGCAAAACCCACTTGGAATAATTTTCCAGTGTGTCAGCGATGTGGACTTCTATGGAATAGTGGCTTATTGTTTCTGGTTTTCCTTTGCCAAGAGTTGGATTTCGAAGCTGCTATGTGGTGCGGCCGAAAGATTTGCTTTGGAGTGGTTAGGATTTACAGATCTTAGAGACAGAAGATATGGAGAAGATCATCTAGGCCAGGCAAGTTCTTTCAGATGGGCCTTAAAGTCCCCTGCGTTATCCTCCCAGGTGGGAGCCACTATTCCTGGCAAGTTTGTTCTTTTCTCCTTGCCCCCCACCCATCCTCCTTTCTGAAGCTCAGCAGATGGTAGCCACTGTAGGGGGTGGAGGAGGTGACTTAGGTACTACAGGTACACGGTGCACACACAGGTCCCCTCACAACGGGTACGCACTCGGTGTGCAGGTCTCCTCACTGTGGGTACACGGTGCACAGGTCCCCTCACTGAGGGTACACGGTGCGCAGGTCCCCTCACTGTGGGTACACGGCGCGCAGGTCCCCTCACTGTGGGCACACAGTGTGCAGGTCCCTTCTCCGTGCCCACAGCACATTCACAAATAGTTCCTCTGTCGCCCCTGAAAACTCAGGGACTTTCAAGTTTGACTCTGACTTCTTTGTCTCATTTGGGTACTCAGCTTCGCTACCCTCCTCCGGCTGGTGTCCGTGACCTTTCAGTGAGCATGTGTTAAGTACCCAGCAGCCGACTTTAAGGTTATAGATTCTCAGGTTCCTGAGTCTGGGCGGTGGGGTCCAGCATC
Source organism: Arvicola amphibius (assembly GCF_903992535.2). Lineage (NCBI taxonomy): Eukaryota > Metazoa > Chordata > Mammalia > Rodentia > Cricetidae > Arvicola > Arvicola amphibius. The sequence continues at coordinate 3,630,005 of NC_052063.2, forward strand.
TGTTCACCCGCCTGCCTGTGCCGAGCTGTGGACCAGGCGTACGTGGGTGTAGAACCTGGTAGAGGGAGGGATAAGTGACAGCCGCTGACAGGGCAGATGAGGGCTGATGGGCATGCAAGAGCCCCTCCCGCTCCTCAGTTATCCCCTCAGGAGAGAGTTTTTACCTTTCCACTTCCTGATTCTGACAAAAGATTTTCTTTTTTTCTTTTTTTTAAGATTTATTTATTTATTATGTACACAGTGTTCAGCCTCCATGTATGTCATGTATGTCTGCAGGCGCCAGATCTCATTACAGATGGGTTGTGAACCACCATGTGGTTGCTGGGAATTGAACTCAGGACCTTTGGAAGAGCAGTCAGTGCTCTTAACCTCTGAGCCATCTCTCCAGCCCCATGACAAAAGATTTTCATTTTCTGGTCACTTGATCCCTTTCCGTAATCCAGACAGTTCCTTCGGGTACAATCACTCAGATACCTGCCCGGCAAGGGCTGTGGCTTTAGGCTTTGTTTTAATGCCTTCTTCCCCAGTCTTTTCTTTCCATTTTAATTGAAATTTGTTAAAAAACAAAAACAAAACATTTTCAGGTCAGTACAAGTGTACAGAGAAACCCGTATAAAGCTGTCTTCCATTCCGAGCCCTTTTTGTTCCTTCTCTCCTTCCCTTCTTCCTTTGTCTGTACCTAACATCCCTTTCTGTCCTGGGGCCCCATCCAGGATTGCACGCTACACCTAGTTGTTTCGTTAGGCTCCGTTGACTCACACAGTTTATCAGACTTCCTTGGTTTTTTTTTTTTTTTTTTTTTTTTTTTTTTTTTTTTGTGACAGTTTCCAGGACTGGTCACATTGGAAAGCATCCCGCTGGAATTTATTCCCATATTTTGTTTTTACTGGAGACATTTAATCTAGCTATCCTCATGGCTACCCCTGTACGTCCTAGCATCCCATCTGGAAGTCAGCTCAGAAAGTTCTTTGGAATGTCACAGCATAAGCCCTAGCAAGACTCTAGATGCTGGTCTTCAGCAGGATGCAGAGGGGGCGGCTTTGCCCCTGGGGACACCAGGTTAAGTCTGGAGATCATTTTATTTCTCTCACTGGGGGTAGGGGCAGTGCCGCCGGCCTGTGGTGGGTAGAGACCAGCGCAATATTTTCATAATAAAGAGCTTTGTGGCTTCGAGCATCAGTGGTGCTGGGCTCAAGGTCCCCTGGACTAGAGTTCTGATAAACCACTGGTGTGACTGACCTGCCAAGGGCTGGATGTATTTGTGTGAGGTCTGTTCCTGTTGTCTACGTATTGTATTTTGGTGGAACTCTGGACTTCTCAATGTGTTCAGGTAATTGGCCTGTTTGCTTGTCTCCAGAATAGAGGCGGTCTTTCCTCAGAGAGGCAGCACCAGCTTTGGGTTTGGATAACTTGTGGGTTTGTTATTTTCCTCCCTTCTTTCTTCCCTCCCTCCCTCTCTCCCTCCCTCCCTCCCTCCCTCCCCTCTTTCCCTTCCCTCCCTCCCTCCCTCCCTCCTTCCCCTCTTTCCCTCCCCTCTCTCCCTTCCCTCCCTAAGGAGTTAATCAGAGAGCTGGGCTGATTAGAATACTTGCCCCCTTGGCAGGGCTGTAGTGGAAGAAGAACAGGCAGCAAAGCTGGGGATTACTGTGAAGTGATAGAAGCTATATTCAGAGACACAGAAAGGCTTATTCGCAGTTCTGGGTTGAAAGAGTTTGATAATCCATCAGAAATTAGGTATTTGTGGGGATTGGGGAGCCAGTTCAGTTGAGAGCTTCTGCACAAGCATGGGGCCCTGAGTTCTAATCCCCAGAACCCACAGAAGCTGGGCATGGTGGCACCTCACTGTACCACCAGCTAGCAGGGGAGACAGACAGGAGGGTTTCTGGGGTTTGCTGGCCAGACAGGTGTGCAGGAAAAAGCCCAAACAGAAAACACAGAGAGCTCCAGGTTCAGTAAGAGACCCTGTCTGAAGGCAGTAAGACAGAGTTGACAGAACAGGGCACTTGACATGCCCCTCTGGCCTCTGCATGAGTACACATGGGGCATGCACCCACAGACACCTGCACACAGACATACACCATACACACGTGCACACACACAATTTCGGTACTTAGCAGGGATTGATGCAAGCAGAGCAGGGATTGATGCAAGCAGAGCAGGTCCAAAATAAACATAAGACATAAAGATAATTCTTGCCATATATAAGGTGCTATATTATAACTAATGACACACACACACATTCCTTAAGGTGAATAACTTACAAGACTAACATCTTGTTAGTTTAGACTAGCATCTCTAGGATTGTGTCTTACAATCTTTTGAGAAATACAACTGTTAAAATGGAGAAAAAAAATTCACACACCAGTTTTTTTTTTTTTTTATAGCCGGGCTTTTTAGTTCTAGCTTTAGAAGCACGCCAGAGCCTTTAAAAGCCACGAGTGTCCAAGAGAAAAGATGTTGATATTTTGCTTCCTGAATAAACTTGATCTTGAAGCCCCGGTTTGGCATTAGTAGCTCCATTTTGGGGGTTCTGTACTTTGGAATCTCTAATAATATGTTTAGTAAGAATGCATGTTACTAATGCTGGATGATGCGCCATTGTCCAGCCAGATTGTGCTTTCTTAATGCAGTTAGGAATGGCAGACGATGGAGTCAGGAGCCCGTAGGAATCTGGAGACTCCTTGTACTCCGTCTTTGGATAAGCAGGCACATTTGCTCTCCTAAATCACACCTCCTTGGCAGTTGTACACACAGGGCATTTCATGTGTGAGCTCATTGGTTTCCTGAATCGTATCACCCCAGGTCCCAATGCTGATTTGGTTTTCTGTTATTCTTAACACGTAGAAAGACTCACACCATGGATTGAGAGCTGGTGGCCGAGCCAGTACCGGGACCGGTCTAGATTGAGCTTGTACCTAGCTGGGTTGTGGACGCTGGATCCAGCCCAGGGCTTCGTTCATGTTACGGAAGCACTCTGCCAAGTGGATTGCATTTCCAGACCAGGAATGTCTGCAGACAAGCTTCTTTCTCAGATGATCGGTGCCACCAAGGCCGAGAAGTGCTGATTTGTTTGTTTGTTAGCCCTGGACCAGGCTGGCCTTGAACTCACAGAACTCTCCCTGCCTCTGCCTCCCAAGTGTTGGAATTGAATGCGTGTGCCACCACCTGAAATATTAATTTTTAGAATTTAATTCTTTTGACCTCCAAGGCTGTTAGCGGAATTACCAGTTAATCTCCCTTAGCATTTTATCTTCTCCGCTACACTTCTCAGGACGTATTCCTTAGTGAAAGAAGCAAATTCACTCCAGATTTTTTTTTTTTCTGGGTCTCTTGTAGCCTAGGCCAGCCTTGAACTCTCTGTAGAGTCAAGAATGACCTCTGAACTCCTGATTTTGCTGTCTCCTCTAAATGCTTGGGATTAACTTTGTGCATTCTAGGCAAGCACTCTCAGCTGAGTCCCATTCCCAGCCCTAATTCTATGTAGATCATTCAGCTACTGTCAGTGATTTCAGAGTCTTGACTCTCAGCAGCAAAAGACAGGCGGTGGATGTATCCTTAAGTGGAAGGGATGGCCCAGCAGTTAAAGAGCTTGCTTTGTAAGTGTGAGGACAGGGTTTGGGTCCCCAAAACCTACTGTAAAGGCAGGGTGTGTAGCAAGATTCACAATTCCAAGAAAATGGAGGTGGGGTTCTTAAAGCCATATGGCATAAGCTGTCCTTAAACTCAGGATCCTCCTGCCTTAGCCTAAGTGTTGGGATTACAGGCTTTTCCCACCACAGTAGACTCAGATGACAGACAGATACTAATTAAAGGTGATTTTTTTTTTTTTTTTTTTTTGGTTTTTCGAGACAGGGTTTCCCTGTAGTTTCTAGCGTCTGTCCTGGAACTAGCTCTTGTAGACTAGGCTGGCCTCGAACTCAGAGCTCTGCCTACCTCTGCCTCCCGAGTGCTGGGATTAAAGGCGTGCGCCACCACCGCCCGGCTTTTAAAGGTGATTTTTTTTTTAAACACAGTTATGCTGTAGATTACCTGTCTGTCCCTGAGTCTGAAGTCAAGAGTGATAAACCAAAGTGAGGGGAGGTACTAGTTAGGGGTGAGGCTGGAGAGCACGGGGTGGGGTGGGGGCTGAGGCTGGAGAGTACAGTTTTACTTATAGGCATATTGAAATTAAAATGGAGAGGTTTAAAAAAATGTACCTAGTGATTTGTTTAATGTGACAATAAATTGCTACCTGTTAACATAAATGGCTTTTTATTTTTTGTTTTTTTGGGGGCAGGGCTTCTCAGTGTAGCCCTGGGTGTCCTGACACTCTGTAGACCAGGCTGGCCTTTGTTGTTGATAGATTTTCTTTTACTATTGTCCTGTAAAGCACAACATCTGCTCTATGCTCTACAGTACTACGCCTGTAGCGCCCGTGCCACTACAGGTTGGTCCACGAGCCAGGAACTAAGTTGGAGACTTAAAAACACACGCGCAGAGAGAGACATGGACACGGGTCATCCTTCACACAAGAATGCCCACTTTATTGTGCTCCAGGGAAGCTTATATAGGGATCCTTAACTGATAGCCACGCCCAGCTCTCGGGATCTTTTCAGCTGCAGGCCTCACCAGAACCCACTCCCCTGCCATCAGGGTCTCGTGCTCAGAGCAGCTGCAGGCACAGGTGTTTTGCTCCGTTCACTCCAGCAGGCGAAGGGTCTGAGGCAGGCAAAGAAAGTCAAGGGGCCAGGAGTCTTTATCCCCCAACATCGCCCCACATTGGAAAGTCAAAATGTTGTTTGTTTTACTCTTTTGGCTTTTTTGGAGGTCCTGCCACCCGGCTTCCAAATAAATCACACACGGAGGCTTATTCTTACCTATAAATGCCCAGCCTTAGCTTGGCTTGTTTCTAGTCAGCTTTTCTTAAATTATCCCCCTATCTTTTGCCTCTGGGCTTTTATCTTTATCCTACATACCTTTTTTAAGTCTTACTCCGTGGCTTTCTGTGTAGCTGGGTGGCTGGTCCCTGGAGTCTTCTCTCGTCCCTTCTTCCTTTCCTCCCAGATTTCCCCGTCTGTTTTCTTTCTCTACCTGCCAGCCCTGCCTGTCTTTTCTCTTGCCTGGCTATTGGCTGTTCAGCTCTTTAATTGACCATCAGGTGTTTCAGAGAGGCAAAGAATCAAAGCTTCATAGAGTTAAACAAATGCAACAGAAAAGACAGCAGCATCTTTGCATCATTAAAACAAATGTTCCACAGCATAAACAAATGTAACACATCTTAAAATAATATTCTACAACAGGCCTCGTACTCAGAGATCCTCCTGCCTCCTGAGTGTTGGGGTTAAAGGTATGCGCCACCACCGCCTGGCCTGGCTTCTTTGGTTAGAAAGTGTTTTTCCCAAAATAAAAAAGTTTAGAGTATCAGCATAGCTTCATATTTTGCAAATTTCTGTGATGTGTAGATGCATACAAGAGTTCTGGATTCTCCCGTTGCTTCTGCATTTAGCCTGCTGTAGTGCAGACGTCACACAGCCTCTGGGAAATGCCACCATATGCTGAGGCTGGAGAGAGTGAAGGCAGCAGCCAGCCTCTGGCCTTGGCTCTTGTTCCCAGTCATAGTCTGCACATTGCCGGGCTAACACATGTGTTCTCACAGCTCTGAGGCAGATCCCCAGGCTAAATTCAAGCTGGTAGCAAGGCTGCCTTCTCTTCTGGCTCAGGGAAGAATATATCCCTGCCCTTTTAGCTTCTGGAAGCTTCTGGTCTTCTACCCCACCCCTCCTCCACCTTTTGAGTTTGTGAGACAGGGTTTCTTTTTGTAGCCCTGGCTGTCCTGGAAGTCGCTCTGTAAACCAGGATGGCCTCGAACTCAGAGATCTGCCTGCCTCTGCCTCCTGAGTGCTGGGATCAAAGGTGTGAGCCATCCCTGCCCAGGAATTCTGGTGTTCTTTGTAGTCCTTTTCATTTTGAAAATCGAAGCCTCCTCACACCTTACTGCCCAACTCCAGCCAGGCTTCCATTTTCTCTTACACGAATTCTGCAATTACAGTAGGCCCACCTGGGTAGCCTAGGATGCTCTTTGAAGTGCAGCCCTGCCTTCTCCCCTCTTTGAGTCACAGGGATCACAGAGGGATGACTTTAATTAGCTGTTGTTTTGTCTGCTACAATTTAGTGTTATGAGGGCAGAAAGATGAAAACCCTTGGGCATGGAAAGTCCCTCAACTCAGGCGTTTGATGCCTTTTCCCAGCAGCAAACCAATATAGTTCCAGCACAGCTTGAGACCTTTCACCTTGTCTCCAAACCTGCAGCTCTCTAGAGGACCTGCCAGGAATGGCATTGGCAGTAAAAGCACCTCCCGAACCCTTTGCACAGTTGCGCTGGCTCCTCACTTTTCCTCCTCAGCTTCCGAGTCCACCCCAGGCTTCTCCAGAGCCACTTCAGTGCCAAAGATAAGGTTCCTCATATCAGCTGGGATATTTTCAAGCATACCATACCTGTTTAGCGGGTTTTCTCGCATTGACTCTGGCTTTTTTTTTGCATGACATGTCGCCTTAAAGGGCCAGGCTACCCACCGTGCAATCGACTGGACAGGAAGGGGGTGTTGCACATAGTGAGCATAAACTGTTGGTGCACTAAGGCTCCCAGAAAATGTTGACGAATATCACAAAGACTTCTGTACTTCTGCAGGCTCCTTCCATGAGTGTGTAGGCTCCTTCTGTGACTCTGCTTAGCACATGGCTCTGGCTGCTCGCTCTGTCCCCCTTGGGTCTGTGAGAGCTGAGCCTTAGGTCCATGGGCACTGCCCAGGAGCTATGTTTATCTGGCCTAGCTCTGGCAAGTTGCTGGGCTAAGCTGTGGCACTATCAGTAGCAGTGGCACTGGCTGGTATGACCTCTCTGTCTATTGGAGTACCAAATGTATCCGACCTAGCTCCCAAATAATGACAGAGGCTTCTTATTAATTATGAATGCTCGGCCTTAGCTTAGGGTTGTTCCCACCCAGCTCTTAAAACTTAACCCATTTATATTAATCTACATTCTGCCATATATATGGCTTGTTACCTCTCTTCCATACTGTACATCTGACCTGCTCTGCATCCCGAGCACCTCATATTCTTCCCTGAGTTCTTTCTCTCCCTAGAAGTCCTGCCTACCTCTCCTGCCTAGCTATTGGCCACTTAGCTCTTTATTAAACCAATCAGAAGGTGCCTGGGCACATCTTCGCAGTGTACAACAAGATCATTCCACAACAGAGTAGAAAAAAGAACGGATAGAAGTTTATAAAGAACTTACTGTGTTGGCATTTGCGCACACTTAGTGGTTTGCTAACTTGACTCCAGCCCTGCTCCTTTATCTTGGTTGCTCTTGTTTTTCCTGTAGATTGGGAATTTCCCTCTTGGAACACCCATGTTCACGGAGACAGTGATGGCGAGGTTCCTGTGTGTGTGACCTAGGAAAGGTACTATCGTTCAGCCCTTTTCTGTCTGCCCTGTACCCTAGTGACAAGCCTGCCATGTGTTTTCATCTTTGGGTATCTTTGGCTCTGTTTTCTCCTAAGAAGCTCTGCCCCTTGCAGCTAAGTATCTTTGCTCTTGAACAGTTAATTTTACTTTTTATTAAATGACTTACCTTAAGATTAATTTGTCATCAAACCATTATATTTAATCTTATTTCAGTGCAGTTGTATGTGGTTTTATTTCTGGAACTTGAGGAAGTGTGATGGATTTCTATGGAGCAGTGGGAATTACAGATATTACAGAGTAATAAGGAACAGTTTTAACTTTCAGTGGGAGTAGTATAAATGTCATGTGCATTAGCAATTTTTTTAGATGAGTAATTCTATTTGTCATGGATTGCTTGTCCCTGGAGATGATGCAAAATCCTGGTTGAAAAGGAAAAATTTCTCTTTAGATTAATAGAATATAAGTAACATCTACATTGTCCCTCCTTCCATAGCCAGCCCTTTGTGTCCTTCCCTTGTCAGTGTGGTGTGCGCTGATTTCCTCCACCCATAGCCCGTGCTTTATAGCTAATAACTCTTGTCTCATTCCTTGTCTAGTGCTGACACACAGGAGCTCTGTAGGTGCTAAAAACCCTGTAAGGTTCGCAAGTAGGAAAACCAGGTTATATATATATAAAAAAAAAAACACTGCTTATTGGATGACCTCATTTGCAAGACGCTCCAGAGATGAGTGTAGAAATCTGACCGCAAAATTCAGCAGGGGCAGAGGGAGGGAGAGCTGCGGCCTCCCAGGTTGAGGGGGTGCTCCTTATCTCTTTGGACTTCCATGCTGGATACGCAGCCGATTGCACACGGTTTCACCTCAGCAAAGCTATGAAGTCAAAGCAGAGATCTAGAAAGGCTTCTGGCCTGGTTTGCTCGTTTTCTGAGGCAAGTACCCGTGCCAAGAGGTGGGCGGGACCGTGAGTCAGGTGTCTTGCCTTGGATCAGCAACTGCAGCTGCTGGGGCTGCGGCCTGGAAGGAGCTGGAATTTGTGTGCGTGACCCTGTCGAAGTGAGTTTCTTTTAAGGGCTGAGATGCACTAGCAGGGTTAGTGAAAGAAACAGCCCACCCTTTACAGTATGCTTGTTGGGTGATTTTTATTTAGTTGTAATCTGACCCAAGTCTGGTAGTTTGAATGTAATTGCGGTCCCCTACCTCCCCATCCCAAAGGGGGTGGCACTATTAGGAGGGTAGCCTTGTTGAAGTAGGTGTGGCTTTGTTGAAGTAGGTGTGGCCTTGTTGAAGTAGGTGTGGCTTTGTTGAAGTAGGTGTGGCTTTGTTGAAGTAGGTGTGAGGTGTGGCCTTATTAGAGGAAGTGTGTCACTGTTGGAGGTGGGCTTTGAGGTCTTTGTGCCCCAGCTTTGCTCAGTGTGACACAGAGACCACCTCCTGTTGCCTCTTGATCAAATGTAGCCAGCACCATGTCTGCCTGCACACTGCCATGCTCCCTGCCATGATGATAATGGACTGAACCTCTCAAACTGTGAGTCACCCCAATTAAATGTTGCCATGGTCCTGGTGTCTCTTCACAGCAATAGAAACCCTAACTAAGACATTAAGTGTTCTTAGGCTACACAGATGTAGGCCAGGCTGAGCTATCAATAGGTTAAATGTATTAAATGCTCCTGGCCCTCTAGGAGGGCCAATCCTGGGGGTTGATCCCACACCTTGTTATAAACCTTATAAGTGGTTTGAAGATATCCTACCAGTGAGCCACTCTTCTGACTGGCCAAATACATTCAACTATGATATTTTTAACTTATCTTGGGCTATAGGATGTTCTCCTTTTATAAGCCAAGGAACACCTATCGTAAATCTTTGGTTGATTTATGAATATAGAAATATATTGTGGGCCAGACTTGGTGACTCATGCCTTTAATCACAGCACTCTGTGAGTTTGAGGCTAGCCTGGTATGTACTAGTGAGGTCCGGTTCAGTCAGGGCTACATGGAAAGACACTGTCTCAAACAATTAAAACCCAAAATAAAAAATAAAATCTTTGAAATAATTGTGCATTCATTCCTTTAAAATACTATGACCAAGGCAACTTAAATAGGAAAAAGAGTTTATTTTGACTTAGAGGGATAAGAATGCATCTTAAAGGGGAGGCACGGCCGAGGCAACAGAACAGGAAGCCAAGAGATCGCATCTCAACCACAAGCACAAAGCAGAGAAAGAGACTGGAGGCCTTGAATCTCAAAGCCCACCTCAGTGACTTACTTCTCCAGCAAGTCCACGATCCTAAACCTCTTCAACTAGTGCCACCAACCGGGGATGAAGTGTGCCAGCCTATAGGGGACGGTCCATTCAAGCCCCGGCACACTGCCTACCACAGAATATGATGGGCCCTGAACTGCTAATCTTATACAATCCCTGCTTCCCTCCTCTGTGGATGGGCATAGTAGCTAGAGCCCTGAACTAAGTGCAGTCCATGGCCTTGACTTTACACAGTGGCTCCCACAGAGTGTTGAGTGCGTGTGACTACTGCCCACTAGGAGAGCTTAGTCCTCTGGGCACTGTGGCAGTCCACAGAGAGCCAGGTGGTATATTGGGAAAGTAAGAGACTCCGTCTGCTTTTTGTAACTGATAAAATTCACTAGGAGAAAAGGTTCTGTTTCTTCTCCAAGGCTTTTTGAGTTTATATATTCTTCTTCTGTCCCCAATGCCCCAGAAAGAGCTTAAATCTGGCATATGACCAAAATAATAATAATAATAAAAAGCATAGCTGAATAACTTTGTTTTATGTGTGGTGCTAAGGTCAAACCTTGATGCCAGGTAAACACTGAGCCAATGAGTTATCGTCTTGGCCCTTGACATTTGGAGACAGGCTCTCTCTCTCTGGAACTCTCGATCCTTCTGTCTTAGCCTCCCCAGTGCTGGTCTTGCAAACATGCAATACCATGCCTGGCATAACTAAACCATTTGTGTAAATTTATTCATAAATAAAGTGAAATCATAACATTCCATCAAGAAAATGTCATCGTCATGTTTCTGGGATTGTGGCTCCTGCTCATTTGAACTTGAGAGTTGTCCACTGGGCTCCAGACCCCCTGTTTGGTCATGTCTTGATAATAACGTGCTTTGGGCTCCTGAGCTTAGTGTCTGAGATGAGCCTGTCTCCCCAGTTTGTGCCTTATTGGAGTCACTGCCACAATATCTTCACGTGTGCATCTTTATCTGCATCTCTGAGTATTTCCCTAGCAGAGATTTCCTGGAAAGCCAGAGTGTGGGTCAAAGGTTACGGCGTTCTTGGTGCCGATGGCTGGCTATCTGCCAGAGGGTTTGCCAGGCGCCGATTTCTGTGCTGAAACTGCCTGGAGCCAGTCCCTAGGCCCCAGCACCAACACCAGCACCGTCTCTGCCTCCTTTGTTACCGAAAGCAGAGTTCTTCCAGACAGCACTAGGAATAAGAGCATCCTAGATCAGCGGCCCTCAACCCTCCTAATGCTGCAATCCTTTAATGGTGACCCCCAACCACAGAATTACTTTTGTTATTATTTCATAACCGTACTTTTGCTACTGTCATGAATCATAATGTAATCTGATACGCAGGATATCTGAAATGCAACCCCCTGGGAAATGGTTATTTGACTTCCCAAAGGGGTTGCAGCCCATAGGTTGAGAACCACTGCCCTAGACGAGAGGAAAATGATGTTTTATTTTTATTATTATTTTTTTTTTTGCTAAGGACTACCTGGTTACCATTGAAAAACATGTATGTGAACCAACACAGTAGAACATGTGCGTCTGCCTGTCAGAGAGCGCAGTTGTTAACTGTGCCCAGATGTTTTCATTTACCTTTTTAAAGATGGTTGAACATTTGTCGATTAGCTATTTAATGTCTTTTCTGGAGATTTTAAAATTTATTAAGGACATTTCTGGTTTTTTTTTGTCTAGTATGCCCCTAGTTTATAAATCTGTCGATACTTTGCTTTTCAACATACTCTTTGGATTTAAAAAAAAATTGATACTTGGAAAGTTATGCTATTCATAAATTTTCATACCTTTTAATATTTAATTTTTTTTTTAAAAGTCTGTTTCACATGGTGTATGGTTTGCAAAGTTCTGTGTGAGGACAACTTTCTCAACATTCTCTCCATGTAGGACACATAGAAAGGCAGACTTTGAGCTGAAGAGATGGCTCGGAGGTTAGGAGCACTGGCTGCTCTTCCAGAGGACCTGGGTTCAGTTCCCAGCCCAGTCGTCTATAATGCGATCTGGTACAAACAGTGTGTGGAGGAGTCACAGGCCACAGGGCACCTAGCCCGCCGATGTCAGTATGGGAGGGAAGTTTAAGATCGGAGAGGTGGGGATACCTTTAATGCAGAGCTAAAGTTTAAGCATTTAAGGCAGTAAGAACTTTGAGCAGCTGAATATCCTTGAAAAGCAATTAAAAACTTCAGCTGACTTAGTTTAAGCAAAAAAAAAAAATACTTTTGAGGAGAAGGTGAGGTACAGGGCTTTACATATGCACGAGATTCCTGGCACCACAAAGATAAAATGAACCAAGAGAAGACATTTTATGGGCTGTGTCATGAAAATGTCACAAGGCTGTGGTCCTGGCTTTGAAGTGATGTCACTGGGTGCTCCCCCTGCTTCTCACCTGACAGCTCCTTGGTAGGGATCCCTTGCTCCTCCAGATTTTTGTTTCCTCAGGCCCAGGCTTGGAAGAATAAACAAAACAAAACAAAACAAAACAAACAATGGTTCTTCTTCGAAATTACTGAACAGACCCAGAAATGCCCCTGCCCGGCAGGGGGACATACAAGACAGTGGTCAGAGGGATGTCCTGTGCCTACTCTGAGCTCCTCACTGTCCTGGGCCGCTCCTGTACATTCCCCCTGGAGACCGGAACCAGACAGACCTCACATGCCCTGTGCACTCAGTGGGTCAAGTTTCTCAGAGTGGGCTGTCCTGGGTGAACCGGAGGCCCTGGTCAGCTGTTCTTACGGACATCTCGTCTAGTGTTCATTTCTCTTTGATGCCAAGTCCTTAGGTCAGCCCACTCCCATGTGGTGGCTCAGCCGTCCAGCTTCTGTGTCTTGAGACATTGCTGTCACATGTGCCACAGGCTGCATTGGAAGTGATGGGTACCACTTGTGCCTTCTCAGGAACTGGTGGGCAGGGCTGGGCAGAACCAGGAATGGAAGAGAAAGGGGAGAAATTAGTACTCTGCCCCCCACCCTCACCCCTGCACCCACCCGACTGGACAGGCGCAGGTTGGAGACCGTGAAACCACACTGGCTGAGCACCAAGAGCCGAGCCCACAAGCGTTGCTTAGCCCGGCTGTCACAGGACCTTCATTTGTCCAGCTCACCTTCCCAGCACATTCCTGCTTGGTCCCCAGGACACGGCCAGGAAGAAGTAACTTGCTTGCTTATTTCTCTCTGTCTGTCTCTCCCTCTCCCTCTCTTGCTTACTCCCATTTTGTGTATGCTTATGTGGCTGTTTGAGACATGTATGTGTGTGCTTGCCCGAGGAGACCCGAGGTCAGCACCCAGAGATCTTCCTTGATCTCCTTCTGCCTTAAATTTTGAGGCAGCGTCTCTCCCTGATCCCAGAACATGTTGGTCCAGATAGACTAGCCATGAGTTTTTGGGATCCACTTCTCTTTCTGTCTGCATGCCTTGCTGGGGTTTCAAACACTGTCGCTTCCAGCTTTTTACATGAGTACTGGGGAGTCAGCTTCCTTGCTTGTATGGCAGTCACTTTGACTGACTGGGACAGCTCCCCAATACCCACTTGGTCAACCTTTACAACTCTCTGGGCACTGCCCAATGGTTGAGTGACAGTCACCGCGCCTTTCAGATATGTGAGGAAATCCCTTGATACAACCCAGGCCATGGTAGATTTCTACTTGACACACGCTCCACATTTACTCAGTGACAGCAATAGCTTTGCCTGACTGAACCCTTTTTATTAATGGAGAGGCATTTAGCATTTGTGAATATAAAGGGGGGGGGCAAGCAAGGTTGGCTAAAGTTGACTTCCCCAGCTCAGATCTTTACGGGGTTTAAAGAGTTGCTTGAATAGAGGGAAGATATTGGACTTTACCTAAATTTTGCCTTCATTCATTTTCTTTTCCTGTCAGCAGTAAAGATAGAATTTAGTCAAGGAATGCTATTCTGAGGGGGTCTTTAAAAAGCAAGTCAGGCCAGGCAGTGGTGGCACATGCCTTTAATACCAACACTCGGGAGGCAGAGGCAGGCAGATCTCTGTGAGTTCGAGGCCAGCCTGGTCTACAAGAGCTAGTTCCAGGACAGGCTCCAAAGCCACAGAGAAACCCTGTCTTGAAAAACAAATACAAAAGCAAATCAGAAGAACGGCAAAGCTGCTAAGAAAACAGTACGAAAGTTTGTCAGTACACCATGGGACTGGAGATGGCTCAGTGGGGAAAGGCATTTGTGCTGCCGAGCGTCGTCGTGGCCTGAGGTAGATTCCGGGGCCACTGGCGGAAGAAGGGAATCGACGTCATTAGTCACTCTCTGACCTCCACGCGGGCGCTGCGGGGGTAAACGTAACAATAAGGAAAAGGAGAGGGGGAGGAGATGGTGGGCACATCACCATGGGTAAACCCGAGGGCATTATGTGAAGGAAAGATGCTGAGGACCAGGCAGACTCTTGGAGACACGGTAGGGTGGGGGTGGGGGTGGGGTGAGACCCAGTGAGTGTGGTGTTTCCGTGTTGCCAGATAGCTCTGGAGCTGGATGGCTGTGATGGGAACCCAGGAGTGAATGTATTTAAAGCTACCCAACCACACTTAATAATTAGGATAATAAATTTTGTTTGAGTGCTATTTTACCATAGTACAACAAGAAACCACAAGCCCAAATCAAAACAGAATGCCTGTAACAACAACAACTTCTTCTTCTTCTTCTTCTTCTTCTTCTTCTCCTTCTCCTTCTCCTTCTCCTTCTCCTTCTCCTTCTCCTCCTCCTCCTCCTCCTCCTCCTCCTCCTCCTCCTCCTCCTCCTCCTCCTCCTCCTCCTCCTCCTCCTCCTCCCCCTCTTCCCCTCCTCCCCCTCTTTCTTTCTTCTTCTTTGATCGGGTTCCGCCACTGTAGTTCAGGCTACCTCAGCTCCTGGAGTGTTGGTATTGCCATCAGCTGTTTCCCAGTGCTTTGTGGAATCCATTAGCAGATAGAGAACCAGAAGCCACCTAGTATGCTGGGGCCTCTGAAGACCCCACATTGTCTGCTGGGGGACACAGCTTTCAGCTCACAGTGGCTCATGGAGCTCAGAGCTGCCCGTGGCTTCAGAGCTGCCTCTCCACTCCCCAGCACCGGTTGTTCATCTTGCTGTTCTCTGTGTGTGTAAAAGGAATTCACTTCCTCAATCCACACCTGCTCCTGTTACTATTTATTTTGTTTTTTTGGTTTAGGTTTTTTTTTTTTTTTTGACAAAGTTTCTCTGTGTAACAGCCCTGGAACTCACCCTGTAGACCAGGCTGGCCTCAAACTCACAGAGATCCACCTGCCTCTGCCTCAGGAGTACTGGGACTAAAGGTGTGTGCCACTACCACCTGGCTTCTGGTTTTACTTTTGCAGAGTTAGTTTCATGACTAGGAGGGCCACTGTATTCGTGACATCATGTTTTTGGTGACTTATAGAGGAGCTGGGATCCCTTTAGGTTTCTGACGCTTCGCCTTGTGCCTGTGTTGAAGACAGCATATGCCACAGCCAGGTGTTGAGTGGCGGCACTTGTGTGGTGTCCAGCCCTAGGGAGCTGACCTGTGGGGATTTCCCCCTGCACTACGGCACCGTTTCAGGTTGTGAAAAAGCGGATGGGCTTCCTTGCCAGGGCTTTTTATAAATACATGCCTTAATCCAAGCCAGCTGTTGGAGCCTCCCACTCAAAGGTCATTTGTGAAAGGGGAGCTTTCGGTTCCTTCATAAGCAAACCTGCTTTACCTACGTCATCTGGATGAGCCTGTCACACTCAGAAAATAGCAGCGCCCAGGGCAGCCCTGGTCACATTGCAGGATCAGAGCTTGTGAACTGTCCCCTCCTGTTTTCTTCAAAGGCCACTTTATTTGCTTTCCTCAGACCCGGGCCACATTTATGAATGAAAGAGCCACCCGCCACCTCTGTCACCCTGAAACCCAAGGCAATTAATTGCCTTGTTGTTTTTCATGAGGGACACTGATAAAAACGTGTTGCTTGCTGGGAAGCCATGTATGAAATGCAGCGTGAGCAAAATCCTGCATTCATTGTCACTGGCCTGGAAACCGTGGGGTGTAAAGACTTGGGGGTTACCATCTGGCACTGTTTGCAGGTCTGTGTCTAACTTCTGCTGGGTTTCCCAAGGGGTCTAGCTCCCAGGGCTGTAGCAGGGATTCTGCCCTACTGGGGGTCTGGTCCCGTGACTGGAGCCATCGCTAGGTAAGGTGAGCATCTCTTATTACCTGGGTGGCCCCTGGTAGATACCATGCTGCTGTTCATAGAAAGAAAAATAGTGGGTGGGCTCTACTTTATTTAGTTATGTCTTTGTTTTTAAAAATATTGACTTGGGGGGGGGGCTGTCAGGAGCAGACACACCCCTGCAGAGTCAGAGATGACTAAGTTCTCTCCTTCTGCCACGTGGGTTTCAGGGATCACACACAAGTCTTCAGGGCTTTTGGCAAGGGTTCCTATCTGCTGAGCCACCTGGCCAGTCCTCCTGTTTATTTTAGAAGAACATGCATCGTCACCATTGCAGCCAGATCCCCGTGATCTGGGGGCAGGGAGTTAAAAACGCAGATTCTGCAGCCAGACTTCTCAGGTTAAATGCTTGTCTTATTGTTGGGTAGTTGAGTGCCCTTCAGGAAATTATGAGTTCCCTGTACCTCGATCATACCCATGTAAAATGGAGATAATGCAGTATGCATGCCATGGGATAGCTAAAAGGATTAAATGGAACAAGTCTTTGGGGTTGCATACAGGACATGACAACAGGCGCTTAGTAACTACTGGCTGCCAGCTGCGGCTCTGTGGTGTGCACTCATAGTCCCAGCTGTTTGGGAGGCCCTGGCTAAAGGACCACTTGAGCCCAGGGCTTTGGGACCAGCCTGTGTGACGTAGTGAGTCAACAGCTGTTATGATAGGCTTGACCTGAGTCATGGAATCCACACAGGCTGAATTTGGTGTGATTGTGTGGTGGTTTTTGCCCTCAGCTCCAGAAAGCCGCTCCCTCCAGTGCTTGGTGCCCTGTGAGCTGGTTCAAGCAAAGTCTGACCCATAAGATGGTAGAAGGTGGAGGAATGCACTTGCATATCCTCTTAGCAGTATAGGACAGTCTGTGCTTGTCCCTAGGTTAGTTCTGGAGGCCACCGTCCAGTACCTGCTAGTGGCTATCTGGATCAGTGTATGTCCTTTCTGTCTCTTATAACACACTGCGCAGTGTCTGGTCCTTGGTGCCCCTGAAGATCCCTCAGGGAGCCCCTGAGCCCGAGATCTCACTGGTCGGTTGATTTCCCCAGCGTCATCAGACCACAGAGCAGCTAATGCCTGCTGCACCGCAGTGTCTCAGTACATCTGATGACCTTGAGATGCGTTCTGTCTCCTGTCATTTGGGGTGGGAATGAAAGCAAAACCACATTCTCCATTACGCGCTGTGAAAGCCACCAACATGGCTGCAGGACGCCGTCTTCAGACTTCTATGGTGTCTGGAAATGAGGTCATGAGGGTGGAGGCTCGGTGTGGACACGGCTTTTGGCACTATCGACTGCCGGTCTCCTACCTTCTGAATCTATTCTTGTTAAAAATCATAGGTGGTAGTGATCCATGGCTAAAGGTGAATTATTTTCTAGGGGCATAAAAATAGGAAAGTATTCCAACATAATGCAGAAATAAAGTCACTGGCATTCTCTCCTTCATCTTAAGATTATTTTTTCCGTGCTTGGGGACCAAATGGCCTTGTGCGTGCCGAGCAAACACTCTGCCGCTGGTCCACAGCCCCGGCCTCGCAGCTTGGACTGTGGTAAGGGTCTCTTTGAAGAACTCATGACATTGTAAGGTAGAAAGAACCTTCAAAATCCCTTCAAGGAAGAGTAAAAGTGATGTAATAGCAGTCCCTCATATGGAGAGACCTTCCACAGAAAGACTGCAGAACTGCTTTTGTGTCCAGTGGACCCCGAGGGTATGTGGGGTGATCCCACCTCTGATAAGCCAGCTGAAGTCACATGCTCACCACAAAGGTGTTATTATTAATAGAAAGAAATTAAATGAGTCAAGTGTTGGGTCGGTTATGGCATACCCATGTAATGCATATATCGAGGTTTTATGTAGCAGCATAAGGTCATATTCTCAGAGTCTGCAATACTGTGAGCTTGTGATTGAATATGAACTACGGAGACTGCCATACAGGCTTGTGTGTGCAGTAAGGTCAGCCTTATAGGATATATATGGAAAAACATTGGTAGCCAATACATTGAATGATAGTTTTCTTCTCTCTCTCTCCCCCCCCATAGTGAAATGTACTTAAATTCCATGATGTATACTTATAAAATCTGTAACCAGCATACATTAAAAAAAAGCCAATCTCTTGGGACATTGAAGCACATGTTTTTTCTCAGTCACAGTTTCATCGAGATGTGATGTTGATTCCTCTGAACTCACATGAACACTCCCAGAACCCCCACCCATGGCTTTTGGTATATCCATACAAGGCCTTCTGCCATGGCTATTATCACAATCAAACTGAGAATATTTTCACTACTGGAAAGGAATTCTGCACCAGCAACAGTCACTTCCCCACCCAGCTGACACAGCCACTAATCTGTCCTCTGTGCCCAGGGACCTACCTTTCCCTGCTCCTTCTCCTCCTCTCCCCTTCTCTGCAGCGCTCTCCTGATGAGTTGTGTCCCCGGACTTGGATCTGCCTGTTCTGGACATCTCATGAGTGTGTAAACTGCTCCTTTGGTTTAGAAGCCCTTCAGCTCTTACCTCTGCCATGAGATAACGGATTCTGTTTTGCTCCTAGAATTGGTTCCTTCCATCATGAACAACTTGCTGAACCCAGATGCCATTTTCTCCAACAACGAGATGAGCCTCTCGGACATCGAGATATACGGCTTTGATTATGATTACACCCTGGTGTTCTACTCCAAGCACCTCCACACGCTCATCTTCAACGCCGCACGGGACCTGCTCATCAATGAACACAGAGTAAGGCCATGGAGACCTTCCTGTCCTCTTTCCCTTTGACCCCTTTGACGTCTGATGAGTAAACAGCCCCGTGCAGTCACGCCAGGCCCTGCTCTTGTTTAGAAGTCCTGGGGTGAGTGGCTGCAGGGGAATGGGCAGTTTCTGGTCCATTCCAGTGTTCCAAGTGACTCTTACTTATCTAGAACCTGACTGTATGTATGTGTGCCCACGTGTGTGTGTGCATGCATGCATGAGTGCTCGTGAGTGTGCAAGCGCATGGATGTGTGCAAGTGTGTATACAGATGGGAGTCAGAGAACAACCTTGAGTGTCATCCTCAGGAATATTGCCCATCTCTCTTAAGACAGGGCCTCTGATTGGCCAGGAGCTCACCAATTAGGCTAGCCTGTCAGTCAGCAAGCTCCACCCCTCAAGTTCTGGAATCAGAAGCATGCCCTTTAAACCCCTATGCTACACCAGAAATGTGACTGTGACCTCTGTCTCCAGCCAGAGCCCGCCTCCCCAGGGCTTTGCTGTGATTTGGGAGCTCCCTGTGTGCTGAGCATTCTGTCCTTGGTGGTGTTCACTGTTGAGCTCTTCTGCCCATGCGTTCCCTCCCCCATTTGTTTCTCCCCCTGCATCCTCGCTGGGGATGCAGGAAGGGTAATGGGCTGACACAGACATTGTTCTAGAGGGAGTCAGGCACTGGGATGGTCAGTGGTGAGCCATCTGGTAGACCTCCCGAGGACACCAGAGCAGAGGGCGAAGGAGGCACAGCCAATAGTGGGGGTAGCTTTTTCAGGGAGCTGGGGGAAACAGCCAAAGGGGTGTGATTTTGGTCTGGTGGGCCAGCAGAGGTGACCTGGGGTGCAGTGAGTAACCTGGAAACCGAGGTTGTGAAATCTGCAGTTTGTCCCCTCTCAGACGTGACAAAGTGTGACCAGTGTGGAGAAACCATCCCCCTGCTACTAGATACTTGATCGGAGGGGCCAAAGTCCCCTTTGTCTAGGTCCTGGTGTTGGGCACAGCCTCTCTTTACTTTGGTTTCTCAGTGGATTTACACAGTTACGCTGTCCTGATCTATAATGGAGAAGGGGCAAAAATGCCCTACTCTTGTCGCTAAGCCCAAGCGGCAACGTTCTTCTGGTTTTACACTTTTTGTCAGCCACATTTCTCCGTCTGTTCTCCTCCAACGGGAACAGGCCCCGAGTAGCCAGGTAGCTCTGCCCCTGCTTCCCACCTGCCACTGTCCCTCAGCAGACACTAGGGGATGGCTCCGCATGGCTGCTGCCTTTGTGCTGGCCCGCTGTGGTGTGCTCCGAGCTTGCTGTCACCTGGAACATGGGATCCTGTCCTAGCTTCCTGTCGGTACTGTCCCCCACTTCCGGCCGAATGCTGAGAGCTCGTGGTCTCCTGCTGAATGCATGGTAGCCTCCTTCGTGGTCCAGATCCATCTATCTGCCGCATCTCTGGACTTGGCTTCCCGTAGAAGACAGGTTCAAGAACAGCGGCTCCCTCGGGGTGTTGCTGTGGTCATTGAGTGTGAGCTGTGTTACAGACGTTTGGTGTCGAGAAGACACCCAGCACGAACTAGGGCCAGTGCCATTGTTTCTCTCCACAGCCCGCCTGCTTCCGTTCTCAGCCTTAGAGACCACAGGAGCAGGAGGCACAATAGCTCTGCGCTCAGGTCCGTCCGGTCAGGGGCTTCCTCTCTACCTCTCCATGCTGCCCTTCGGAGCTCTCATGCATTTCTGCCTTGGTGTTTTTGTTGTGGTTGGCATGAAAATGAAAGGCCTCACGAAGGCCATAACTCATGAGAATAAAACTTGAATGACATCTGGGGGCTGAACTGAGCTAGGAGGTAAAGGAGAAGGTGGGATCATGCTTGAAAAGCCACCAGATTGGAGATGAGTGAGATCCCATTGTAACTGTTTGTTGCTTTGATAAAAGAATCGTTATAATTACTAATTATATCAGGCATATTAATAGAGCCAGTGATGCAGATGCAGATTTTTCTCTTGCTCTCGTTATAAACAAGTCCTTCTTCCCAGAAGCGTTGGGTTAGTTCTGTGCCATTCTTGTTGCCAAAACCTCATGAGCTCACAGGGCTGGGAAGACATCTGCCTTGCGGATACACGAGGGTTAGAACAGACAGTTTGAAATTTAGCCTCCTGTCAGAAAGCAAATATAAAACGTTCAGCTCCTTTAAGAAATACCTTTAAATTTTCTTTTAAAATGAGAATTTTTTTATAATGATAGAAATAAAAAATTGAGTAATAACTCTATACTTTCCTTTTATATGTCCACTAATGAGCAGCGGGGTGTTAAGAGGGCTCCTGTCATCTTCCAACATCACACACACATTTGTTGGTGCCTTCTTATGTGTGTGTGTGTGTATGTGTGGTGTGCGAGCTTGCTCTCGTGTGCACGCATGTACACACAAACACACACACTGTGAGAGAGTCTGAGTTGTTCTCTGGAATTCTGTCCAGGCAGGGTCTATCTTGGTCACGGTTCTTTCTCTGTAAAGAGACACCATCACGACCCAGGAAGCATTTAATGGGGACTTGTTTACAGTCGCAGAGGCTTAGTCCATTATCACGGCAGAAAGCAGAAAGCTATGGTGCTGAAGAAGGAGCTGAGCGCTTTACAGCCTGATCTGCAGGGAGGCAGGCAGGCAGGCAGGCAGACAGACAGACACACTGGGCCTGGCATGGACTTCTGAAGCCTCAAAGCCCACCTCCTCCAGCAAGGCCACACCTCCTAATCCTTCCCAAACAGTTCCACTAATTGGCGATTAAGCTCTCAAGTATATGAGCCTGTGGGGGCCATTCCCATGCAAACCACTACAGGTCACCGCCCGGCCTCAAGCCTGCTGTGTGGCCTCGAACTTCTCACCTTCCTGCCTCCACGTCCCAAGTGCTGGAATTACAGGTGTGTGCCATCACACCCAGTTATGGGTGCTGGGACTGAGCTCAGGCAAGCTCTCTTCTCATTGAGCTGCACCCCCAGGCTTCCTATCTTATTTTACTTTAGGATTGGGTCTCTCGCTGGTCCTGCGCTTCCCTATCAGGTCAGGTTGGCTGGGCAGTGAGCCCCAGGAATCTCCCTGCCATTGCTTCCTCACCGTTGGGAGTATAGGCATGTACCACGATGTCTGGCTTCTGCCATTGCTTCCTCACCATTGGGAGTATAAGCCACGATGTCTGGCTTTTTATATTTATTATTTTATTTTACTTATTCTTAAATTCTGTGCATGTGCATATATGTGTGTATATATGTGTGCACATGTGTGTAAAAGCCAGAGGTCAATGCTGGGTGTCTTCCCTTAGTACTTTCTGCCATAGATTTTAAGACTGGGTGTGTCTGAGTTTGGAGCTTTACTGGCTTAGCTGGGCTGGCTGGGGTTCAGCCCCCAGCACCCCCTGTCTCTGTCCCCCCAGAGCTGGGGTTGCAGATGAGGGCCCGAGTGTCGGGATCCTACTGCAGACCCTCATGCTTGAGAAGCAAGCACTTGGTGGAGCGAGCTACCTCGTCAGCCTGCCACACGTGTGTTCTGGGGTTCACACTCAGGTCCTCCAGCTGGCAAGGCAAGTGTTTAGCTCACTAAGCCAGGGCCGTCTTCCCAGCCTCCATCTCGTTTATTTAAGGTAGCCTATGCCTTTAATCCCAGCACTCAGGAGGCAGAGGCAGGTGACCCTCTGTGAGTTCGAGGAGGCAGGTCTGGACTACAAAGAGAGTTCCAGAACAGCTAAGCTGTTATCTGGAGAACCCCTGTCTTGAAAAACAACAACCACCCCCACCAAAAAAATTAAAAATTGTATTTTTATTTATTTGGTAGGTGTGTGTGTGTGTGTGTGTGTGTGTGTGTGTGTGTGTGTGTACATGTGCATGCAGGTCAGGACAACTTTCGGAAGTCAGTGTTCTCTTTCTACCACATGGTCTTAGGGGTTGAACTCAGGTTATCAGGCTTGGCAGCAGGTACCCTTACCCGCTGAGCCACCTCGCTGATCCCCCTCTTCTTGTTAAGGGGCACCAGCATTCACCTCCTTGCTCAGATCCAAAACCCAGCATCCTATGACTCCTCACACTTTAAGACTGTTTAAGACTTAGCACATAGAAAAGTCGTGGAATAATACCGAATTCTGTCTGTACCCCATTCTGTAACATCCTGTTCCTGCTGGACCTTGTTACGTGGAAGATTTGATGCTAGCATGGACTGCTCTCTGGTGTCTTCCTGTTGCCGAGCACCCGCGGGATCCCACAGTTTATCCTCACTTGGGATGCCATGCACCGCTGAGGCGCTCTGCAGAGTGTGTCTCTTCTGGGCTGGCTTTAGGGATGGTAGCACACACGCACGCACGCACGCACGCACGCACGCACGCACGCACGCACGTCTACACTCGTGATGGCATGCACCGCTGAGGCGCTCTGCAGGGTGTGTGTCTGCTGGGTTGGTTTTAGGGATGGTAGCACGCATGCACGCACGCACGCACGCACGCACGCATGTACGTCAACACTCGGGATGGCGTGCACCGCTGAGGCGCGCTGCAGAGTGTGTCTCTGCTGGGTTGGTTTGTTGGTTTTCCTCATGGTGTATGGATCCGGATCCTGGGTTTTGAGGCCCAGAGGCCAAGGGCGGTTGTCATCACTACCGGAGACATTTTACTGAGTGTTGACTTTCATCAGCTGCAGAGGGTGAATGTTTAGGCTTCTCCACGGCACAGTGACTCCTCTTAGGGTGCTGTCCTCTAGGGCAGAAGTCACTCCGTGTCTGTGAGTGCTTGTGTGATCTGACCCCATGTCTGTGTCCCCCTGCCCTTGACACAGGGTTTCCCTGTGTAGCCCAGGCTGTCCAGAAACTCACTCTAGCCTCGGACTCAGAGCTCTACCTGCCCAGCATTAAAGGTTCGCGTCACCCCTGCCTGGCTCCCACGTGCTTCTTAGCTCTCCTGAAGCCACTGGTCTAGCGTGAGCAGTCATCACCTCCAAGAGCCCAGCAGCCTTCCTCTCTCCATGCCCTTATGTTTGTCATTCACTTGATAGCTTATTTATCTGTATCTGTGCGTCTCTGCACGTGGGAGTGGGTGTTCACGGCGGCTAGAAAAGGACGTTGCATCCCTTGGAGATAAAGGGTTGGAGCCGTTGGATGTGGGTGCTGGGAACTGAGTGAACCGGAATCATCCCCCCAGTTTCCCGCTTCTTAATTTTCGTTTATTTTTAAAATAAATGCACGTAAGAGCAACAGACACTTCCCTGGGCTGTCTGTCTTTCCATTCCTGAAGATGAGTTTTCGCTAGGCCTGCCTGGGCTACCTCCTCTCTTGCCCCCAGACAGCACAGGTCTTGCTGCTCTTCCCTGCCAGCTGTCTGGCCCTCACCCTGGGCATGGGCTGGGCATGGGTCATTGCGAGGCGTGGTGCTCCGTGAACGTACGCTTCTTTGTGGCATGGCTCCCAGGGTAGGGTAGAACTTCCTGGGGACAGACACTGCCAGTGTGTTCTCCGCAGCTTTCTCAGTCCCTGACACAGTGCCTGTCACCACGTATGTGTTCAGCAAGTGCTTGCGGTACAGGGGCGTGCACTCTGCAGGGATGAGCACCTTGTTTGGGGCCAGCGCGCCATGGAGGCTGTGCTATCTTTGCTGTCCGTTTCTTGAGGTTGGAAAGAGTTCTGTTTTCAGTTAGACTCATAATCCAGGCCACGCAAAACACCAGACTAAAAGCTTTGAAAAACCAGAACATTTACAGGCGTTCTGAGACTCCCAGTGGCACTGTAGAAATTATTAGCCATTCAGAGAGCTGCTGTTAGCCACAGAGGTGGAACACAGCCAGGCTCCAGGGCAGTAGGAATTACCCATGGGTACCCAAGCGCCTATGAGGGATGCCTGAGTCCTCTGCTGCACTGAGGTATTAATGTCACCAGGGCTGTTCTGTACAGGGCAACTTTGGACTTTATCAGGATGTTCACGTTCTTCCTGAAGCCATTGTCCTGCGGAGGCTTTTCTGTCTGTCTTTGAGGCCATTGACTATTCTGTTACTATGGAAATGCGGTGTCTAGCCAGCTTGTTGAGCTTCTGAGTTGGTAGCTGCTGCTGGAACAGGGGAGTGGTAAGCTTCCAGGAGAGGGGCTGTCCTGGTTGTTTTTTTTTTTATCACCTTGACACAGCTAGGTGTCAGGGAAAAGGAAACTCACTAGAGAAAATGCCTCTATCAGGTTGCCTGTAGGAAAGTCTGTAGGGCATTTTCTTGATTTTTGGTTGATGCTGGAGGGCCCGGCTTATTGATTTGAGTTCCAACTCTGGGTGTGTGGTCCTGGGTGCTATGACAAAAGAGGCTGAGCAAGCCAGTAAGCACCACCCCTCATGGCCTCTGCTCTGTTTCTGCCTTGAACTCCTGCCCTGACTTCCCTCAGCAATGGAGCACGGCCTGAGAGTTACAAGAACCCTTTCCTCTCCACGTTGCTTTTGGTCGTGGTGTTTTAGGTGGCAAGAGAAACCCCAACTAAGACATGGTGCTGGGCTGATTCAGAATAGATTAAGTAGGTTAGGGTGGACCAGGTCCCAGTGCTGGCTCAGCCACTGTGCTGCTTCGTGACCCTGGACAAACGCTTTGGCTCCGGTCCTCAGAGTCTCCCTCACGATGGGCAGTGAGGTTAGCGCAGCTCAGCTGAGAGACGCTCACGACTCTTTAAGCACATCTTCCTGACCCGGCCGTAGGCTACAGTTTTGGCCTTCATTCACGGAGCAGAGCCACATCCCCCTGGCTGGGTTAGTGTGGGCTTTGGCAAGTATCTCAATAAATATGCAGAACTGTACAGGGTGTTCAGAAGTCTGAGAACACCCACGAGGAGAAATATCAGGTTGGGGATTTCTTGGCAGGCATACAGGTGTGAGATAAATGAGCCCAAATGTGACATTCAAGTCACTGCTGTTGCAGGCTGACTTGAAACTTGCCATGCCCCTTCAGGCAGGTGGTTCTTGGGGGTTCCAGAAAGCCAGCAGCCGTGTGGCCTGGCAGGCTCGCTGGGGTGATGCCTGTCCTGCTTTTATTTCTGCAAAATGGACGTGGCAGCACCTCCAGGCAGCAGAAGCCGACAAAGGGTGCTCTCAGGTCTGGGCCGAGGGGAGAATGTACCTGGATTCTCATGTAGTGTAGAGGAGGGACTGGCATTTTTGTATAATGTGAGCAAGAGTATGCAATTAGGGAAGAGCAGAGACCAGGCTGTCTTTAGAGGCTCTGTGTGTTCTCAGAACAGCAGAAGTGGATGAGGCCACAGGCTCAGAAAGTCCCCTGGGACAGTAGCTCTGGGGGTCCCCAGCCAGCACAGTCGGGTGAGAACAGTAACAAGTCAGTTGTATGGAGGCTTCCCCCAAAGACCTCATTTGGATGCCAAGGAAACCCCATCATGGTAACGTGAAGTTGACAGAAATAAGGAAGGGAGGGTTTATTTCGACTTACAGTTTGAGGGCCCAGTCCATAGTGGCAGAGAAACCTTGAAGCAGGACCAAGAGGACCTGTTTAATACTAATTATAAATGCTCGGTTGATAGCTCAGGCTTGTTACTAGCTAACTCTTACACTTAAATTAACCCATATTTCTTATCTATGCTTTGCCACGTGGCTTGGTACCTTTTCTCAGTACGGCGTGCACATCTGTGTCTGCTCGCCACTCCAGACTCCGCCCTCCTTCCTCCCAGAGTCCTCCTGGTCTGGCTTTCCTGCCTGACCTTATCCTACCCAGCTATTGTCCAGTCAGCTACTTTATTAAACCAATCACAGCGACATACATTCACTCAGTGTAAAGGACTATTCCACATGCCCAGTTCGCTTAATCTTTATATAACGCCATGGGATGGTGCTGCCCCTATCTAGGGTGGTCTCCGCTCCTTGTTAGCCCAATCTAGAAGGCCCTCGGATGTGCCCAGAGGTTTGTCTCCGTGGTGATGCCAGATCCCGTGAGGCTGAAAGTTAGGGTTGGCCTTGCAGGGCTCCACCTGATGGCGTGCAAGTGGGATCAAGGGTCTGATTTCAGCCTGGACCAATGGAGCCCAGGGCAGGATGGAGAAGCAGAGGCCCAAGCTGTGGTCTGTCCCTATGGGCATCGCTTTCTCACCAAAGTGTTAACGACTCCCGGGCCGTCGTACATGGCCGATCTGTGCCATCCTGAACTTACTGCCCTGCTCTCCTTTCCTGTTTTATTTTTTTTAAAGCCAGGGACGGAGGTAGCCCAAGCTAGCCTTGAACTCCGTGTGTAGCTGAGAATAACTTTGAACTCCTGACCCTTCTGCCCCACTTCCTAAATGCTTCGATCCCAGGAGCGTATCCCCACGCGTGTCCTCTTCTTTCATGTTCTGCTCATCCCGTGTCCTCTGTCCCCTCAGTACCCCGCGGAGATCAGGAAGTACGAGTACGACCCAAACTTCGCCATCCGTGGGCTCCATTACGACGTCCAGCGGGTGAGTCTGATCTCCTGATTTTCTGCCGTTTCACGGTGTTGGAAGCAAAGAGCTGCTTAATAAAACCCCTAGCACTTTCCATGGTAGATGGGTCGGACTGCAGTTCTTCAGGGCTGCGGGATGAAATTATTCAAATATATTTGGTAGAGCCAATCGGGAGAGGGAGGCGTTAGGAAGGCGCGCACCTCAGGCGCCGGTGGGGAGAGCGGGTTAACGCTGGTGGTGGTGGGGGGCAGCCAGCCGCCATACCTTATTCCCTTTTCTTTTCCCATTTGCCATTTCCTTAAAACGCACCTCAGTTAATAAGCAAGGCTTTTAGAAACCATGCATGCAGTGTTTCTCAACCTATGAGTCCCGACCCCTTTGGGGGTTGAACAACCCTTTCCCAGGGGTCACCTAAGACCACAGGAAAACACAGATATTTACATTACAGCTCATAACAGTAGCAAAATTACAGTTATGAAGCAACAACGAAAATAAATTCATGGTTGGGGGCCACCACAACATGAAGAACTGTATTAAAGGTTGAGAACCCTCCTAATGCTCGTGTTAGGGAAACGCAATATTGATGGGATTTATAATGACCCTTGTTCTGTTTATCTTGTATGCAAATTGTTGTTCACACGTGTGCACATGTTTCTGTCTTTAAAGGCAGTGTTGATGAAGATCGATGCTTTTCATTACATCCAGATGGGAACCGTCTACAGGTAAGAGGAAGTGGCCTCTCATTCCCAGGTGTAACCCAGGGGCTTTGCATTGCAGGCTCCGTTCACCGACCAGGGACGAGGGAAGTGGCCACGTGTGACTTGTTCAGGAATACACGCCGAGGCCTGGCTCGTGCAGGCACTGAGGGTTTCTCTGTAGGGATGCCCTCAGGAGCCGAGGGTGGGTGAGAAGCCACACGGGTGTGGGTGATGGAGTATCTCATTCTGTGACGATTAGGGAACCCGATATTGACTCTTTTTCTTCTTTTTTAGAACTCATAGAAGCACTTTGTTTAGGTAGAAGAAATCTCTGACTTAAAATGAAGGGTTTTGGCTGTCGATGTTTTCTTATTGGGGAGGGGTTCTGGGAGTGGTCGGCCTGGTTTTAGTGTGTCTTATTCCATGCTATAGTTTAGACTGTTGTCTCATAAACTCTGTCGGAGTAAAGCAGGCCTGCAGGTAGACTCGAGCACCAGCAAAGGCGCCAGGGCCAGCAGCCCTGTCCCCCTCCACCCCAGCACTGTAGGCTCTTCAGAACTGTGTTGTCCTTCAGTGTGTGTCTGTATACATGCTTGTGCACAGAATTCCTAGACAGCGTGGTCATGTTTGTGGATTTGTTAGGTATGGACACTGCCCTGCTGTGGCAGGTGAGGGTTTGACTTTTGGGCACTGTGCCCATCTGCTCCAGTCATGGTCTCCTGCCCCCATTAGACGTTGTAACAGTAGTCTTCCTTGTGTGGATTCATAGGCAGAAACGTGTACCTCGATTTCCTTCCTTGTTCAGGGTTTGCTTTTTTTCCCTTAAACGTAGTAACTTTGAGCCTATCCTGGTACTCGCTCTGTAGCTGAGTCTGGCCTTGAACTCACAGAGACCTACCTGACTCTGCCTCCCGAGTGCTGGGAGTAAAGGCGTGTGCCTGGTTTATTTGCTTCACTTTTGACCCAGATACCTCTGCTTTTTCAAGATGTCATGTGCCAAACACGGTTATTTTCCAATAATTAAAATGCTTTTTTTTTTTCTTGTTTAAAAAATGGACTCTGCCCTCTTGTCTTCTCCAGTGTGGCTGCTTGTCTCGGGACAGGCTTTGTGAGGGCACAACTCTGTGGAGTTGGTTCCAGGGATCAGACCCAGATCAGTCGTCCCAGAAGCCACCAGTGTTCTGAAACTCCTCACCAGATGGTCCCTTTTGTCCCCACATCTCTATGTCCTTCCTGGCCTCACGCACAGCGTCCCTTCTCTCCTGGCCCTCACGGGCGTTCCCCAGTGCTGTTCACCTGAGTGCTCAACAACCTCCGTCTCGGACCCTGAGGGCTGACTGTGCTTGTAGACTGAAGCTGAAGTCTTTAATTCAACTACCATCTCTCGGCTGCGTCTACACAGGTTCTTAAGTGCCTGGATTTGTTAAGAGTCTTAGTCGCAAGTGACTGAAAACCAGCACAGGTGTGCTACTGTGTTCTCAACGCAGCCGCGGGTCTGGAGAGTGGAGGAGCTTCCTGTCCTTCACACAAGGTGGGCCCTGTGCCTGCTGTGACGTCAGGTGATGGGAGTGGGTGAACTGGGTGAAAACAGCAGGTCTCTGCTCCGCTTTCCCCAGGACGGTGTGGCCCAGCCTCAAGCTCCTCTCCCTACTTCTTGGCTTCCCATTCCTGCCTGCATCTACGGCCCGCTGCCTGTGCTGTTTCCCCCTCCCAGCCTGAAGTGGTCCTGCTCTTTCCTTGCTCCTTCCCAGGTCCTTCCCATCCCGTCTTGACCCCCACCCACCCACTCCTGTTAACCCTTTTGTTTGTGTGTCCCCGGCCATTGTGTAAGGGTCAGACATCAGGGCTCAGCAGGGGGAACCAGGTGAGGTGTTTAAGAAGGGACACTCAGGTGTAAGTTCCAGCAAACTCTCTGCCACCAGAGCAGAGTGAGCCTCCAGGGTGCGGTGTCATGTGCCTGTCTTGGGGGTCACACTGACTTCCCCTCGTGAACCCCAGCTCTGCTGCCCCGCGTCATGGGTCTCAGCAAGGCTCTGGGAGCCTTGGTGTCTCTGTAAACTGGCCAGCTCCAGCCTGGTTGTGTGTGCAGTGTGAGGCTGGTTGTGAAGAGGAAGTGTGTTGAAATGCAGCAGGACAGGCAGGCAAACGCGCCGCACCTAGGTCCCTCAACCAGGTGAGAACCATGTGGGAAGAAAGCAGCGGCTCCAGTCTTCCTCAGTTCTGAACTCTGCCACAGGTTACACCCTTGGGTGTGTGTGTGTGTGTGTGTGTGTGTGTGTGTGTGTGTGTGTGTGAGAGAGAGAGAGAGAGAGAGAGAGAGAGAGAGAGAGAGAGAGAGAGAGAGAGAGAGAGAGAAAGAGAGAGAAAGAGACCCTCACCTCATTGGATCCCCTCCTGATTTTGCTTGCTCTGTGTGTGTGTGTGTGTGTGACTGACCCTCACCCCATCGAATCCCCTGTGTGTCTCACTGACCCTCACCTCCATAGATTCCCCCCATGATTTTGCTTGCTGGGGTTTGTGTGTGTGTGTGCATGTGTGTGTAACCGACCTTCACCTCATCGAATCCCCTCTTGGTTTTGCTGCTTTCTTTCCTTGTGTGGTTCTGTCGTGGCTGTTCTCCAAGGTCAGTCTAGAATGAGCTGGTTTGTTCCAAGGTCTTATCTGATTGCTGGAGCACAGCACGTTTTGTTTTGTTTTTGTTCTCAAAGTTGTGATGGGTCAGTCAGGCAAAATGTCAGCTGTCAGCGAGTGCGCTCCGTGCGTTTAGCCCTAATGTGGAGACTGGAAGACATCACACGTCAAAGCACAGACTGCACCGCACACCTCTTAAGGTCGGGTTGCTTTGCACCTCATCAGCCTGTTGGCACTTCTGCTGATTGACTTGCTCCTGTGGAAGGCAGCGAGGCCCTCTGTGGTTTCCTAATTACCGGTTCTGATTCTCAAGTGCTCAACCCTGGAGAAGGGCGGAAGAGCAGCCTTCTGAGATGGGCAGCTCTGGGTGAGTGGGTGACGTTTCCCCCGGATATGCAGGAACCGGACTGATTCGCAAGTTCCAGGTCAGGCAGAGAGTGGATGTGCGCAGAGGGGAGCGGGCGCTCCGCGTCACCTGGCGCTCCTCTCACTGAGCTCCTGCTGCAGGGCGTGCCTGTAATCCACTCAGCCTCTTGCATGACTTTTTCCACCTCAGCACTCAGTGTTGGGGAAGAAGAATGAGTTAGAGACAGAAACAAGCTTTCTCTGCTCAGATGTGTGAAAAATTGCCCCCTGAAGCAAGTCCTTGCTTGGGAAGCGTGGCATCGCTGTGGGTTGAAAGCCATGGAGATCGGATTTAACCCTGATGCGATGCTTTCGATAATGGGAGGGAGGCATGTAACCATTCCTGCGGGAAGAGCAGTAACTCCTAGGACAGGTGACAGGTAGCTGGGTGCCCAGGTGAAATCCTGCTCGGCGTGTTGGAGATGTCATGTAGGGTTAGTTATTGCTGTAAATCTGGCTCTTGTTTCCGACAGAAGCCTGGCAGTAGCATCCCGTCTGCTGCTCGTAGCTGCTGCTGTGTCCTGTGTCATATTTTGCCTCCAGCAGGTCTCCTGCCATAGTGGAGAAACCCCATCAGTGTGCGGAAGTCAGACGTTGCTCTCTCCAGTCGAGCCCTGTAACGACACCACCTGTGTTTGTTTCAGAGGCCTCAGCGTTGTCCCCGATGAGGAAGTCATCGACATGTATGAGGGATCCCATGTGCCCTTGGAGCAGATGAGTGACTTTTACGGAAAGGTGAGGACAGCCGCCGGGTTGTCAGAAGCAGCCGCCTTTCCCCTTTGATCGGCAGTTTTACGGCTGGAGAAACATCTTAGGGAGGAAGGACTTAGCTAGGCTTCTGGATTCGGAGGTCACTGCTCTGATGCTCCCAGGTCTGCAGTGAGGCAGAGCATCGTTAAGAAGGGTGGGGTGGAGGAAAGGGGGAAGCAGAAAGAGGGAGAAAGGTGGGGTTTGGGGGCTGAGCTACATCTGCTTCCTACAGCTGGGCCCTGCTTCTTACTAGTCAGTCAGCTGTGAGCTGGTCAAGAGATTACCCTGCGGATGAAGTTAACAGCCTCTGACCCAATTGCTTCTCAATAGCACCACCTAGAAAGAGCCAAATCTTAAGCACAGGTGCTTTGGGGAGCGGGGCACTTGTAGCTAAAGAAACTTAATGTTTGGGCTTGCCTAGCATGTGTGTGATCAATGGGACCCTGAGCTGGGGTCTGGAGAGAGTGTAGATGAGAGAGAGGGAGAGGGAGAGAGGGAGAGAGGGAGAGAGGGAGAGAGAGAGAGAGGGAGGGGAGAGAGGGAGAGAGAGAGAGAAAGAGAGAGAGAGAGAGAGAGAGAGAGAGAGAGAGAGAGAGAGAGAGAGAGAGAGACTGTTGGCTCTTGACGATCCCCTCTGGTGGAGGCTTTTTTTGTCTTCTCAGTCCCCATATCCCTGCAAGCGTGGCTCCACGTTTTGGTGTGAGTCCCTAGAGGTTGCCTAAGGAGCCGGCGTGGCTGTCCTGAGACAGGCTGAAGCTTTCTGAGACTGAGGTCTGCTCAGCTGCCTTTGCTGGGCATGATCCAGGCTTTTCTCACCTCCTGGGAGGGAAGAGAAGGGAGAACAGAAGGGAAGGAGGGAGGGAGGGAGAATCACCTCTGGAGGCCCAGGAACAAGGGAGCACTTTAGGTGCTCACCGTTGAAGCTCCCCATGTGCAGGGGGAGCCAAGTGTGGATCGCTGGGACCCCCTGGCCTCCGGGCAGCCTCTCGCTGCTTGTCACCACGTGAGATGGTTCTGCATCGCTCAGCCTGACTTCCGCCCGCAGAGTTCTCACGGGAACACCATGAAGCAGTTCATGGATATCTTCTCACTGCCCGAGATGACCCTGCTGTCGTGTGTGAACGAGCACTTCCTGAAGAACAACATTGACTACGAGCCCGTGCACCTGTACAAAGATGTCAAGGTGAAGGCAGAGGGCGGGAGTTCAGGGCAGTGGCTCTGTGTCTTCCTGGATCAGGCCAGCTGCGTCCGGGTGGGGAGTTCGGGTGGTACTTCTCTGGGGTCACCAGTATCTGTGATTGACAGTGTTCGTCATAAAGGGTCAGGGCTGCTTCAGAATAACCAGGACAGCATGGTCTAACACAGACGGTGCCTGCCAGGACCTGGACTTTGAATCCCCTGAGCCTGTCTCCTCTTCAGTGCCCCGTGCTTCAGCTGTGAGGCTGCCATCACCCAGAGGGAGCTCTTTTAAAATCTTTTCCAATGCCAGATCATCATTGCACACCTTTAGGGGATACACTGTGTCCCATGAGAATGTCCGGGGGGTGAGGAGAGCTGGAGGACTGGTTAACAGAGCACCTTTTTCTCATATCCACAAAGGCTCCACATGACTCACTGAGGCCCGCAGAAGCTGTTTCAGAATCCCACTGGAGGGCAACAGACAGATACAAACACTCAGATTCATATGTACATGTTCTATAAGCTTGTGCTCATAGTTACATGTTTATAGAACTCTATGTATTAATCTGTGTCAGTTTCTCAGTAACTAAAAATACGTTCATATATTATTTGACAGATAATAATAGAGTACTTTTACATTTTTAAAATATAGTTTTCTTTAAAACATTTTATTTATTTACTTTTATTATATTTCAGTTTCTTAGTAAATGAACATTTTGGTACCTGCCTGTCAAGATTATTCGGGGTCTGAGTGACATACATAAAGCAGCACGATAACTTGCACATAGTAATGTTCCAAACATTATTAATTTCATGGAAATGTGATTATTAAAAATATATACATGTGTGCACATGTGTGTGTTTGTGTGTATATGTTGTGTTCTGAAACAATAATTCCATTTCATTTATCTACTATGTGTTCGTATAGCCACAATTTTTTGGGCTATAAGGATCTCACTATGTAGCCCTGGCTGTCCTGGAGCTTGCTGTGCAGGCCATGCTGGCCTTGAACCCGCAGAGAACTGCTTGCGCCTGCATCCTGGGTTCTGGGGTTACAGGCTCGCATCGCTGTACCTGCCATAGCCACACTTTCTTTTATTTTTTTCATATAATATATTCCTATCATGGTTTCCCTTCCCCAATGCCTTCCAATATCTCTCCCACCTCCCCGCTCACCCAGCGCCTCCTTTTTTTTCTATCTCTAGAGGCAAACAGATCACAACAGCAAAACAGAATAGACAATAAAAACAAAGAAAAAAATGCAAGTAACACATGCACACAACTGAAATCCATATAAACACAATAATTGACAAACAAAAAAAACCATCTTTGATTGTCCTGATCTCTGGGTTTTAAAGTTGAAGGATGCATTGTAGTTTCTCAGCAGAATTGGGCTAAGTTTAAATGCTTAGCTTTTTTTTTAACTCTCCTTTTGAGCATACAGACATGTTCTATTTCAGACTAATTTGTAATAGAGGAACAATGTTATGTGAAGGCTGAGTTTTACTGCAAGGATTCCTACCACCAATAGCAAACGCCTGTGTAGAGTTTCTGATGTTCTAGGCTCTGATTGGAGTGTTTTGCATTAGCTCATTACGTCTTTGTGTTTGGTACCCGGAGGTGTTTCTATTATCATCGGTGCCTCCGAGAACTTGAGTGTCTTGTCCAAGGCCACGCAGCTAGTTAACTGCAGGGCCTAGGTTTTTAACCCAGGCAGTTTAGCGTGCATTGACCCATCGTCTTCCGTGTTGTGTGGAATCAGAACAGGCTTAGGCTGCAGGTGGCTGAGATTCAGAATGTCGCGCAGAGTGGCCCACTCTGACCGAAGCGCGCTAACACTATAAGGCATACACCCCTGCTCATGAAGCCAGAACGTTCCCTGGGCCCTTCAGGAGTCTACAAAGGGCCTGCTGCATGGTCCCCACCCCTCAAGCGGAACCCTTCAGTGACACCTGGCAAGGCCATGCCGGCACAGCCCTGAGCCTACAATGGATTTTTTTGTCTTCCCGTTTCTTGTGTTTGCCAGTTAGACCTGCTGCTGCCCGGTGGCAGTGACGGGGCAGCTTCTTGCCCTACTGGTGGCATCCAGAGAGGATGTCCTGCCTTAGAACTGTTTGCACGTAGAGTTGCAGGCCAGGGGCCCCTTCCTGCAGAGGCTGTCTGCTGCCGATCTGTTCGCCATCCTGCATGTAAACGACTCTTTGTCACGTGGGACTTCATTCAGAATTACACAAATGACCTCTTTAAAGAGAGGCTTTTTGAACTTGCATTGGCAGCAGCCCCTGCCACCGTGGGAACACAGCTTTCCCTAAAGTGCCACCCGGGCTCAATGGGCTGGTGTTGAGATGCGTAGCACGTGGGGCGGCAGGCTCCTAAGACGGAGGTGAGGGCTGACGCTGCCCCACCGGGGCCCACTCGAGCTCCCCTTTCACTGATGACGAATCTGCCTTTGACAGGACTCCATACGGGATGTCCACATCAAGGGGATCATGTACCGGGCCATCGAAGCGGACATTGGTATGTACTCAGTGGGGTTAGCTGCACTGCTGTATGGGCTTTTAAACTTCACGCCCTAGGGGCTGGACAGGGACCACAGGCGTCTCCTGGGTGTTGTCTAAGGACTCTGATTCTGGAAGTGAAGGTGTCTCCTCTCTGTTCTAGAGCTTGGTGTCTGCCAGCCTTATTCTAAGAGAGGTGATGGCCGCTGTGCCACATTATCCTGTTTCAGTGTGTGTGTGTGTGTGTGTGTGTGTGTGTGTGTGCGCACGCACATGCGCACACAGTCTTTGTTTCCCAAACATCTGGTACTCACATCCCTCACTCAACCTGCCTTGAGACATCCTTGAGATTCCCCACTGTGCCTAGGACACTGCTTAGCCCAGGCACCCACCCTGTAAGCGCCTCCAGAGCGCCTGATTTCATCCTGACCGCGCAAACTTCTCCCCCATCCTTAGAGAAGTACATCTGTTACGCCGAGCAGACCCGTGCAGTGCTGGCTAAGTTGGCTGACCATGGCAAGAAGATGTTCCTCATCACCAACAGCCCCAGCAGCTTCGTGTAAGTTCAGTCCCCTCGCCAGCCGCTGGCTCATGGCTCAGACGCCATCCATCTTCGCAGCTGGGAAGGAGTAGTTTGCAAGACATTTAAAAAGTTCATCCCTTTGGTGTCAGCTCACCTGGCTGCCTTGTTCCAGAGACAAAGGGATGCGGTACATCGTGGGGAAGGACTGGCGGGACCTCTTCGATGTGGTCATAGTTCAGGCCGAGAAACCCAACTTCTTCAACGATAAGAGGAGGTAAGGCCCGTCTGTCGGGGGGCTTGATGGTATTCTGTGAATAAGGGAAGAACGTGCTTTAGTGAAATACAGTTATAAGATCCCAAGCATCCGAGGCACAGCTCTGATTTGTAACCTTTGGGAAGAGTGGGCAGGCACTGACAGCATTCTCAACTCAGCGTGGGTTGCTGTGGTCATGGGGGTCAGGCTTTAAGAAACTGATAGACTACGATGGGCAACAAGGATTAATACCACCCAGCCAAGTAGGTCTTTGGCTCCAGATGCCTTGTGATGTGTAAGAGAGCACTACCAATGCCAGACTGCCTGGTGGCGCCTCTTGAAATAAAGCTAATTGGTGCATCTAAAATTGCAGCTGGATTTTGCAGACTTCTCTGCTATCCAGGAAAAGGTTCAACCATGTCTTATGTAATATCTCTCCCCTTACCCCCTGCCCTGCCTCCGGAGTCTTGCGAGGTAACGAGGAGGAGTTGGGAACAGCACAAGAGTGCTAAAATGTCATTTATCCTGGGGACAGATAGGTGGCCCCTACTTCTAGAGACCCACATTGTTGAGGATTCTTGTGGTAGCATTCTAAGAATAGTTTCTGTCTAAGGCACTAGTTTGGGAAGGTTTGCATGGCCTTTCCTGGTCTGTAGCTGGTGACCAGCAGCATTTGCTGTGGTGGGTCCAAGCACCCTAATGTGGTACCTGAAATTAGTGCAGCAAGTGTACACTCCTTGGGGGCTGCTCAGTTTCACAGTGGCTCCCGGAAGAAGAGGCAAGCCCCAAAGCCAAGCAGAGAGAATGAGAATGCAGGCCAGAATCTTGAGTGGATCAGAAGCGGCACGCTCACCATGTTGCTTCAGGGCCCTCACACAGGATTCCTGGGAAAGCTGGGCCTCCCTTCACCCAGGGGGATCCACAGTGGCAGGGGAGAGGGGGGTCAGGGCCCCGGCTCTTCCTGGGAGGGACTCACGGCCCAGCACCTTCTTCCCCTTGTTCTGGATGTCTGCAGTAACAGCTGAAACATTCCCGTTCCTTCCGTTATTTATAGAAGCCCAACCGTTGAGGATGACTCGTTCATTCAGAATATCCATGTGAGGAAATGTTAAGCAGCCACTAAAGATGACGGATTTGGCGAGGATAAGCAGCCAGCTTGCTGTCTTACTGCTAGTGTGTTTAGGAGTATGATGTCACACGAGAGATTGCTCACAGGATTAAAGAAAAGACATATAAATAAAAGTGCACAAAGATCTTCATGTTCCTTAGAAAAGGGAAATTTGGTTTCGATACCTACAGGAAGTTTCTATTTCTGTGACTGGGGAAACAGTTGCCCCAAAAGGACCCTGAGTCCCATGGGCTTGCCCTCGGGGTGAGGGACGGGGCCAGCCACACTCCCAGTCCCATCATAGCTAGTGCCCCTGCCCTCTGCCTGGCGTCTGACCCAGGGTGGCAGCGGTGTCCCTGCAGTCTTCCCCCAAGAAGCAGATGCTCTCTGCCCTGCCAGATGTCCTAGGGAAACCTGGCTAAAAGGGCTTGTGCTTGCCAAGGGTGGTTGGCCCTAGGATTATTTTCTTCTTCATTTTTTCCTTATTCTTCATCACCTACTTGTGGGTAGTGGGTCCGTGGTGGGGTCTGCATAGTGTGGGATGGGGTGCCCTGGTTCAGGGGGTGCAGTGAG
Source organism: Arvicola amphibius (assembly GCF_903992535.2). NCBI lineage: Eukaryota > Metazoa > Chordata > Mammalia > Rodentia > Cricetidae > Arvicola > Arvicola amphibius. The sequence continues at coordinate 3,667,667 of NC_052063.2, forward strand.
GTTCGGGGTCCAAGAGCTGCTTCATGTTCTCCATGAGTCCCTGGTTAGCATTCCGTGGAGTGGACAGCCTTTGCTGTTGCCACGTGTTCTAGTAATGCTTCCCTTTTCTGTTGTTAGACCTTTCCGGAAGGTGAATGAGAAAGGTGTCTTACTCTGGGATAAAATCCACAAGCTCCAGAAAGGCCAGATCTACAAGCAGGTATCTGCGCCTTCCCCGGCTCCTTTTGGCTGCTTTGCTTTGTGTCTGCGCGCACAGGGCCGCCCATACTGAGCCTGTCCAGGCGCTTGGCACGGTCCATCCCTTGACCGGCTGCTTATAATTAAATGGTAAAACTTAGACCAGAGTCAATGCAGTTCCGTGTACTGGTATTCACACTAACTCAAAGTTGACCGTTTTAAAAAATATTATTTAAAGCATTACCCTCTATAAAATGTAAAGTGTCGGCAGTAAACCTCGGAGAGCTCTCTCTGAGGGCCATTAATCTTGGTGTATTATTCATCCGACATTCCTTGTGTGGTTTTAAACCCTCTGACATCATCCTGTAAGGCTGTCAGGAGGCTGGGCTGTGCTGACCATCATTTTTATGTTGTGGGAATTGTTTTTCTTTACTCAACATTCTTGGTGGGTTTGTAACAGCCTGCTAGATTTACCATTGAGTGTACTCTCCAGGCCTTGAAAAACGAGTTTTAATTCAGGCAATTTTACTTCTCATAACTCAGAAGATTTGCTTGTGGCTGATAGAACGCCCCGGGAGAGCGCCTACGGAGCGGTGACGCCGCCAGTGCTCACCGGCAGAAGGAATCAACTGAGGTTGTCACAACAGAATTAAAAGTCGCTTGTGCGGAATGATGGTCCCAGCATGCTTGGGTAGCGTCAAGATCATTGCAAAGACGCTTATGTAGCCTGAAATGTTGTCGTTGTTTTTGAGACAGTATTGCTATGTAGTCCTGGCTAGCCTGGCATATGTCAGCCAGGCTGGCCTTGAACTCACAGAGCTCCACCTGACTCTGCCTCCTGAATGTGGGGGTCATCATGCCTGACAGTGTAATTTTTTCAGAGTACATTTGGCATCAAAGAAAGGTCTAAACAACTTTCCCTGAGTGTGCTTTTAGCTTTCTACGTTGGTATGTACAACAAATCTTAGGGGGGGGGGGCGTTAAAAACATCTTTTACAAGTTTTAAAGCATAGGTATTGCAGACTCGGCTGCTGTGTTTCCGACATACAGTGACCTACCTCCTCCTTCCGTTTCAGGGCAATCTGTATGAGTTTTTGAAGCTCACTGGATGGAGGGGATCCAAAGTGCTGTATTTTGGTGACCACATATACAGTGACCTGGCGGTGAGGAGTCTTCTTCCCTCAGTGGGGACTGTCATTTCTTTCGCCTAGTAGGGGTGGAGGTAGTGACGTCATCTTTATGTTTTCCTTAGGCACTAGGAGTTGGAGGGGGGCTCACAGTTTTGAGTGGCTCACTTTGACAAATCAGGAAAGACCGGAGTTGTGAAGAAGATAGCCTTTATTGTTCTCTTCGAAATGATGGAAAGTAGAAATGTGCTCACAGATTTAATAAGCAAATTCCTTCCATATAGAGCACTATGATAAGCACGAAATGCCAGGAACCTTTCTGTCTCTTGTATCAACATATCAAAGAGCTTCAAGACTGCACACGAATGCACATAGCCAGCAGGGCTTCTTCCTAGTCAGTCACCTCTGAGGAGTAGAAGCTGGCATGGCCAGGGCTAGAGGAGGTGTCGCGCAGCCCTTGGGCCGGTCATTTTTTTTTTTTAAACGAAACTGATACCTTGAACCCGTTATGATATGTAGAATAAAGATATATCCCAGTGTGCTTGTATCATCTGACCACTTCAGGCTTGAGGTTCTGTGGTTCCCCATAGCCCAGAGGGCCTGGTACATGGATGTCCCCCACAGGTCTGGGGGGTGCAGCAGTATTGAATAACGGGCACTCCCCACAAGTGTCCAGTGCTGGGGATTGAGCCCAGGGCCTGGTACATGCTAGGCAATGGTCTGCCACCGATCTCCATTCCCAGTCCTGTGTGTAGCTCAGCGTGTCCTGGAAACCTTGGCTTAGGCTGGGCAGTGGGGTGCTATGATTGCAGGGGCACCTGACTCAGCTTGAATGAGGACCATTTGAAGCATTTGGAGCGAGCCTTTTCTAGTCTCTGACCTTGCAGACCGTGTTTTGTTTTGTTTGTTTTTTGGCTTTTTTTTTGTTTTTTGTTTTTCCACAGACCATGGTTAGTGGTTCCATGCCACCCCCACCCCAACTTGCCCCCTAATCTCTGAAGTAGCTGTGAGTCACAGCCATGATTTCCAGAGCAGAAACTTTCTCCCGAAGTGGTCAAAGCCTGGGGCCAAATTGATCTTAAATGAAGTGTAATTCACCACATCTAACCTGGTTAATAACTAACCGTTGCAATTCAAGAGTGACCAAGCGCTGCCTCCCTTGTCTGGGAGAGGGGATACATTGTTGTGTCCTGAGGCACTGATGTGGCATCCTCTGACCTCTGTGATCAGGATCTGACCCTGAAGCATGGCTGGCGCACTGGAGCCATCATCCCCGAGCTGCGGTCCGAGCTCAAAATCATGAACACGGAGCAGTACATTCAGACAATGACCTGGCTGCAGACCTTGACAGGTCTCCTGGAGCAGATGCAGGTTGGGCTGTTGCTTTTGCTGTTGTCTTTTCTCTCTCTCCTTTCCCTTGTAAGCTTCAGGACTGTCTCTGATCCAAAGCATGCCCTGTATTTTCTGTGTAATTATGAAGCATAAGGTCTAAGCTGTCCTTGGCATACTGTAGCGTTGCTGGTGGTTATTTTGTCCTTTCCCCTGGACGGGACCTTAACAAATGTTCCTGGGAGCCGTTTGGAGCCGCTGCCGGGTCTTAACGGTAGGTGCTACTTTTGTTCCTCTGTTGGTGAAAACCCGCTCCCTGGTCCCCACTCAGTTAAGCCATCCTCCCTGCCTGCAGATTACCTGGGGATTCCCCTGCCCTGGCCGCAGTTTCCCCATCTGTAAAATGAAGGGTCCTTGGGAATCAACATGCCAGTCTAGTCACCAAAGAGTCACAGAGCAAGTTGGGATCCTGGGCCAGCCTCCAGTGGCACTGTGATTATCTGCTTTCTAGAGTTCAGTGGCAAGTCATGCAGCCAGTTTGGGGCGGTTTGGTGGGATGCTTTTGTTACACTCATTTCCTAGCCCGAGCTGCCGCCCCGCCCCGCCCCTCGGCTGTACCTGTGACTGCCTTTGCTCCTCCCACCCCATCTCCGGAGCCACCTGTCTCCCTTTGTGCAGCTTGACAGCCGTGCCTTGTGAATGACTGAGAGGCTTAGGTTGAATGGCGCAGATGGCCACTCTTGGCTCGCACACCTGCAGCCTCTGGCCATGGCCCGCTGCCTACAGATTCTGCTGCCAAGCTTCGAGGAGAGGCAGGGTAGGCCTGTCCTCTCTCCCGGGATACACATTCCAGTGCATGGGGCCCCGCACGTCCTCCAGGCCTGGGTTCCTGGAGATTCTTGAGACCTTGGCTCTTGGCTCTTCTGACTGGGGTTTTGTTTTGCTTTCTTTACCGTGTGTGCTGTGAGGTGGTTTTCTAAAAATATTGGATGTCGAGTCTGGGCTAATGCTGCCGACTCTGTGTCTGTGTCACATGGTAGCAGCTGCTCCTTATGTGTCCGCCATCGTGCCAAGAGCTTGTGTGGGGCACAGCCTTCAGTCACGGCTGTCCCGTGTGTGCAGGGACCTTTTAGAATAAGGAAGCTGGGTTTTGAGAGGTTAGTGATGTGTCTGCTTCAGTCTGGACTGCCCAGCACCACCCTGAAGTGCTTCTGCCTTAGTGGTTGTCAGGTGGCGCTAAGACTCCGTGATAGTTTTACTTGGATGCTGTGTTTTTGTTTTAGTTGCCTATGGTTATGTGGTCAAAAAATATGAAATGGAAAATTTAGGAAATAAACAATGCGTAAGTTTTAAATAATGTTCATAGTATATTGTTAAAGCTATTTCTTTATCATTAGTTATTAATCTCATTTTGTGCCTAATTTATTAATTGATTTTTGTTGTAGGTATGCACATATAGGAAAAACAGTGTGTGTGTGCGTGTGTGTTTGTGTTTTGTTAGTGCCCACAATTTTAGGTCATGGGGTCTGGGAACAACCCTCCCTCTGAGGATAAGAAGATGGCTTCTGCCTAACTTGTATTTCTTCTGTGACTGAGCATCTGATCGAATGCACATGTGACCTGCGTGTGCTGGCTGTAGTGACTGCATATGCATGTGACCTGCGTGTGCTGGCTGTAGTGACTGCATATGCACGTGTGACCTGAGTGTGCTGGCTGTAGTGACTGCATATGCACGTGTGACCTGCGTGTGCTGGCTGTAGTGACTGCATATGCACGTGTGACCTGCGTGTGCTGGCTGTAGTGACAGCATATGCACGTGTGACCTGCGTGTGCTGGCTGTAGTGACCGCATATGCGCGTGTGACCCATGTGTGCTGGCTGTAGTGACTGCATATGCACGTGTGACCTGTGTGTGTGACCTGCATGTGCTGGCTGAGTACAGATGTCTCTGGAACGAGGTTTTCACTCTGACTTATGGAAAATGCTTGCTAGCTGAGAGAATGGTAGCATTAACATATTCCTGTGACATACAGAATGCATCACACAAGACAGACTAGGGAAGGAAGAAAAGGGAATTGGCGTATCTATTTCTCCCCTGATGTTATAGGAGAGGAGACCAGGGCTCGGAGCTAAGGTTGCTTGTCCTTTACAGAGTAGTCTGCAGTGTGGAGCCAGGTAGACGTGGGGTCTGACGTAAGGTTCAGGTCTCACGTTCATTTCTTCCTCTCCAAACTCTGGGGTAAGCCTGAGAGCACAGTCTGCCTATGTCCCATGATTCCTTGAGCTTAGCAGGAAATCCCAGTGCTGGCCTTACACTGGCCTCTGTGCAGCTCTTTGGTCTTTACCTGTCTGCTGCATCCCTTCAAGTTCTGATGCACCAAAGAGTTCTGTTGGTGTGGGTAACATATCTTTCCTCACTGCCCTACCCGGACCACCATTTTTCCATTGATCTGATGCCTTATGCTTCTAGAACTTTCTGTGATGGTTATTTTCAGAATAGGCAGGTCATTATTAGGAAAATGTGTCCTGTGAGATTGGGTTTAATTTGGGGAAGAGTAGCAGAGCATCATATGGCGTTAAGTCTGATGAATTAAGCAGAAGAATATAACTTTTGGTTTCGGAAAAATGACTTTTATAAAGAGTAATTTCCTTGCTCATGAAAGACATTTAAAGTGGTCATGACTATGGTGACAGCTGGGGTCTGTAGACCTCTGCAGGGGCCTTGGACGGGGGGCAAGCATGAGTAGACGCTGGTGACGTGGGCGCAGGAGCGGAGACAGCTCATGCCTAAGTGATGGAGAGAGTCTCGGGAGGGTAGCATGCGTGTGATGCAGACATACATACAGGCGAAACACTCGCACACTAAAATAGAAAACTAAAATAAATGGGACCACTCATTAAAAATGTGTCTGTAGTACCCCATCAAAGCTCAGAGGTGCTGGCTCGGTACCTGGTGCCATAGGAGAGCTCAGGGCTCTGGACAGATATCAGGCAGGAAATCTGGGGCTCAGTTGGAACAGGTTTTGACTGGCTGATGGTTGAGCTGGGCAGTTGTGACAAACAGGAGGGGTTGGCTCTCTGAGCCCCAAGTTTGCCCCACGGTCACGAACTGAGGTAGCAGCACACGTGAGTGCCCTGCCGCTGGCTTCACTGTTGCTATTAGAGGTGAGAACCTTGGTGAGGTGCCACCTCCTGGCTCGCAGGGAGTCATCTGTCACTTTCCTTTAGCCATTTGCTCATATTCTGGCTCACCAGAAAGTCCGTCACGTCTCCTTTTCATCAAAGCTAATGTGACATTAGGGATATAAAAATGAAGAGCATCTGAGTCCCGTTGTCTTGTGTAAGTGAAACATTTCAGTGCTAATTTCCAGATGTCGTGGGCTTAGGATCTAAGGATGTACTGCCACGTTTCTTACAGCGTGCATTCACCATAAGTGAGGTAGTCAGTGAAGACATCGGCTTCGGTAAATAAGAACACTCCATCCACATGACTGAGTGAGTGTGTTCCCACGACACACACCATGCCCCTCCTCAGCCATTGTTTTCCTACTCGGGGAGGAGGGACAGAAGATACCATGTAATGTGTATTTAACATGTAATACATGGGTGTAACGGGCATGACTCACATATCATATGTGGATATATATGTATTGTGTTATATGTAACCTTTAGTAATGGTTTCATGTCTTCATAATTTTACATCTTAGTTTGCTATAATATGTTCTTCTTAGATTTAGTGTTGTATATGTGTGTCTGTGTGTGTGTGTGCACACGCCACCTCATTTGTGTGAGTTCAGAGGACATCTTGCACGAGTTGGTTCTCTTTCCATTAGGAATGGAACCAGATCACCAGACTTGGGGGCAGGCGTCTTGATCTGTTGAGATATCTCAGCCCTAGGCCAGGCTACTAATAGTAGAGAACTGAAGCTTCTCTGTGCGTCACTTGGGAGAGCGCATTACTTCACACAGGTGCCTGCCTATTAGACTTAAGGACTAAGATTCTTTCATGAAAAGTTACCTATTAAGAAATGCTCTGAAACCAAAGCCCTGGAAACAGTTGGCTTCTGTCCCTGCAGGTCCACAGAGATGCTGACTCCCAGCTGGTTCTGCAGGAGTGGAAGAAGGAGAGGAAGGAGATGAGGTAAGGGCATTATATCCACTCCCTGTGAATGCCACCCTACCCTTGCTGTGCTCTGTGCATCCGAGGTGATGTCTGGAGGTATCCCGTTCTAGCTCCTAGGTGTGACGGTGACTGTTGAGTCTCCAGGACCAGTTCTGTAGGATGGTGACATGAGGTGTTTCTTCAGGGCCAGCTGTGAGCTCCATCTGTCCTCTGCCCTTGCCACTGGAAACCCTGGGGGCCATGGCTTTGCTTTTCTTCTCCCTGTGACTAGTGCCAGGTTGTTGGTAGCTGGTGATGCATGGCTGTTGGCACTGTGTTGGGGGTGGGCCCTGAACATAGGAATCCTCAGCCTGCTGTTTCAGGAGTACTCCCAGCCTTTCTTGGTCCAGAAAGCCTTCCTGTTGTCAGAAATGTCATGAGTGTGCCCCAAGGGAACAGTTGTTCGTAGGAGCCATGGTGACACCTGTGCTCCCCTACAATGGGTGCTTTCACACTCTCTGCCAATTGTATGTGGGTATCCTATGCCCTGGTATAGCCCAAGATGTGGAAAGGGGTTGTCTCAGGGGTTCTGGTCCATGAGTAATGGCAGGGACTTGACAAGGGATGTTGAAGGCTTTGCAGAAGCCAAGCCTGCATTAAGTCCCATCCTGCCTCTTCCTCAGCCCGTTGGCTGGCTTGGGCTTATTCTGACCTGATTCTTTTGCTATAAAAATGTGGAGCAGAGGAAAGTAGGAGAGGGGGACAATGGGATTGACTTCAGGACCTGTCTCTGAAGGCCTGCAGTCCACAGCACATGGGTTACACACTTTCAGGAACCTACAATGGCTCATTAAAGAAGCGCTTCATCTGGCAGGGATCGCCCGTCGGCTCCACACCTGTGCTATCTACACATCCTTTTGTTTTTGTTTCTCTTCTCTCTTGTTATTATTTTTCTTTAGATTGTTTTCATGTGCAGGAGTGTTTTGTTTACATATGTCTGTGCATCTCATCCATGCCTTGTGCCAATGGAGGTCAAAGAGGACATCATGTCCCCTAGAACCGGTGTTACAGACAGTTGTGGGCTGCCATGGTGGGCGTTGGGGATCCTCTGTAGAACTAAAAGTGCTCTTAACCACCAAGCCGTCTCTCCAGCTCCTCCCCTTTCATCTCCATGAGATGTTGCCATCTATGTAGTTCATCTGCAGAGACCTGGTTGGGGTTTTAACAGCTGTGGCCATTTGGTCATTGCCTCTGTCATTCTCTGATGACAACTGGAGTTGTTAACTACTAACTACTGAGAGGTTTTCATGCACAGTTGTGCAAGAGAGACTTCTGCTATATCTGTAACCTGTGTTACGCCGTTCAATTGGCACTGATCCATTTTTCTGGAACGTTGACTGAGATGAGAACACACAGAGTCTGGCTGCAGAGGCCTCCCGCCTTGGGCTGAGTGACTGTGGGTGCTGCGGGCTAGGCTTGGAGGGAGCCGCGCAGAGCACTTTGGGGGTCTGTCACGGAGGGTGGTAATTAACATAATAATCCATAACTCTTGCATGAGAAGACCTGAGGGCTTACAGCATTTTATTTCCTTGCTTAGTTCTTGGCCTAGGAACATGCAGAATTATTTGTCTCGATACCTCCAGAACTGCTCTGCCGGCTCTGATCGGCACACAGCGTGTGTCTGGAGGAGCATGCATTCACACTCCAGCCTCAGAGTAGTATTTTAACTGGTGTAAGTGGAGAATGTGACCAGCTAGCTGAGAGAAGGCCTGAGAGATGTTCTGTGATTTCTTTGTTTTGTAGGACAGGGTCTCGCTGTGTAGCCTAGGCTGGCTTCCCGATCTGACTTCAGCCCCGGGTCCTGGGACTGAGGTTGCAGGCGTGGGCCCCATACCTGGCTCACAGTTTCTCCGGGAATTAGGTTATTAGGTCTGCTCTTTGCTAACTGGCTACTTTTTCTTCCCAGTAGCTTTTTGCTTTAAATATATTTTTACGCAAGCAGTTAAGAAAAACCACTTAAAAACCTTTCTCTGCTGCTTTGTTTTTATTTCTTGACACTTTCAGAGAAATGACCAAAGGCTTCTTCAACGCCCAGTTCGGGAGCTTGTTCCGCACAGACCAGAACCCGACCTACTTCCTGAGGCGCCTGTCGAGGTTCGCAGACATCTACATGGCGTCCTTGAGCTGCCTCCTCAACTATGATGTCCACCACACGTTCTACCCCAGGAGGACTCCCCTGCAACACGAGCTCCCCGCATGGTCGGACAGCCCCTCTGCCTTCAAAGCCCCCCTTCTGCAGGAGGCTCAGGCCAAGTAATCCTGTGTCTGCCCGCGGAAAAAGCCAGGTGCAGCCACGGCCTCAGCGGCCTCACAAAGGGCCCAGTGGGCCTGAGAGCTGCTTTCCCAAAGAGTCAGACAACACCTTTTGTATTTTTTCTACCTTACCACGAATACTGTCCTGTCCAGGTAGAGACAGGAGCTGGCTGCTTGGTTCTGCCCTCCTCCGCACAGCATTGGAACACGGATGCAGCCTTGTTTACTGTGGAACCAACGCCAAGCCTTTTGAGACAAGTGAGCCCTCTGGATGCTGTCTGTGTGCAGCAGGTCAAGAGAGGACACGCCGTGGTTCTGTGAGACATTTCTTGGTTGTTTACAAGCAGAGCCGTGGGGACTGCGAGGGCACGGTGACACCTGCCGCCAGGTCCCCGGTCTTCTGACTCTAGGCTTTTGCAGACATCTACACACACTGCTCCAGGAGATCAGAGCCTCCCGGGATGACTTTGTTGAGGAAGAACAAGAATCATTTGTCCTCAGTGTGAATCTGCTTTGTCTGCCTCGAGCTGGCGAAGGGGTGATGGCCAGCCAGATTCCCGCCTTCCCCAGGAGTGGGTGAGGGGATGGCAGCTCTAGTTAAAACTGCCTTTCAGCTGGCGGGCTGGACATCGTAGAAGACGACAAGAAGCAAGGCCGTGGGGCTCAGTCTGTGGCCAGTGCAAGCCTGTATGCTAGGGCACTTGGGACAGGCAGCTCGCTGGTGGAATTTCACAGTTCATGCTGAGAGCCAAGCTCACAAGGGGGGGCATCTCTTCCTCTCTCCGTGCTCTGGGGAAAGGAATCCTTTATTACATCTGCTTTTCAGTGTCTTTGAACGTATCTGATGCTTTGAAAGCCACAGGAATGGCTGCTGTTGGGGGAGATGACACCCAGTCCTGTGCTTTTAGCTTGATTAGCCTTGTCTCATTTAAAGCTTCTGCCGTGCTACTGCCGCCATAGCTGCTCTTCCTTCCCCTCCCCCTCCCCACCCCTTTCATCCCCACCCCTTCCAGTTAGGGTTTTGCGATGGAGCCCAGGCTGGCCTTGGACTCAATCCTCCTGCCTCAGTCTCCTGAGTGTTGGATTACAGTCGTGCAACTGTGGTGTGACACATGTTAAATCTCAAGAATGGCACGAATGAAGGAGGCTTGTGGCAAGTGCTCGCTCTTCAGTACCTTTACTATGGTAACTAGCTGCTGACAGACTGCTCTCTGGCCTTTCATAGGCCCTGCCCCAATACAGAAGCTGAATGGGTTACCCAGCATCCACTGTGATGCCATGTATTACCATGGGGATCGTGGCTGTTTGTTGTGTTGAACACCGTGACAGAGGTGACCCTCCAGGCCCCTCCTCCTGTGTTGTGTTCTAAACACTGGGGTTGAGCATTCTGATTTTTTTTTTTTTTTTTTTTTTTTTTTTTTTTTAGATAGGATAAGCATTTTTCTGTTCACGTGTTCCCAGTGTTAGCCGCCGGGGGTTTTGGCAGCTGGCATCTAATGCCAGCAGGTGATGCTCAGCACTGTCAGGATCTCAGAAGGATTGCATGCTGCTCCGGATGCCCCAGGGGCCTCCTTTTGAGATCCTGACAGTGCTGACCAGTGCTGAGCGTCACCTGTGGGCATTAGATGCCAGCTGCCAAAACCCTTTGGTGGTTAACACTGGGGAACAAGAGAAGAGAAAAACGCCCACCCTACCGACTGGCCTGCGCCTTCCCTTCTTAGATGCTGCTCCAGGCAGAACCCCACGTAAGACCTTCCTGCATGAAACATGTATTTCCATCCTTCTCCCACAGCGCTCCTGTGTCTTCTGTTACGAGCCTGGGCTCCAATGTAGTTCTTGTGTAGAGGAATGATAGATTGTGCCTGTGTGCTATCAGGCATGATAAATGTGATGTAGGTTTACTATTTATTTGGAATGTGTTTGCTATTTATTCTACGTGTTGATTGTATATGTTGTGATAATGAACTCACAGCCAAATAAAAGCTTGAGTTGTGTCTCCTGGTTTGTTGGTACACTGTCAGCTGTGTACTTAAGTCAGCCGTAAAACCTGGATTGCCCCAGGAGTTGAAGTTATTCTACTAAAGGAAATCAAAGATCAAAAAATAATCCTAGGGTTGGGACCACAGCTCCCTGGTAGAGTGCTTACCCAGCATGCTTGAGGCCCCGAGTGTGATGCCCAGCACTCCAAAAGAAGCAATCTAGTGGACCCACAAAAGGGTATTGATAAAGGGTGAAATGTAGCTTGTTTCTGGGGTTTGAAATTGGAGATTTCAGACAGAAACTGTGTCAGCTCTGTCTCGGGCAGGCAGCAGGGGTGGGGGATGCAGATGTGGGGGTGGTTGGGTGTGCAACATATTGGAGAACAAGAAATGGTGGTTCACCTGCTTGCTTGTGTTTGTTTACCTGGGAAGCTGGGACGTGCTGAGGAATATATTAAGAAAATTTGTGCCAGCTGGTGGTGGTGCAGACCTTTAATCCCAGCACCCAGGAGGCAGAGGCAGGCAGATAATCTGAGTTCAAAGCCAGCCTGGTCTACAAGAGCTAGTTCCAGGATAGCCAGGGCTATACAGAGAAACCCTATGTAAAAACAAACAAAAAACTTGGATGAGTTTATAAATATTTCAAATGCCTTGTTCTCACGTCTTACATGTGTATGTGTATAGATTTAGCATCTGTACTGGCACTTAACTCTCTCAGTGCTGAGTGAGCCCTCATCTGTGCCCCCGTGTCCCCGTGTCCATGGATGTCATGGAGCCACTAGTTAATCTGCCCTACACTTGTTTTGGGGCGATTCCTAGAAATGTGGCATGGCTCCTTCATGACATGTTGTCCCAAAGGTAGCGATAAATTATCCTCTGCAGAGGACTGGAGTTGAGAGAGTTTATAAGATCTTAAGGTAAATGCAAGGAAACAAAACTAAAGAATTCATGAGAGAAACGCTGGCCAATTGAAGGGCTCTAATTAGCCTAATTAGCCTCAATAAGTAGTTTGCTTTCATAGCTTGACCCCTCCTAGGCACACAATGACTTTTTATTTTGTTCTATAATATTTATTGAGCACATCCTTGTGGCAGGTACTTCTGGGTACTGGGATACAAAGTTCACGAGGTGAAGCCCTGCCTTAGGCACTTACAGTAACAGGAAAATACTACAGGATCACAGTTACCTGAAAGATAAGGCGGAACAGAGCAAGGCCATCTGTAATGCCCAAGAACAACAGACTCAGAGGAGGTAGAGGTCCCTCTGGATGGTCATGGGAACGTGGCACCTTGCCCATGGAAACAGCCCTCTATTAACCAGAGAGGTGAGGTATGGTTTCTGACTCTATCATAGTTAAAACAGTAAATGATCCAAGAGACAGCTGGTGTTGAGAATCCACAGTGGAGCCGTGCTGGCTCAGGGGTTCACGTGGCACTGGCTGTTGGTTGGCTGCTCACATCAGGGCCTCAGTGCCCCCAGGGGGTCGCTGCTCTCTACCTCCTGTTCCTCAGCATCCTGGAAAGCAGAGGGTGTCACTGTTGAGGGCTGTGACACCGGGGTGGGGCTGTTGCTCCTGCAGCTGTCCCCTGGGAAACACTGCTCTGCCCTGGGGCCGAAAGCATGCGGTGTGTTAGGCCGTGTGTTATGCCATGTGTTAGGCCATGTGTTAGGTGTACGCATTACGGGAGGCTTCTGGTATACTGATGCCTCAGTGCAGGGTGTGGAAGGGGGTGCTGGTCAGCTCAGTGCGGGGTGTGGAAGGGGGTGCTGGTCAGCTCAGTGCGGGGTGTGGAAGGGGTTGCTGGTCAGCTCAGTGCAGGGTGTGGAAGGCGGTGCTGGTCAGGGCGGCACATGCTGGAGCCCGCACAGGCTCTGCTGCTTGAGCTGCCTGTGAGGTCCTCCACGATGTTGGTTCCTCTAACAGCACCGTAGGGATATCTGCTTCACTAGCAAGGTGTGAGGGTGAGCCAGTGGTGATTAAAATGATAAAAGTTTCATACACAGGTGACAGCACGAACGCCCCGCCCCCTGCCAGAGAGCCCTGCTAAGCTGCTTGCTGTCATCAGCTCTGAGCGGCACCGAGGTTTTGACAAGCAGCACACTACGTTAGCAAAGGTTTCTCAAGGGTGTTTGGGATGTAGAAAGATGGGACAGGTGCCCCCTCTCCAATATTAAAGTCAGAAGATGTAGCCTGTTGGTGTCCTGGGCTCAGGGGTCCTTTACTGGAACTTTCTGACCACTCGTTCTGACTGGATCTAGCTGAACCCTGCTTCTAGAATGCGTTCCCTTTGCTCCAGGTGACTCTGTCATGTGGAAAGCTGACAGTGCCTAGGAGAAGGCAACATACGGGGAGGTATGGCATGCATGGAGCAGCTTAACACCCCACCCGCCATAAGCTTTTTTTTTTTTTTTTTTTTTTTTTTCGAGACAGGGTTTCTCTGTGGCTTTGGAGCCTGTCCTGGAACTAGCTCTTGTAGACCAGGCTGGTCTCGAACTCACAGAGATCCGCCTGCCTCTGCCTCCCGAGTGCTGGGATTAAAGGCGTGCGCCACCACCGCCCGGCCCGCCATAAGCTTTTTAAATGATGGTGCCAACAGGAACAAACCCGTGCTAGTCAATAAACATAATCCAACAGAGCCCACTGCTGAAATCTGAACACAGTCTTTACATGGTTAAAAAATAAAACAAGATTTGCCATGTGGTTATTTTTCAACCTATTGCAAAGATAATCCAGACTGCTACCATACACATTACCAGCCACAGAATACTGACTCATGGTTTACACCTATCACAGTAAATAATCTTAAAGCAGTTTCACAAGAAAACCTTGTAGTGTTCAGCGACAACCTATAAACTCAACTACACAGCCAGGTGTGGTGGCACAGCCTCTGATTCCAGCCCTTGGGAGCAGAAGGAGGTGAACCTCTATGAGTTCTGGACAGCCTGTCCTACATAGTTCCCGGCTAGCACAGCGAGACCTTGTCTCAATAAGAAAATAGATAAATACTATATGTGTTTGATTTAATGGGACTTCCAGAGTTATTTTTTTAAATAAACTATACTGTGATTTGTGGGAGAAATATATGTTCTAAGCACTGAACTGACAACAGCCATCTGGCTTTGGTTAATACTATACAGGGCTGCTAACCCATAGACGCCAAGATTCACTTGTTGCCTTGACCCAAAGAACATGGTCAGCTTGTGTGGCATGCCTATCAGGCAAGGATGCTCTTAAATTCTTAAAATGCCTTCCCCTCACTTCCTAGCCCAGAACTGACAGAAAACAGCAGGCAGGCTACCGCTCCCATTTCCTGTGAATGGGTTGCCCTGGGTAGAGTCAGAGTTGCCGCGTCCGAGCTCAAGCCTCACTAACTTAGTCCCCTCTTGGAAGACTAGACCAGAGCACCACCGTTGTTAGAGGTCTCCCTAAGCAAGAAGCGGCTCTGCCCAAGGCAGAACTGAGCAGCTGTGAGCAAAGCTAAGGGAAGCCCCTCCTGCAGGCCAGCTTCCCTTCCGCAGTGGCATCCCACCAGGCCGGGAGGCGGGCTAGGCAGTCACCAGTTTGAGGCTTCTGCCAGCTACACAAAGGCAGGGCCCTCTGAACAGAAAACTGGCCCCAGGCTTGCTGTCTGAGATGCACTCTAAACAGGTGGCTCTTCCTGGGGTGCAGCCCCACTGCATTCCCTGGAAGGCAGCATCCTGCACCCTGGCATCCTGCACCCACCCCAGCATCTTTCACCCCAGCATCATGCACCCCGGCATCCTGCACCCACCCCAGCATCTTTCACCCCAGCATCCTGCACCCCAGCATCCTGCACCCCGGCATCCTGCATCCCAGCATCTTTCACCCCAGCATCCTGTACCCCTGCATCCTGCACCCCCCACTGAACCCTTCCCTAGAGGAAAGCTCAAACTCACTGGGAAGGGGTCACAGGAGGACTCGGGGGCTGCTGAGGATGAGCTCTCATACACAGGGTTTGCGACGTTCTCGGGGTGCTGTTTGCCAAAGGCCAAGACATCGATGTCCTCTTCTGACTGTTAAGAAAGGAATCACAAGGCTGAGAGGCAGGACTGTCCCCAAGGCACTGTTGAGATGATTGACACGTGATAGAAGGCACTGGGCCCACGTGACAGCGTACGTGTCTGCCCAGGTGTGTCTCCCAAAGCGACCCATAAGACATTTCCACCCCCGGGAAATGTTCCCATGGCTTCCGCTGCTAGTTCTGCCATACGCACCGATGAGCCTGTTACCCTGGAGACGTGTGGCCATCCCTGAACTTGGATCATACATGTGCTACACATGATGGTTTGTTCTCACCTGAACATGCATTTTGAGCTCTTAGGAGGGCAGGGGACTTGGTTCTGCCGTGGTGTTTGTAGGCAGGACCTGTGGGGTGGTGGTTCTGGGTACAGGGAACAGCAGGGCAAAGCATAATTCAGTGGGGCGGTGGCTTTAACAGGCTCAGGCCAGGACCTGGCTCCATCACCCTAGGATCCTCAGCACTGTGTTGAGAACTTGGGAGAGTCCTCTGTAGCAGGAAAGCCCTTACCAGGAAGGCCACGTGACCTCCCATTACCCGGCTTTCAGGTCTGTGAGCTGAACAGCTCTGCCAACTGGAAGTGGTCTAGCTCGTGGTGTTTTGGTTATAGTATAGTATAGAAGCCTCTGAGCTTCTAGATAGGCCAGCTGTCTTCTGGGAGGCGTGGGCTATTACCTGAGGCTACTGCACAGCTGTTCCTGAGTGTGGAGGAGACCGGGGAAGGGTACAAAGAGCAAGAGGAAGGCCGCTCCATGGCTGCACTTCTGCCCAGCCCAGTTCTCGGGGTACTGTGGTTTGATAAGTGTCTCACAAAGGCTCTTGGTTCAAGACTGGACCCTATCCCTGGGCATTCTTGGGAGTCAGTGGGACCTTTACGAGGTGGGGCCTAGTGGGATGAAGTCTGGTAATTGAGGGGTATGCCCATGAAGGGGACTTGGGAAGCCTGGCCCTCTTCGTCCTCTCTCTTTGCCTCCCAGCCACCATGCGTGAGGTGAGTACTCTCCCGTGAGGTGCTGTCTCCCCACAGATCCAAAAGCCAAGTCACCATGGACTGGAACCATGAGCTAAACTTTTCTTCCACATAACCTGAGTAACAGAAGACTGGCTGACACATAGGGCCGCCCCCGGTCATCTCAGGAGCTTGCTGACGAGGTCAACTCAGCTCTGCAAATAGGATGGAGTGGGGTGCGCTGGCTATGCGGAGAGGTGCTAGAACCCGATCCCCAGCTTTCGGGGCCAGTCCCGATGCCCACGACTACCATGGTGGGCACTTATCTGAGACTCCTCCCAGGAAGCAGGAGCATGGGGTGGGGTAGTTATTCTAGTTGCTTATAACCAAATACCAGCTCCTGGGTGAGGACACATTTGAGGGAGCCCCATCCCCGGAGCTGGCCATTGGAATGGGCCTGATGAGCTGTGTTCCTCCTGATGGGCGGATGGCAGGTGTGACTGCCACCTGTGCGAGGTAAAGCCTGGCATAAGTCACCACGATGGGCTTGGTGCCAAGTGAGGCTGTCCCTGATGTCCTGCCACTTCTGCATGCGCCTCCCTGCATTCCAGCTTCCTGTGAGCTGAGGTGGCGTGAGGCCCTTGTCAGAAGCCAAGCTGTGCCAGCCCTGACCTTGGGCTTCCCAGGCTCCAGAGCCCCAAGCCAATAAATGTGTGCTCTTTGTAAACCTCACAGTCTTAGACATCCTGGTGTCATGGTTTTGTGTTTGTGCATGTGCAGGTGTACAAGGGCCAACGTGTGTCCATGTATGTGGAGGTCAGAGGACAATCTCAGGTATTATCTGTTCTTTAAGACTTGTCCACTCACTGAACCTGGAACTTGCTACCTCAGCTAGACCGGATAGCCAGTGAATCTCAGAGACCTTCTCTTTCTCCCCCCAGTGCTGGTTTTACAAGCACACACCACTGAACCTGCTTTTATTATATGGAACCCGAGAGTTGAACTCGGGTCCTCGTGGTTGCAAAGCTCGGTTTGCTTTTGTTTTCATTGTCTGTTTGTTTATTTTAACATAATCTCACTGCATAGCTGGCCATGAAGTTGTGGTGTACCCCTGGCTAGCCCAGAACTCATGATCCTGCTGCACCTGCCTGCTGAGCACTGGGATTACAGGTGTGTGTGGCCTGCATGTGCAGAGCAGAGGAGAGGCGGCCCATCACTGCTGGCTCAGCTTTCTCTTTTACCTCAAAACGCTGGAAGCCAGTTGTTCTCTGGTTTAGTCGGAAGTAAGAATAGGCGACCAGAGCAATTGCACCGGTGACCAGGATGACAGCACAGACTACGCCTGTCCCCAGGCTAGTGTGGGCAGGGCTCTGTACACGGAAAGGAAAGAGGTCAGTTCTTAAGCTGGTGATTTCCCCAGAGAGTATGTCTGAGTTCACCCTATTCTTGCTTGCCTGGGCACCTTGGAGTGATTCATTAAAACAATGCCAAATTAACATGATTCCAGTCCTCATTGCTGCCAAGAACTATTACTTACAATAACCTACAGAGATATGGACAGTCATTTCCCCCATTTTTATATGGGGAACTAAGGCAAAGAGATGCTAAGTACTTGCCCAAACCACACAGCTTTCTAGAGGCACAGTGGGCTTTAACACCTATCTGGTTTGGAGCATATATGCACAGCCACCATGCTGTGGAACTTTCTAGTAGCTAGCAGCTCATCTCGTGTGCCCCCGAGAAAATGTTAGGATACTAACAATAACCACAGCCAGCCTTTGGGGAGCCTGTGGGCTGTGCCAGGAGCTGCTCTAAGGGGACTCAGTGTTTCTTCCTGCAGTCTCCCAGGTCAGAGAACTGCCGTGAACCCGTCTGCACACACTGGGTAGATGAGAAAATGGGCTCAGAGACGCTCAGAGATCAGTTTATAATTTCTGGTTCCCCCCGACTCATCTTTCTCTTTTGATCAAGAAACTAGTGGGACTGGAAGCTGGCGGGCATGCATGTTGGGGAATGCACGTTTGACACTGGAGCTTCCTGGCTCCTCGCCAGGAACCTGAATACTCACTGCTGGCACATGGGGGGCTTTCAAAGGCTCAGAAATGACATGAATGAGCCCGTTGGAGGCAATGATGTCCCACTGCAGAATGGCTCTTCCATCCACAAACCTGGTCTCCTAGGGAAAAGAGAAGCGGGGCGTGTGAGGCCTGGGTCCTCTTCCCCCTTTCCCACAGAGGCGGTTCCCACAGGGTCCCATGACTCAGGGCTGAAGCTTCAGCCTGGGACCTCTTCCCCCTTTCCCCACAGAGGCCGTTCCCCGCAGGGTTCTGATGCCTCAGGCTGAAGTTTCAGCCTGGCCTCCCTGATTACCATCAAACACCTGCTGACTTTGTGCCACCCGACAAGCTGCTCTGAGGGCTGCAGAGACCTTTGGGTTTATTCCCCAACCCTCTGTGTGGGAGAGGAGCTATCAGAAGGAAATGGCCTGCCCACCGTCACTCCAGCAGGGCTCCCGCTCCGGCTCACACAGCACCTCTAGGGGGAGTTTTCTGTTAATCCCGGTGTGAGCACTAGCTTGTGGTGTAGGTGGAACTGAGGCTCCACATCCCACCTGCGGAGTTACCACCTCCTGATAGGTTCAGGTGGCTCGGCTGCGGCTGCGCAAGGATGCTCAAGAACTCGACTAAAGCACCTCCTCTAGGGCTAATCACGCCAGATGCTAGTCTCCACACATCCCCCGACAGCCCTGAGTGGATCTGAGTTCACGGACACTGTGCCCATCACGGTCACCACCACAAACACTGATGCTTCTCATTCCTACTTATCAAACGAGGAAACGGAGCTTAGGGAAGTTGGGTAGAATAATTCGTCCCAGGGCCGTTTGACTTGGAAGCTGACAAGTTAATGCCTGAGACTGAAGAGAGAGGCATCTTCAAAACAGTTTTGTTTCTCATTCCTGATTAACCCACCCCTGGGGCCAGTCTGTTGCCAAGGTTCTGGGTGGCCTGTTCGTATGTAATGTCACAGCCATACCGCCCTGATCTGTGGATTTGAAGATGACTTTCATATTATAATAGTTCCGCCTATTGAGTGTCTACTGCGTGCCAGGAGCTTTGCATGTATTTTCTCCAGCTCTCTGAAACCCAGAAGGTTTTTCATACTTGGTGGAGCTGGTCCTGCCTGGAGGTGATGAGCAGCTGGCTTCCCAGCCTAGTCCTCAGAACGGTGCCATTGGTGAGGTCATCGTAGAAAGAGATACTGACGTTAGTGAGGTGGTGCTCGATGTCGCGCCCAGACAGGCTCTACGGGGGTGGAGGGGGGAAGCAGACGAACAGTCTTAATTCTGAGCGATGGCTGGAAATGGCACATTTTTCTTAGGGGTCCTTCCTAAAGCTCACATGTAACTAGCACATCATCTTCATTCTCTACAGCAAGTCACCTGGAGGGGTTCAGAGCCGGCCTGGAGCCAGACAGGTGGTGCTCTTTAGTCCTGTGACTGGGGAGTGCCTGGAGCTCACAGCCGGCTGGTTTGCCGCTGGGGGGTGGGGAAGGGAGGTTGAACAAGTCCACTTCTCCTCTTTGGACCACATCATGAGAAGATTGGTGTCTTGGACTCATTGCACCAGGGCCTGATTCCTCTTCCTTCCCTGAATCCTTGCCTCGGGCCCCTTATTTCCTTCCCTGACTTTGGGCTCAGCCTTGTGACCTGTCAGCTGGTGTCTCGTTAGCAAACATGACCAGAGGACTGACTTGCACCAGCAATCATAGGTTTGCATGCAGCACCCTTGCTCCCTGCCGTGACTGAGTTAGTCTGCTTGGTGCTGAGAACCTGCAGGGCAGAGCCACCAACAGGCCAGCCGGGGCTGCTGAGATCGGAAGTAACAGCTGCTCATCATCTGTGTGTGCTGATGGGGTACGGCACCCCTCTGTATCTGGGGTAGGGATTGTTTCTTTGCTCAGGCAGGGTCCTGTACCGTCACTTCCCCAGTAAATGAGAGACATGCGCTCTCGTGTGCTGGAGTGATTCGTGATATGCTGTAGTGGTGCCATAACACATTCCGTCTAAAAGTGCAGGCACCACGAACGCCACTCACCTTATTTTCCATGAGCCCACTGTTCTGTGGCACGAATAGGGTGCCACGGATGGACAGGTCAGTCAGGTGTTCCAGAAATGCCCGGCCTCGGGCTGAGCTGTTGGAATAAGCCAGCACCTCCTGGGGAGCAGAAGGGAAGTGGTCAGATGGGCCACCATGGTGTGGGAGTTGGGTAGGCTGGGGGAGCTGGGGGGGGACACAGTGCCTCTGGGCTAAAGGCTGGCTTCCTTTGCGCTTCCTCTCGCTGGCCTTTGCGAGAGCGTTAGGATGGCTTCTCCTCTTCTCAGAAATCTGCCTGAGATGCTCTGTCCTGCTCCACTCTGTGAGGCAGAGTTCCCACCCAGTCCTGAATGCAGAGGCAGGGCGGTGCTGCATCCCACACGTGCGCAAAGACACTGCCATCTGTCTGGAGCCGTGGAGCATGGGCTGATGAACGAACGGCTCATTCTCACACGTGAGAACTGCCTATAAACTTATTCCACATCCCAGACTGATGAAGATGCAGCCTCCTCACCCATAAAAGGAGGGACACCTGACACCGGTCCTCGCACCCATAAAAGGAGGGACACCTAACACCGGTCCTCGCACATCTGTCGTCCAACCATTTGGCACGGTGCATGGTCTCGTGGTCGATGGCAGAGAACCCCAGACTGTTCTAGGACCTCAGCTCAGCGTACTCACCGCTGCTGGCAGAGGGCCGTTCGGTTGCAGTTCAGCCAGACGTGCCCAACCCTGAGCCTCACCTGCCCTGAGCCCCCAGGCTGTTCTCCAGACTCTTTGAATATCTAACCACTTGGGGTGACTGGGCATTGAGTCAGTCCTCTTCCATATGGCCTCTATGAATGTGTGGCCTCTTTAACCGTTTTTATAGCCATTCTGTCACTGGTGTATGTGTGTATGTTACTGTGTGAGGTATAACAGATGGCCCGAGAGTTAGCGCGCGCGCGTGTGTGTGTGTGTGTGTGTGTGTGTATGTTACTGTGTGAGGGATACTAGGTGGCCCGAGAGTTAGTGGGAGTAAATCGATAGTGGAATCAAAGAACCTGTGGTTGCCAGTGGTCATCTTATCCAGGACACAGAGGATTGCATAGTAAATTGCAGCCAATAAAGGTGACATCGCTTGTGAATTCACTGTTAGCGAATTCTGATGCCGTGGAAAGACAAGACTGTGTCCATTTGTTCAGAATATGTGCTCAAGGTATAAAAAAGAGTTATGCTATTTTTTTTTGTTTGATCAGTTTCTTAAACTGTGCAAGATGCAAACACAGGCAACACCCATGTTGCACTGATGAACCCAGAGGTTTTCATGTGCTCACAGTGTCAAAATATCAATTCCTTTAAAGGTCACAACCACCCCATGAGGTTGCTATGGTGCCCCCCTCCTCCCATGAGGCCTGTGCTCTCAATCTCAACTGTGGGCTTTGGCTTCTCTCAAGGTCTCACGTCATCATCGGCTGCTTGCGGCAAGCCTCCCTGCTGGAGTGGAGCCAAAGAGGCAGGATACGTACTGCCAGGAAGTCCGTGAGGGAGGACAAGGACATGAGGACCTGCAGCATGTTCCCACTGCACGAGAAGCCGTCGCCCACATAGCCCACCTTGCAGGTGCAGTTCACATCTGTAAGGGAGAGGCACAGGGGCCATGCCCAGTGAGGTGAGGCCTGGGCCACCCTGCACTCCTGGGGACTGGCTGGCCAGGCGGAGGTGCTCAGGGACAATGACCTTTCATCCGGTAACAGAAGACATCCCACATTTCACTCCTGTTGGGCCTGTTTCCGTAGTCCACTATCCCCACAACGTTTGAGCCACACTTCTGAGAGGCGTAGGTCGTGGGGTAGGCAACCCGCCCACTCTCCAGCCAGCCGGCTGAGCAGAGGTGATAGCTGGCCTGCAGAGACGGGGTAATGACTGGGTTAGTTATGAGGTCTTGTTTGCTGTGGAATCATCTGGGCAATTCTGACCCTACACAGACTGCAAACCATTGCCTGGGATACAGGAGGCCACTAAACTTTTGTTCATCGAGCCACTGGGTGAGTGACCGTGGTATTCTCTCTAGGTCTCCAGGCCTTTCATGCTCACTAGTCTCCTGAGAAGGAATTCACCTGACCAGCCATTCACCCCAGGTCAAATTCTTCTGCTTATAAATGGACAAAACTCTTAACTGATTACAGAAATCTAATCATTACCACCACCACCATCACCGTCATCACCCCGTGTAGCTGTAATTGTAAAACACTTATCAAATGGGGGCGATAGTGTTCACCCCCAGAACCATAGCATGGAAAAATTCCTCTTCCAGGTGACCATCAGTAGGGCCCAGAAGGCTTCCCAAACAATGTGGTGGTTACTCTTGGCTGTCTCCCAGAGCCCGCAGCTGAGCCTGTTGCTGAAGACTCTGCACTTTGGACTTGGAAGACTCCAGCTGGATCTACTGCAGGCCTCCTTCCTGAGGCCTAGCTCTTACAGTGTTGAAGGCGCCATGGGAGCTGCCCAACAGTCCCCCCTGCTACGAAGCTTACAAACCCAACAACTAGCACGGCAAGGTCTCTCCCGGGCAGAGATGCACGTCTGTCTTGGAGGTAGCCAACAGCCGCCTAGTTGGGCTTTAGCTGCTCGCTAGGGGGAATTCACTGCCTGGTGCTGCAAACTTAGGTACCTGTGGCTGCTGAGGCTGTGCACACTAGAGGAGAGTGCCATGCCATTCCCCTAAGTCAGCGCAATTCCTAACTGCTTGTCCTTATGCTCACAGAGAAGTGCAGCTCTCGCCCCTGACTACAGGAGCTTCTTTTTACAGATGGAGCCCATCACAGAGATCTACAACTGGTCAAGACACAGACAGCGCGTGACTGCGGGGTGCCCAGCATCAGCTGATGCATCTGCAACACGGCTCCTGTACCTGAGGCTGAGTGGAAAGGGTAGCAGGAGACTCTAAGGAGCCGGAGGAGCAGCACACCTGCTGAGAGAGAAGAGTCTTCTGTGTACGACAGGGAACATACAACAATATGGCTGCCCAGACGAGACACGCATGACGGTAACACCAGTTAACGCGATAATGGGAATGAAAAGATTTCCACAAGGCCCCATCCCGCTGTGAAGAGCCACAGGCAGGCAATGGCTTCTGAGAGAGGAAGAATCGGTTTTCTCCAGGGATGAGATCCCTGATAGGTTTCCCAGTCCCATATGGTTGTCTCTAAACAAATACACATAGGAGCAACACAAATGGACTCAGCAGAGTGTGCACGCGTGTGTGTGCACGCATGTGTGTATGTGTGCATGTGTGTGTGTATGTGTGCATGTGTGTGTGTGTTAAAGAAGAGGTCATGAAATTGAGAAGGAGTGTGGGAAACATGGGAAGAGTTCTGGTGGGGAGGAAAGGGTGAAAATGATGTAAATGTGGTATTTATGTATTAAATTCTCAAAAAATATTTTAAAAAGATGACTGAGGCAAAACAAAACAAGTTGCTCAAAGTCAGCTCTTCAGAGATTCAAATGCACTCAGTTTATCCTAGATCTCTCAGTAACCTAAAGTTGAGCTCCTTCTGCATTCCACACTATCATAGTCCTGTACACACACACACACACACACACACACACACACACACACACACACACACACACAGATCCAGACCCATCAGAAGCCAAATCCTGGCATCAAGGGCTTTGTTCCTCAGGAAGACACGAAGAAAGGTGGCCAGCTTTGGTTGTGATGGAGGCTGAAGGAAGGGACCTACGATCAGACCTCTGGCCATTTCCTCCATCTGTGTCTTGTGAGAATCACCCACAGGCAGCTTCCGTGGGCTAGAGGCTGAGAGCAGCCTGACCAGAGTGCTGTTCCTCCTGCTGGGGTGGAAGCCTGCAGACCCAGCCCTTCTTTGACGAGTTCCCCAGGACCCTAAAGGCTTTGTTGGCTCAAGGATGCCCTGCCTAGGCTGTGGTTACTAGCCTTCCTGGCATCCAGCTATGGTGTGAGCAGTTCACTCTGCCTCCTGGATGGACCACCTCTGGGTGACACTGGATGTCACATTTAACCTTTCTGAGTCCCAGTTTCTCTATGTGTGAACAGAAGGGACACCAACTCCAGGGATGCGGTAAGAATGCCAACACGTCACCCAACACAGTATTGGACACACGGTAGATGCCTGACTTTAGATATGATGGGCTCTCACCATTGCTGCGAGAGACTCCCGTGCTGACCTCCAAGGAGTCAGCCACCCCAGCTTTCCCCGGCACACCCTCCCTGCTGGCTCTGCCTGAAGTATCTGCTTAGCTGGGGACCCACCTTCTGGGCATAGGAGAGCTGGTTGTAGGTGGCCATGGATGCGGCTTCGTTGGCACAGGCCTCTTTGGCTTTGTCAAAGGTCAGTTTGTACTGGCCCAGTGGGGAGCGCAGATGGAACACCCCAACGGTCGTGTCTAGAACAGGAGGGAGATTACGCAGTCAGTCCACTCGGCTGGCAGGGATCCAGACAAAAGACTTAGAAGGACTTCAAGGTAGATGCCAACTGTAGCTCAGGATGCTCTGGAAAGCCATTTCTCCCAACTATAGCACAGGGTACCCTGGGAAGCCACTTCCCCTTCAAGTTATGTTGAGGTAAGTCAGCTGAAATATTTATTCTTTTTAATCACATAAACAGGGCTGGAGAGATGCCTTGGCAGTTAAGAACACTGGCCACCTTTTCAGAGCAGTGCCCACACAGCTGTGGTGGCACTCCACCTGCAGTTTAATAAAGAAAGCTTGCCTGAAGATCGGAGAGTAAAACAGCCGCCCTGATCAGCCTTACAGACCAGGCAGTGGTGACACACACCGTTAATCCCAGTAATCACACTAGTTGCCATAGAAACTGGGGAGTGCATGCCTTTAATCCCAGTGATGCACACCTTTAATTCCAGCCCAAGAGAGGATTATAAGACGGGAGGAGACAGCTTTCAGACACAGTCTCTCTGAGATTCCTGGAGGCAGGTAGAGGTAAGAGCCACTAGCTGGTGTTTTTCCTTCTGACCTTCAGGTTGAACCCCAATTTCTCTGAGTTTTTATGAATTGTAGTTCACGCAGCAGCTCACAACTGTTTGTAACTCCAGTCCCAGGAGACCCAACGCCCTCTTCTGGCTTCTTCAGGTACTGCACACACACTGCACAATGGCGACCGCCTGGGCTGTCTCCCCTCACCCATCTCCCCTCACTGGCTAGTTTTCTGGAGCACACAGCCTCCCCTGCCTTCTCTAGGTGTGACCAGTGCCGGCGTCTGCTGGGTCTGTAGTCCCTAGGTCTGGAGAACATCTCTCAGCTCACCCAGACAGACCTCTTCTCTGTCTGAAAAACATGTGGTTTTCTTTTTATGGTTGTTCCTGTTGTTGTTGATTTTTTGTTTTTTGTTTTTCTTTTTTTGAGACAGGGTCTCATTATGTAGTCTTGCCTGACCTGAAAGTTTCTATAAAGATCAGGCTGACCTCAAGCTCACAGAAATCTATCTACTTCTGCCTCCTGAAAGCTGGGATTAAAGGCATGTATTATCATGCCCACCCTCTCTGTTTTAAAAATTGTGATACATGTATAACATAAAATTTGCTTTTTTTTTTTTGGTTTTTCGAAACAGGGTTTCTCTGTGACTTTGGAACCTGTCCTGGAGCTAGCTCTTGTAGACCAGGCTGGTCTTGAACTCACAGAGATCTGCCTGCCTCTGCCTCCACGGTGATGGGACTAAAGGCGTGCGCCACCACCGCCTGGCTTGACAATTTTAAGTGTACAACTTTTACCTGTACACTGTCGGGCAGACATCACTCTGATCCCCACTCACAGTCCATTTCTGTAATTCCAGCAAAGTCTCTGCTAACAGCCGCTCCCCACCGTCCCCCTCTTCCTGGGGGAGCCCCTCTTCTGCTGTCTACAGCCGCTCCCCACCGTCCCCCCTCTTCCTGGGGGAGCCCCTCTTCTGCTGTCTACAGCCGTTCCCCACCGTCCCCCCTCTTCCTGGGGAAGCCCCTCTTCTGCTGTCTACAGCCGCTCCCCACCGTCCCCCCTCTTCCTGGGGGAGCCCCTCTTCTGTTCTCCCCACCCCCATGAATCTACCTGGCTTAGGTTTCTCAGACAGCTGACTCACAGGCTGGCTGTCTTTCTGTGTCGCATGGTGTCACTCGATGTAATGCGCCAAGGCTAGTTACCCCCATTGTAGCACCTATCAGAATTTGTTGTGTGCTCTGGTGGATGCTGCCCTTTGCACAGCTCTGCTCCATTTGCTATCCACCCACAGAAACTCTTGCTGCTTCTACCTTCTACCTTCTAGCTGTTCTGTACGCTGTTGCTGTAGATACGGGCGTGCAAATAGCTAGGATTTCTGGGCCCCTGCTTTCAGCTTTATTCTTTCTATTCTTGAGTTTATTACAGCTACAGGGACATAGGGTAAGATTTTTTCTTCCATTTTACTATGTTTCCCCCTTATCTTACATTTATTTAAGTTTCCCCACTGTGCTGGGTCTCTTCTTGGAGGAACAGTCTATGACTTCCATGTCCCTGAATATAGAGACCTCCTTTGTCTTACTCTAGGAGGGATTTGAGGCATACCTCAGGGTTTGGTGGAGACAAGTGTTAAATCCGTAGTTGCTATTGAGATATGCAAGAACCACCCCCAACAAAAACCCTTTAAGTTTACTTTGCCTGTAAAGGCGAGCCAACCGTGCAGAGATCTCCAGTCAATACTGCTAGGACACAGGGCACAGTAGTTTGGGTCCCTTTTGAAATCCCTTAAGTCCCGCTCTCTCTGGCTCTGAACTGGCTTCTGGTGATTTTCCTGCGGGTTTCAACACGGCCTAGCCGCTGGGCCTCTGCACTATGGCTTTTCTACTTTCCGCTGTGGGCTTTATTAACCTGCGAGTTTATTCTACATCATTGGAGCCATCCTCAGAGGCGCATATGGTCTATGCTGGTCACCGTGTGAGG
Source organism: Arvicola amphibius (assembly GCF_903992535.2). Classification (NCBI taxonomy): domain Eukaryota; kingdom Metazoa; phylum Chordata; class Mammalia; order Rodentia; family Cricetidae; genus Arvicola; species Arvicola amphibius. The sequence continues at coordinate 3,694,707 of NC_052063.2, forward strand.
AGCGAGCAGCTGGTAAGTGTTAAGTTGTTGCTGCAAGTGACAGCCTCTTCGTTATAGACCACCCTAAGCTGCGCCTCCCAGATTTGATGCCGGCCAATGGTTCTGAGGGTGCTAAGCATCATTGGAAGGGAAAGCACTGGGAAGGGCCTTTGGGCCCCTTGAGTTCTAGCCTTCAAGTTCCAATTGTGAGTCGATTCTCCTGCCTCGAGGGGGGGAGGGAGGCGGTGGTGTCTGGATAATGTGTCGGATTCTTTAGTTTCTGCTTTATTTCATCTTTCTTTTGTCCCCTGCACACACTGCTCACCCAAGCCCGAAGAGAAAGGTGCACTGGGCGAGTGCCCCAGCCACACTGACCCTGGAAGTGGAGGTCTGCACAGTTAGCATCTGGGTGGCACTGTCCGTTGTCCTGTAAGCAGCGGTCCAGTGGTAGCTGTTCAGGCTCACAGTCCACTCCGTCCCCCACATAGTGACTCTTACATTCACACTTGTGCCTGCCCTGAGGAGAGGAGGGGAGAACAGATGAAAAACCCTCAGGGTCCCACGTACAAGAGGACACCCATCCAGCCTAGGATCCCACCTACGAGAGGACACCCATCCAGCCCAGGATCCCACCTACGAGAGGACACCCATCCAGCCCAGGATCCCACCTACGAGAGGACACCCATCCAGCCCAGGATCCCACCTACGAGAGGACACCCATCCAGCCCAGGATCCCACCTACGAGAGGACACCCATCCATCACAGAAGCGGTTCACAAAGGCAATGTGCTGGGCCCTGTGCCAGTAAGAATAAAGGCTGTCTCGCTCTGTGCAGGCTCATGACCAAAGGCCGTCATCATTCCTAGCATAAATGCTGCTTTCTCAGAGAGCCCCTCCCTCCCTAGCACCCTGCAGGAAGCAACTCTTGACCATTATTCCAACACATAGGCCCTGTCTCTGCTCGTGGCCTTTCTCATGCTGTGCCGGGGCTGTGTACTGACGCTAAGTACCACCCCTTTTCTCTACTTGTGCACATATTCCTGGAATGCAGACAGGCCACCAGTTCCTCATGTTGTGGTGACCCCAACCATAAGGTTATTTCATTGCAACTAATGTTGCTGTTGTTATGAATCATAATGTAAATATTGATTTGCAGGACATCTGAAATGTAACCCGCAGAGGGACTGTGACCCACAGGTTGAGAACCTCTGCTCTATAGCCCATCAGCTTCCCTGACGTGAGCGTCTGAGTGATGTTGGTACAGTCCTATCAACTAAACAACAGACTTTACAGGGATTTCACCGAATTTGATGCTAATGTCCTCTTCTGCTGAGGGTACAAAATTGCACCAACACTGACTTTTACGAGAAAGAGACCAAGGTGGGAACATAGTGTAGCAGAGGTCAGGTAGCTGAGGACACCAGGGCCCAGATGTCCCCCGGGGAAGTGCGACTCACTCACTGGGCCAGTCATCCTGCAGGTGGCGTGCTCGTGGCATCCACCGTTGATGCCATCTGCACAGGGGTCTACCTCAGTGCAGCTATAGCCATCCCCCTGGTAGCCCTTCTTGCAGCTGCAGGAGACTCGTGTGCCCTGCTGAGAGCACTTGGCAGCCTTTGCACAGCCCCCGTTGTTCTGTTTGCAGAAATCCACAGCTGCAAGAGAAAGCGTAGAGGTTTCATGTGCCACTGTCCGTGCTGTCAGAGGCCTTTACCTCATGTGTGCGCGTCTCTGGTCTCCCTGTTCTGTGAGCTCTCTGCTAGCTGGTATATGACTCTTGTCCTTAGACTCTTGACAGGCTTGTCACATTCTCATAGGACAGCTTTGATACAGATTTTCAGAATACATTGGGGGTTTTGATGCTAAAACTCTCTCCTCCCTCCCTACCTCACCCTCTTTTGTGTGTGTGTGTGTGTGTCCGTGTCCTGGCTAACTTGACACAGCCTAGAGTTATTTGAGGGGTTCTCAGTTGACGGGTTGTTCAGATCCAGATCAGACTGACCCATGCCTGTCTGTAAGGGATCGTCTGGATTGATGATGACTAGAGGAAGGCCCAGCATGGCCCACTATGGGCGGTGCCGCCGTCCCTAGGCAGGTGAGTCTGGGCTGTACGAGAGAGCCGACTAGCAGAAGCCAGTGAGGGGGTAACATTCCTCCACGGCTTTTGCTTCTGTCCCACTTGAGCTCCTGTCCTGCCTTCCCTCAGTGATAGACTGTGGCTCAAAATGTAAGCCAGATAAACTTTTCCCACCTAAGTTGTCTCTAGTCAGAGTGTTTATCATGGCAGCAGAAAGCAGACTCCGACAGTGTGTGTGGTGTGTGTGCATGTGCACATGCATGTGTGCATATGTGTGTGTGCGCAGCACACTCCTGGCCACTGTGGGGTGACACTCGGGTGCTGGTATGACTTGGCTGCAGCATGCTTGCCTAGCACTGAAAGGCTCCGGGTCCATTCTCACTGAGAGACAACTGGGGCCAGAGGATACGCGGTCTCCAGAGGATACGCGGTCTCCAGTCTTAACTCTTTCATCCTAATGCTGTAATCAGTTTCTGAAATTCTAAAGCAAGACCGACTACTTTTTGAGTTAGAAAAATACTATAAAAGACAGGATACCTTGTTTTGCTAAGCAATTTAAAATTTTAAAACCATGGCTTGGGAGGTAGGCAGGGCTACTGTGAGCAAATTATTGATGACACCAAGTCCTAAAGAGGACAGGTGTTGTTGCAGGGGCCCCAGCAGGCAGGAGAAGAGGCGACAGAGCCCAGCAGTGGTCACACTCCGCTCCCCTCCTGTGCTGGCTGCTGGCCCCAGGGAAGCAAAGAGGACTCACCTGTGCACGTGATTCCGTCACCTTCATAATTCAGGTTACACACACATGTGTTGTTCTCCATACATGTGGCATGCACAGAACAAGGAGGTATGCAGACTGGAAACACAACTGCAAAGAAAGAGGCCGCCCTTCACCCTGCACCCCATTGTACAGCATCAGCTTCCCCTATGCAGTTTTCCCGGGGCTCTTTTCAGACATTTCTTTTTTTTTTCATGGTTTTTTCATGGTCTTTTCAGACATTTCATAAATGGTGGAAAGACAGGGATGATTAGCTGAGGACCCGCCTACCCTGGAGATTCTGAGCTACGTCTACCGAGCAGTTCAGATTATAATGCACAGGTTGCCTTAGAGGCAACTATTTGAACTTTAATCCTCCAAACTTGCAAGCAGGGATGAACCTGCGCAATAGACTCTTTTGCCCTAAGAACTTGGGCTGCCAGAGAAGGTTAAATTGGAACAGAAATTTCCAAGGGCACCACTGAGCCGGGGGAGACGTGTGGCACAGTGGCGATCAGATGGGGCTGTGGTGCGCAGAGGCATCCTGAAGCTGAGCGACAGAGTGGGCAGGGTTGGAAGCACAGTTGGCCATACTGTTGGAGCTGCTGAAGCCCTCGCAAGACTCCGGGGAGGAGGAAAGGTCATTCATTTAGGCAGAATAACTTGGCCTTCACATCTTAGGCCTTTCAGAACATAGAGGCTTCAGTTTCTTAAAACAAAAAAACATGGATCAAGATTATGGTGATGGTGACGATGACCACATGCTGATGGAAGTGACTGCATTTGATGTGGTGACACAAACACAGGAGCTTAAGAGTCACCCGGCACCCTTCCCTTGCACAGGGCACAGTATGTATGTTCGAGCAAGGTGAGGGCGGGCTGTCCAACGCCATTCACGCAGCAAGTAGGGGAATCAGGGCCCATGTCCTGGTCTCAGGAGTCCAAAGACTGAGCTGTCCTGAGACCACTTGATTTCTGTCACCACTCACTTGGCTGAGTTCCACCATAATGAGCCGTTCTCTCTGCATGGCTTTTAGATTGGAGTAAAATCTTTTCACTAAGTATTTTCTGAACCAGCAACCTCCCCAGCTCCAGCCCACAGTTAAAACCACTGTTTACAGTGAAGTGGGAACACCTGCGGGTGAAGTGGGAGCACCCACAGGTAGAAGGGGGAGCACCCACGGGTGAAGGGGAGCACCCACGGGTAAAGGGGAGCACTCACAGGTGAAGGGGAGCACCCACAGGTAGAAGGGGAACACCCACGGGTAAAGGGGGGAGCACCCACAGGTGAAGTGGGAGCACCCACAGGTGAAGGGGGAGCACCCACGGGTAAAGGGGGAGCACCACGGGTGAAGGGGAGCACCCACGGGTAAAGGGGAGCACCCACAGGTGAAGTGGGAGCACCCACAGGTGAAGTGGAAGCACCCACACTGGCATTTTCTCAGCTACCACTCAGTTCCAACCTCACTTGCACTCCCTCAAGAGGGTCCCCTGTAGCCAGGGGCTGCGCGTGGCTGGCCACTCCCTCAGCAGACCTGTGAGAGTGTCACAGAAGCGGCCTGTCCACCCTGCTTCACAGAAGCACTGTCCAGAGCCGGCGATTCCCTCGTCACACTGTCCGTGCTCTGAGCAGCCACAGGCTGTAAGAGAAACCAGAGTGTCTGGCGTTAGTGACCTGCAGCAATGTCTGCTCAGCCCCACTGCCTTCCTGCCTCTGGGCGAAGTCAGTGTGCATCCTCTACCATAGACACTGTTTCCCCCAATTCCAAAAATAACAGACCCACAGGCCAGGCTCTGCTACGCAATGGGAGCACAGGGAAGTCACAGCAGATAAGGCCTTACAGAGGCCTAAACAGCTCCCGAATGTGGGATAACAAATGTCCCAAATGCTGTCGTCACAGAAGCAGAGTGCCATGGGCACATCACAGAACAGATGGAAGTGACAGCTTCATTGGGGGCTTCTTGCTTATCTATTTAAGGAGAAAATTTGAAACCACGCGCCAATTCTGCTTACCACCTTAGTATGGCTGTGCCAGCCCAAGTCCTCCGGGGCTGCAGCTGCGTCAGCCTCCCCAGAGGTGGCCCTGTCTCTGCACTTGCTCCCCTACAGCGTATACTCCACAGGGCAGTTGGAGCCCATCTGTTCCCAACAGTTCTCGGGTTCCAGCCTCTCACTGGCCGCGTGGCCTGTCACACTTAGAACAGTCGCTGAGTCATGTCCTCTGGTCTAGAGTTTCCCGTGTGCCCTGGCTCCGGGTGACTCTCAGGCTTTGTCTCCTCCTGCCCTTCCCTTTCCCCACCTACTCTTACTCTTTCTCGTGGGCCAGGCCCGCTGGGGATGCATACTAGGACTACCTACAAGGAGGGAAAAAGCACACAGAACAGGTGGATGGGGGAAAGGGAAAGTCACGGATGAGGATGGGGAACATACAGCTACAGAGAGGCTAATACAGGCGAGTGGCCACATACGCTGGCAGTCTGGCCCAAATCTCCCCGGCCAGCACAGCTCGCAGGCTGTCCCGTTGAAACCGGTGTTGCACTGGCACTGTCCTGCGGTCGAGTACAGATCACGGCAGACACCCCGGTTATTACACGGTGTATCCGGTCCTCCAGGGCAGGCTGGAAGAAAATGAGACAGTGGTGACCACAGTCTCCCGGTCCAGGGCAGTGCAGCACTGCCGTTAACACACGGTCGGTTCTGACATCTCAGTGCACACACAGGGCAGGCACTGGCATCTGGGACCCGAGTCTCATGTGTCTGATGTGATTCTGCCTTGGCACGGTCATGGGCTGAACGGCATGCTGTAATGGGAGTCAGGAGACCTGGCTTTGAGTAGATCTGGGCCAAGTCATGAACCCATCAGAGCCTTAATGTTTTGTCACTCTGAATGATGGTGGTGACGGTGCCGATGACAGTGATACCTTCTAGCTTGCCCTATACCACGTCATTTCTGAGAGGGTCAGATGGCAACATAATCCACCATATACACAAACTGAAAATAAGAAAACACACGATCATCTCATTAGATGCTGGAAAAGCTTTCAACAAAATACAACAGCCCTTCATGGTAAAGGTCTTGGAGAGAGCAGGGATACAAGGAATATACCTAAACATAATAAAGGCAATATACAGGAAGCCAACAGCCAACAGCCAACATCACACTAAATGGAGAGAAACTCATAACGATTCCACTAAAATTAGGAACAAGACAAGGTTGTCCAGTCTCTCCATATCTATTCAATATAGTTCTTGTGGTCCTAGCTAGAGCAATAAGACAACAAAAAGAGATCAAGGGGATACAAATTGGAAAAAAAGAAGTCAAACTCTCACTATTTGCTGATGATATGATAGTTTACATAAGTGACCCCCAAAATTCTACCAAGGAACTTCTACAACTCATAAACACTTTCAGTAATGTAGCAGGATACAAGATTAACTAAAAAAAAAATCAGTAGCCCTCCTTTACACAGATGATAAATGGGCTGAGATAGAAATCAGAGAAATATCACCCTTCACAATAACCACAAATAGCATAAAATATGTCAGAGTAACTCTAACCAAACAAGTGGAAGATAAGAACAAATAATCCAATAAAAAATGGAGTACAAACCTAAACAGAAAACTCTCAATAGAGGAATCTAAAATGGCTGAACGACACTTAAGGAAATGCTCAACATCCTTAGTCATCAGAGAAATGCAAATTAAAACAACTCTGACATTCCATCTTACACCTGTAAGAATGGCCAAGATCAAAAACACTGGTGACAACTTATGCTGGAGAGGTTGTGGGGAAAAGGGAATACTCCTGCACTGCTGGTAGGAATACAAATTGGCACAGACTCTTTGGATATCAGTATGGTGATTTCTTAGAAAATTAGGAAACAACCTTCCTCAAGACCCAGGAATACCATTTTTGGGTATATACCCAAAGGATGCTCAATCGTGCCACAAGGACATGTGCTCAACTATGTTCATAGCAGCATTGTTTGTCATAGCCAGAACCTGGAAACAACCTAAATGCCCCTCAACCAAAGAATGGATAAGGAAAATGTGATACATTTACACAATGGAGTACTACACAGCAGAAAAAATAATGTTGTCTTGAAATTTGTAGGCAAATGGAGCTAGAAAACATCATATTGAGTGAGGTAATCCAGACCCAGAAAGACAAAAATCATATGTATTCACTCGTAAGTGACTTTTAGACATAAAGTAAAGAAAACTAGCCCACAAATCATAATCCCAGAGAACTTAGACAACAATGAGGACCCTAAGAGAGACATACATGGATGTAATCTACATGGAACGTAAAAAAAGAGAAGATCTCCTGAGTAAATTGGGAGTATGGGGTCCATGGGAGAGGGTTGAAGGGGAGAGGAGAAGATGGAGGGGAGCAGAGAAATATGTATAGCTCAATAAAATCAATTAAAAAAAAGAAAAAAGAGAATTCTACCAATTGAGCTGCAGCTCTGACATCTGAGAGTCTTAAAATTTTTCAGGGAAAGCAGATTTAAATTTTCTAATGATCTTTAAAAAATATATTATTTATTTTTATTTATGTGTATACGTTTGTTTATATATACCACAGCATGCAAAGACTTGAGGAAGCCAGAAAATGATGCTGGATCCCTTGGACCTGTAGTTACAGGCAGTTGTAAGATGCCTGATGTATATGGTCGTGTGGGAGGTCCTTCTGTCTGTGTGTTGCTTTTATTGGTGAATGAATAAAGAAACTGCTTTGGCCTGTTGATAGGGCATAACTTAGGTGGGGGGGGGGGAACTAAATGGCATGCCGGGAGAAAGGAGACAGAGTCAGAGAGAAGCCATGGAGCCACAGAGACAGACGTTGGGAACTTTAGCAGGTAAAGCCACAGCCACATGGTGATATACAGAATAATGGAGATGGGTTAGTTTAGGATACGAGTTTAGCCAGAAATACACTTAAGCTATTGGTCAAACAGTACAGCAAATAATATGGTTTTCTGTGTGGTTATTTCGTGGCTGGGAGGCCGGGATGAATAAGCGACCCTTCTCCCAACAGTATGTTGGAAAAGGAACCCAGTCCTTTTCCAAAGCAGTAACTGTCTTTTTTGTTTGTTTGTTTGTTTCTCCAGAGAGGATTTCTCTGTATAGCCCTGGCTGTCCTTGAACTCGCTCTGTAGACCAGGCTAGTCTTGAACTTACAGAGATCTGCCTGCCTCTGCCTCCTGAGTGCTGGGATTAAAGGCATGCACCACCACCGCCCAGGGCCTAAAGGTCTTTTAGTAGTGCTTTACATCTCAGAGATCCAGGCTGGGAGCCGGGTGGCTGGATTCAGCCCAGCTCATTCCTATAGTGTCTATAGGATGTCTACAGTCTAGAGCATGAGTGGGGTACACATGGCAGGAAGAACATCACGGCTTCTGGAGTCTGGGTCCTTGGGCTTACTTAATTCCTGAGCTCCTACTTCTCATCCATTAAAGGGGCTGGCATCAGGATCGCTATGGAGACTCTGGTACAAGTGAGCCTTTAACCGTGTGCCTACCTAGAGCAAAGTCCAGCAGGTGGGGTGAGCCTTGTGGGCCTCATTAAGCATTGCTGCTGATGGATTCGTCACTAGAAGTTCTATCAAGTTGAGAACAAACTCCCTTTGACAAGGAGACACCCTGTAACTGCGGACTTAGAGGAGATCATGACCCACGAATCCCTGTTAGTACATCACTGTTCAAAGATAGGATCATGTCAAAGGCCTTCTACAGACATTCTTCCCAACATAAGGACATTGCATAGAAACCAGCAACAGATAATATGGCATGCATTTTAAACCACCAGGGGAAATGTCAGTATTCTAATTTTATTGCCATTATCATTTATTTATTTATTTATTATCATTTCTGCAGTACTGGAAATTCAGCCTTATACATGCTGGCATATGCTCTACTAGGAATCTGCTTCCCAAGCTGCCTTTTTTATTTTGAGACAGGGTGTAGGTTGCTCGGGCTGTCCTTGCATGGACTCTGTCGTTCAGGCTGGCCCTGGACTTGTGGCCCCCTGCTTCAGGCTCCTGACCAGCTGGGATTCCAGGCTGTGCTGTCAGACTCAGCTGAAGTTTGGTTTTAGTCATTAAAGTGGATGTGCAGTAGGATCCCAGTAAAATACAAAATACGGAGACGGAGGGAGAGGGGTGGGCCTGGGAAGTGTGAGGGTGGTGTTTCCCCACCCTCCTTAGAACCTGGCACCTTTAAAAGCACAGCCTGCCCGTGCCCCTTTAGAATGGCAAGGAGAAGGGGTGCTCTCACCCTGACAGTGTGGCAGGAAGTAACCCTTGCAGCACCTGGGGAGCCGGATGACCAGGGTGCACAGCTGCCGGCAGCCTTCCAAGTTCCTCCCGAAAGGCAGTGGGTTGTAGAGACACTTCTGCTTCACGCCCTAGAGGGAGAGGAGAGGTGCAGTGGAGGCCTTACGCCCCTCCCCACCGGGGCTGGGCTCTTGGGGTCTAGCGCCCCCTGTGGGGAGGATCTTGGCACTACCTAGGCTGAAAGTGGGATTTTCAAGGCAGGCCAAGAGTGTAGTGAGGGGGGCAGAATAGGGGCCCTGAACAGAATTTCTCACCCTTGAGCTGTTTGAAAATGGAATGATTGCTTGGAGATGACGTGGAGAGCAGATTCGTATCAACAAATCTTCAAGGAGGGAGTGAGATTCACTCTGTGTATGTCTTCGTGTGATGTGTGTATGTGTGTGTGATGTGTGTGAGGGATGTGTGTGTAGGGGGGACATGTGCGTGTGATGTGTGTGATGTGTGTATGTGTGTGATGTGTGTATAGGGGGGACATGTGCGCGTGTGCATGTGTGACGTGTGTCTGCATGTGACATGTGTATGTGTGTGATGTGTGTGGGAGACATGTGTGTGGGGGGACATGTGTGTGGGGGGATGTGTGTATGTGTATGTGTGTATGTGTGTATGTGTGTATGTGTGTATGTATGTATGTATGGTGTATGTATGTGTGTAGGGAAGAGGCTGATGTGGGCTTCCTCTTTTCTGTCCTCCATCTTAAGTTTTGAGATGGGGTCTCTCACTGAAGCTCGAGCTCACTGACTCAGTGGCCGTACACTGAGTCCTGGGGACCCTCCTGCCTCCAGCTCCTAGTACTGGGATTACAGGTACCAGCTCATGCTTCTGACCTTTTATGTGAGTGCTGGGGATTTGAACTCAGGTTCTCAAGCTTCTTAAGCAAGTACTGTATTGACTGCACCTTTCTGCAGCTGTGAAGACAGGTTTCTGTAGGTGCTTTGCTAGTGGGGAGGCCTTGACTATCGCGTGTGCTTGCGAGGACTGAACTCGAGCTCTGATCTAGAATAAGTGATAAAGACAGCTTCACAAGCACGTACTCTGTGCAACCGCTTAGCCGTGCCTCTGCCTGAAACTGGTGTTTTCCTAGTGACTACACAGGGACTTGCCAGTTCACTTTGTTCTATGGAGACAATATCGGCAGGCTATGTAATTTGGCAGGGATTACTGGAATCTGTTCCCTGGCCCCATGCCCAGGGACTCCAAGACTGAGGCTCTTAGCTGCTACCCCACGTGGCTTTCTGGCCTTTAGTCCTAGCTTTGCTTCTCTGTGTGGCTGGGGCCCGGGTGTCCTCTTTCTCGGAGACTCATTCTCTCATCCTGCACACATCTCCAGCACAAACAGCTACAATACCCACTATTTCTATAATTCCAATAATGTTCTACTCTCTTCTAAGTATGTGTAATTCCATTTTTCAAGAGAGTTCCTAAAAGATGGGCAGGGAAATTACAGGTTACCTGGGTAGAGAACACTTACCTCGCACCATCAGAAACACACTCGTAGACCCCGTCACACATACCTCCCCCACCAGAAGACTGAGGTCTGAAGACGAGACACACAGTCTATGGCCACACCACCCTGAATGAGTCTGTTCCTGTCTGAGAACGGACATCCCCACAGACCTCCAGACGTCATATTCATAATTACCTTTGGTTTGCTCCACGGTGGGCATCTGGGAGTAGAGACACAGCTCCCACAGTCCCCCTAGTGTGCAAGATGAGAAACTTTAATACCAAGGATATTGGTGATCATGAGGAAATGTGCCTGGCTGACGTCTGGGTGAGAACTTAACCTGGGGCCAGGGAGACAGCTTAGCTGGCAAAGTGCCTGCTGCACGAGCAGGAGGACCTGAGTTCAAGTCCCAGGAATCACTTATACAGCCAGGTCTCAAAAAACAAGGTGGATAACTCCTGAGCAGTCTACGGCTGGCCGCTGGCTTTTACATGCAACTGCAGATGCACATAAATACATGTGCGCGCACACACACACACAGACACACAGACACACCATCTTGATGAAGATATGGCTACAATGATGTAGGTGTGTCTTCTATCTATCTGATGATTTCATTGGTTAATTAATAAAGAAACTGCCTGGTCCATTTGATTGGCCGGCCCTTAGGTGGGTGGAGTCGACAGAACAGGAAGAAGGAAGTGAGGTAGATGGCTCAGTCTGAGGCCACGCCTCTCCTAAGTGAGACAGATGCGATGGAGCCAGCCACCAGGTCAGACATGCTGAATCTTTCCCGGTAAGATACCACTTGTGGTGTTACATAGATTATTAGATATGGGTTAGTCAAGATGTGAGTAAGAGGCTGAAACTAATGGGCCAGTCAGTGTTTAAAAGAATACAATTTGTGTGTTGTTATTTCGGGGCATAAGCCAGCCAGGCGGCCGGGAGCAGGGCGGCGGGAGCACAGCCCACTGCTCCTCACTACACTACAATAGGATTATACAAAGGCACACACTTCACTTAGCCCTGGAGAATTCTGGAGGTCTGTCTTAGATGCCCGTTTGAAAGGGGTCCACTGACATACAGAGCTGGGCCAGGCAGTACGGTGTGGGCAGACTGCAGTGGGGGTGGGGGGCGCAGGGAACTGCATTTTAAGTCAGTAGTGAGACCTTTGACCAATCACTGATACATTCTGAACTTTTTTTATATAAGGTGTAGCTCAGGGACAATACTTGCTGCCATTTGATCTTTGGGGATTTGGCAAAAGAAACTAATTAGCTGGAAGACAGTACGGACACACTTGAGGAGTTAAGACGGTCACAGCTCCTAAAACAGGAAGTAAAACTTTGTTCATCTCCTTTTTAGGCTGGGATCCTAAAATTGTGGGGCATTTACTAAATTGTCTAAGCGATGCCAGACACTGGCACTGAGCAGTGACAGCCCTGCTGTGGAGTCACGTTGCCTGTTTCCAAGTCTGTAGGGGAGTTGGTAGTGACTACTCTCAGTACCCCACACAGCAGCTCAGAGCCAGATTCACCCAGGGGCACTGGCTGGATGAGTGAAGGCAAACGCATGTTGTGTGGTGGAGGGCCCACGACACGGGCTCATTCAGCGCTGCAGGTGTACGGGGCCCATATTATATATCAGGCTGAGCCATGTTGTGATGTGGGAGAGTCTTCTGTTTGTGTTGATTTCATTCCTTAATACAGAAACTGCCTTGGCCCATTTAATAGGCCTGCCCTTAGATGTGAGTAAGAGGCTGAAACTAATGGGCCAGGCAGTGTTTAAATGAATATAGTTTGTGTGTTGTTATTTCAGGTATAAAGCTAGCCGTGTGGGTGCCGGGCGGCAGGAACGCAGCCCATCTGCTCCTCACTACAATGTTGGTTAATGGAGGTGTACAGGGCCTGTATTATATATCAGACTGAACCATGCTCGTTAATGGAGGTATAGAGGACCCATATTATATATTAAGACTGAACCATGTTGGTCAATGGAGGTGTACAGGGCCCGTATTATATATCAGACTGAACCATGTTGGTTAATTGCCAAGTATGACGTAACCTGGCAGGAATTTAGAAAGATGTATCCTGAACGAATAAGTGATGGATGTGTCTGAAAACGAATGCTACACTAGAAGGCTAACGTCTGGCATCCCAGCACTGTCTCCTTAGTGATGAAGCCATCATGGGTGGATGCTGTGAAGGGAAGCAAGAATATTCAGGGCCAGAAACTGGCTGAGCAGATGCTGGCTGATTCTTGGTGGCATTGAAGAATGTCACCAATTGGCCCTTGGGTGTTTTGGGACCTGGTCTCATCATGGCCCCTCCCCTCCTTAGAGCCACATAGGATCCCCAGGGCTGGTCTCTGGCCCAAGGTTCTTTCCCGATTTTGGTAACTTTAGGACTGACCGAGATATTAAAGGTAGTGAAAGTATCACACCGGCCCCCCAGGGTGGGATTTGTTAGCAGGCAGTCGATGCCATAGGCCACGCCCAGGTCAAACAAGAGTCCTCGCTGGATGATCCTGCACTGTTGTCCGTTTAGAAAGAGCTCGCCCTGAGAGAGAGAGAGAGAGAGAGAGAGAGAGAGAGAGAGAGAGAGAGAGAGAGATCGATCAACAATCCCTTCAAACTTCTCTTCTTCCCACAGTGTAGAATGTGGCCCAGCTCCTGTAAGGCTCAGAAAGAACTAAAATAAATAAGCAAACATGCAGGGGGTTTCCTGCACCTGTCACGAGGGGCTGGAATGCCAGGGTGAACCAGGTGTTTCATAGCCACCCCTAAAGACAGTGGGCGAAAAGGAGCTTGCTGACAAAACCCAACCTCCCTAAACACACCCCGAGACACCCAAATGCCTCTCAAAATGGGAACGGTTGGAGAACAGCTTTCATGCCCCCTGATACCCCCATCCCATGACACTTACGACGTCACGGCCAGTTCCACACGTTACACTCAGCTCTGAACCTTGCAGTGTCTTCCAGGAGGCAGACCTGGGCAGGTCTGAAGCCAAAGCCTGAGGGAGAGAGGCAGCCATGTTAACACCTGCACTGGGACTGAAGGGAGCCTGGCAAGCGAACCAAGTTCCAGGGGAAGATTTCCTGTTGTTACAACTCCGCTGAAGCGCAGTGCATGCAGTCAGAGGTTAGGGCAACTCTGGCTTCCTAGAGGTGGAAGTGCCTTCTCGTGAGAGGGCATCTGTGCTTGGGCAGCCTGGAAGAGGTGATCCAGACACATGGAGCCAAGGAAAGGATGAGTGGAGTTAGCCGGGAAATGGTTCAGGGCATCTTTTTGTCCTGAAATGTGCTCCTTTCAAAGTTATATGAGTTAGCCATGGTAGCACACACTTTTAATCCCAACATTCAGGAGGCAGAGGCAGGCAGATCTCTAGTTCAACTCTAGCATAGTCTTGTCTATTCAGTGTGTTCCAAGCTAGCCAGGACTACCTAGTGAGACCCTGTTTCAAGAAAATACAAAATATCAAAATGATATAAAATCTTGACCCCAAGAACCTTAGAATGTGACTTTATTTGGAAGCAAGGTCTCTGCAAATACAGTTAATAGTTAGGCAAGATGAAATTACCCTGGAGTCGGGTGGGCCCTTAATACAAATGATGTCCTCGTTAGAAGAGAACATCAGGGGGTGGGAGCACTGGGACACAGGGAAAGTGGCTGTGGGGAGATGGGGGCAAATTGCATGGATGTACCCGCAAGCTAAGGGAAGCCAGAGATTGCCAGGAAACACCAGCAGCCGTGGGAGACTCAGGGTACAGTCTTTCCTTCAGAACCCCTAGAATAAGCTGATGGCAGAGGTCTAGCCTCCACTGCTGGGAGGGAAGGAACTTCTGCAGTTCCAGAGCGTCTAGCCTGTGGCAATTCGTTATGCAGACCCAGGAAGTCACCTGGACACTGAGGGAACTGAAGTCAGGGAGTGGATGGCTTCATCTCAGAGTAACAAGAGTCCTCACTGAGGATGCAGTGACTGCCATGTCCCTACACGATCTGGCTTCTCCAGGACAGCTGACTAGTTCACAGGGCTGACAGCTGATAACATTAGGATGAGCCAGCTGTCTGTTTAGGGATGTTGGAATCAGGAGTGGCAGAACACCTGGAGAAGCTCGGGGGGACCTTTGTCAGCAGCCATTCCGACATGTGAAGAGAGCACACCATTAAAGAGGGCAGCGGAGCTGAAGATTCCTCCTCCCCATGGAGGACCTGCAGCCGTGGGGCTCCCTGCGAGGCTGCGTGACTGTATCTCTCCTGGGACATTTAAGAAACTACCTTGGAGTCCCGGATCACGTGGAACTTCAGGTACTCCTTCAGCTTGTCCTTGTTGTCTTGATCGAACAGGAAGTCCCGCTGCTCTGGGGGTAGGGCTTGGAGGGCTTTGTCCGTGGGCCAGAAGAGGGTGACTGGGGTGTGGATGGGGTCAGTGATGACGCTCAGCAAGCCCGAGTCCTGAAACAGAGATGCCGTATTCCTTATAGTGCACGTGCTGTGTCTCTTCATGGCCTGGACCGCGGCTTGTCAGAGTAACACAGCCAGGAGCTAGAGCGCTGCACCCCAGCCACTCTGAACCCCATTTCCTTAAAAAGCAACCCAGGGAGTCAGCTCTAAGTTTCTGTTAGTAGGAAAGTAAACTTCAATGACTATCTTATTTTTGATACTACTTCTGTCCAAATATTTTAACTTCTCAAGACTAGTTTTTATTTTTCTCACATTTCATTAAAAATCCTATACAATATCGAGACATGTACGTTTGCCTATATCATTTTGAGATAAAATTTATCCCAAAGAAATGTCAAGATGAACAGGAGAAATCATTTTGAGAGCCTTATGTGGTATGGGAACATCACATATACTAATTTTCCCCTGTGAAGTAGGCTTTATGACCTCTGTCGAGCCCTTGACAGGTTGGATAGTTTGCTCTAAAACTGTCCAACCAGACCCTGCTGAACAGGTAGAGGGCGACTGTAGTTCTGGGGGTGGCCAGGAGGACAAGGATTACTCAGTTGCAACATTCTTGGATAGTCTCATTTAAAAAATACTACATTTATTTATTTCCTGGAAGGTACGTGCGGAGGTCAGAGGGCCACTCATAGGAGGAGCTGGTTCTTTCCTTCCATAATACAAAAAAAAATCATTGGGTTTTTCATTTTGAACAAGTTGAACCCCCACTTCTAACCAGCTCCCTAGAGAATCTGACACTCAGCTCTTTTGGGGAATTGAGGACCTAATGTAGAGATTATGGACTGTGCTTTGTGGGGAACCAAGGTTCTTGGAGCTCTTTGGGGACTGGTCAGTATGGAGCGCCTCTTGCAGATATAAACACAAGCAGACCTAACAAACCAGGGTTTCAGGCGGGCTGTCCCCAAGTGCTCTTCCCCTCAGAGTTTACCTGTATTAACTTGCTGAATCTGGTGTAGCTATGGTTCACTGCCACTGTAGTAAGATTCTGCTGCAAAGATAAGGAAGGAAATAAAACCTCTCATCTTCCAAGTGTGCCCAACCGTTTGACTTTGTGACATGACATCGCTGTCTACAAAGTCCATCCTTGAGAACCGTGCAGGGAAAACTGGACACCACATCTTCTATGACTGGAGGAGGGGGGCCTTCTTGAGGTAGCACTCTTACTCAGGAGACAGAGATACAAAAACCAATCTAATATCCTAAGGAAGTTTGTTATTTCGTGAAGGGCCACGCTTACGGCTACCTTGGGACACATCTGTAGGATGGACATGCTCACTTTGGACAGTTTACCAAGTGCTGTAAGAACCCAACTGCATACACCAGTGGTCACAGCAGGGCCGGGCTCTCCACTGGCTTATTAGCAACCACAGTGGCTTTCTCCTGCCCATGCTTTTCGGCACTGCAGAGGCTGGAAAGCTGGATACAACATTTTCCAGACTCTCTTGCAGCTAGAAGCCCACAGGCACCGTGAGTTTAAGACTAGCCTAACCAAATTAATAAGACCTTGTCTCAAAATAAAAAATGAAAAAAGGATGATTTTGTACTTCAGGGAGAAGGCATTTGCCTACCAAGTAAAAACCCTAGGTTCAATTCCTTAGTACCAAAAAAAAAAAAAAAAAGAAAGAAGCAAATAAATGAACAAATAGTTAAAATTGTTCTTTCTGTCCACCAAGAAGTTTTATGCCAGGCTTAGCTTTAGGGATATCTAATTATCCACACATTCCCTTCCCTCTTTCCCCTCCCATTTCTCCCCTTTCCTTCTCCAAGTCTATATAAGACCATTTTCCCTGTGGACACTAAAGGAAACATAAAGTGAATTATTTTTTAAAAACATTGTCAGGAGATAGGGTTTTACTACATTGTCAAGGCTGGCATGGAACTCCTGGGCTCAAACGGCCCTCCTACTCAAAGCTGCCGAGTAGCTGGGACTGTGGCACACACCACTGCCCCCAGCTAGAATCCACCTATGGACGACGGTGCTCCCAAGTGATGCCTTCAACCAGAGCTGAGCTGACAACACTGGCATCACCTGCTGGAGGGTGATGGTGGGGTACCTACCAGAACCCTGCCTGAAGCATCTTTGGGGGTGACGAGCAAGTTCTGGGGAGACAGCAGTCTGTCTATGATGTGGATGACACCATTGGTGCTGATCATGTCACCAGACAGGACCTTCGCCTTGTTTATGAACACGGTACCCTGAAGATCAGCGGAAACAGCAAAGTCATGAGCACAGAGAGCCTGCACAGACTCCTTCCCCGCAGAGCCAGCGCTCGTCATCAGGGGCAGAGCCTGATGGTCCACGCCACGTAAGCACGTATTTATTACGGTCCTAGAAGGACAATGGAGGCAAGGCTGCAGTCTTTACCCGCGAGGGTAACAGTGGATAGCGTATAGCCAGCCAACCTGGCTAGCTGCTCATTTCAACAGAGTTCTGAAAGCTCACAGAATACACAGCCCACACCAGCGTGTCTTGGAGTCACCCATCCTCCACTGCATCTGTGCTGTCTGGAGCTGCCTTGCCCCTGAGTCCGAATTCCAGTTCAACTGTCTTTTTGCTATGTGACTTTGAACAAGCTACTTAACCTTTCTGAGCTCAGGTTCCGTATTTGGAAATCGGGGACAATGATGCTATTCACGTCACGGGGCTGCTCAGCATTGCCCTGCGCAGGAATCACTCGGCAGTTGGCTCTTACCGCTGCTGCTGTCACTTGGGAGGACGAGGACAGCACCTTCCTGAAGTGGCTGCTCTTACCTGAGAGACAGAGATGGCGATCGGCTCGCCTTGGAGGGTCACGGCGCTCGTGGTCACTTTGAGGTTTTCCAGCAGCAGCTGTTGGCAGGCAACCACGTGGTACCGGAGAACCTGGGACATGAGGCCCTGCGCATCCCAGTCTTTAATCTGGAAAAGAGGCCAGGGAGGTTGGCCAGAGGAGGGAGCCTGCTGCTAGAACCTTCTTTCTGCTCTCCTGTTTCCCACACTCTGAGGAGCTAGTGTCGAGTTAGGTAAGGGGGTGAGAACTGTAGGTGGGAGGGGCCTCTGAGCCAGCTGTCAGTCACAGCACTGCTCGTTGGACACCAGTGTCCTACCATGTTCCACAGAAAATAATTTTCTTGGGAAATATGCTAGGAGAGACCATAGGGGTTGCCCTCCTAGAGAGGAGGCAGGGTTAGTCTTCAGGGTTGGAGAGGCTGTGGCACATTTCTATTTGGATTCAAAACACAACGAGTACAATTATGAAGTTGCTGTAATAAAAAGCTCACAGGACTCCAGGCAGTGGTGGTGCCCACCTTGGATTCCAGCACTCGGGAGGCAGAGGCAGGTGGATTGAGGCCAGCCTGGTCTACAGAGTGAGTTCCAGGACAGCCAGGGCTACACAGAGAAACCCCGTCAACATCAACAACCTCACAAAACTTTGTCTTACTCCTTTGAGGCCTTAAGTTAAAATAACCAAAGGTCAAATTGATTTAAACATTATCCCCGTGCCTTTGATTTTCTGATACCTAAAAATCTATGTATAGAGAGAGGGGCAGCGTGTGCAGAGGCTAGGAACAAGTCCCTCCTCAGCCACCCTCCAGCCACGGGATGCCAGCATTGCATCCCTCAGGGTTCTTCACTGTGAAATGGAGATGGCGCTCAGCTGCAAATCTGACATGAGGAGAGACGGAATACATGTAGACCAGGCCCCGTTCTGAGTGTGGTTATCTGTATCGATGTTAGTCAGCTGTAATAGTGTATATAGACTACCCGCCAGGGGCACAGTGAACCAGAGCAGCGAGGGTTCTGGTAATTCCTGCAGGTCAAGGCCAATTTAAATCCCTTTGACCCTGAATTGTTTCTGCACCCCCTTTTTTTCAGTCTTTAGAGAGTTTGGATCCCTTGATGACTTGAGACTTCCCCAGTTTCCTATATTGTCTAGGCCTTTACAAAGTCTCTGGCCAGTGGTGCCCCAAGCCCACAGGCCTGCCGGGGTCTTCACACAGAAGCAGCCCCTTCTATTGCTGCTCAGCTCTACCTGAGACTAAATCTCTTGCCCACACACATCACCATGGCGGGCTCTAGGCCATGCCTTTCTACAAGCCCTTCTCCAGTCCCAGCTTGCTGCTTACCCTAGACTCCTGATTGAAGGAAGCAGATGAAGGCGCAAACACGGTGAAGGGGCCAGGTCCAGCCAGCTCTCGGACAGCATGCTCCTGCAGCAAGACAGGTGGGGCCACATGTCACTCTTTTGCAGACCAACTTAGTGGCTTCCTCTCTCATGGACACAGGCCGAGGCTCAAAGACATGCCAGAGCCAGTGTTTTTCCCAAAGTAAACCTGGATTCTATGCCATCAAAATCATATTTTTTTCTAATTGTAAATTTAACATGTGACTGTCAGATAAATGATTCTGGAAGCATAGTAGCTAGAAGGTGACAACTCCCCCATGACCCCTGTCAAAGATGGCTCCTGCTTCTCCCCTCCACATGACGGTTACGGTTACACGCTGTGATAATCCCAAGACTGCTAAGCAAGATGACTCATTTAACAGGCTGTCCGTCTTCTTGCCACCCAGGATTGTAGGGCTGCTGTTGTGTTTGCTTCCAGCTCCTCACGCCTTCCTCTTCAGTTCCCAGAGGATCAGCGTGCTCTTACCTGACCAGTTGTGCACTGAGAGAGTTAACTGTGACTGTCCACTTTTGGGTTAAGGAGTCCCCAGGTGACCGAGAAGCGCACTTCTGGGTGTACCTGAGAGGCTGTTTTCACAGACTGGGGAGACTCTGGGGTCTGACCTAAAGGAAGGGTTACTTCCTCGGGGAGGTGGCGATGGACTGAACAGAGGGCTGTATTCTGCCCTGCTCTTCCAGGCTGGGTCTGCCTAGCCTGTGTTCTCTACCTCTTGTCCACCAAGACCAGGGTCCTCCACCACATGTTCCTGACACTATGACGTTCTGACTCACAACAACCCAGAAACATGGAGCCTTGCAAAAGCTTTCCTCCCCCGGGTTGTTCTGTCAGGTGTGATAGCTATGGACAGGTAACTCACACACCCAATAATGTCTCTTTCTCCACTGCTATGATAGACATTTCATACACAATCACTGTCACTTAACGATGTTCTGAGAAACATGTTCCTAGGCCACGATGCTATCGTGTGAACAACCCACTCCTTGGTGACTCACACAGAGCAAGCCCCCCTTGTGGTGAGAGGCCTAGATGACGTGTTCCTTAATCTTTCCTGTTGTACTTTTACTGTGCCCTTTAGACGTTTAGATGTGACAAGAGTTGCAAATGTTAACGGCTGTGTGACTGACTGTACCTATGGCAGACTTCACCAATGGCCAACAGCTGTTAATGGTTGTGTGGCTGACTGTACCTACGGCAGAGTTCACCAATGGCCAACAGCTGTTCATGGCTGTGTGACTGACTGTACCTACGGCAGACTTCACCAATGCCAACAGCTGGGCTGCTGTCATAAAGCCTAGTTCTGGACTGTCTTCTGCCCCCCATGACTTCAGAGGCTACAGCTTTATCATGTCTTGCTGGAGGCCTGGCATGTTGATATTTGTATGCATACATGTGCATACTTACATATATAAGTCAATATAAACACATATACACGGAAATTTACATGCACACACATTCTAGATGTGGATCTTGCGTGCAGGCCTGGCACACGTCTCAGCAGACAGACAGTTCTTACCTGCAACTGGAAAAAGTACTGTGACGTTGTCGGGTTCTTAGGAAGTTCCTGCGAATGAGGACGGAACCGTCACTCAGGCTGTGGCTCACAACAGGAATATAGGGCTGTAGGGACAATCTGTCCACTGGACAGCTCCCTGAGGGTGACCAAGTCCCAGCTCCTTTCTGCAATCTTATCCCATTTACAAAAGAAAGAGCCTACCATACCTCAATGCACAGAACTGTACAGGCATATCAAATATACCAAATATAGTTGAAATCTTGTAAAGGACGGTTATTATTTATGGCAGAACTGGCCTCCCTGACAACAAGAATGTTTGACCAATCAGAATGCTTTGGCCCCTCTTTAACAATTTTATATGTTTATAATATGTAGAAACCAGGAAGTATCACACTGCCTCTTCCTCTATCTGCAGTATAGGCAGATGAGGGCAAATGGCATGTGTGCACACATGCACTCCCCACCACAGATATACCTCACACGCACAAAAACACATACCCATACACCCATGCATACCACACAACACCACACATATACCCACATACCCCCATATGCCACATACAAATACTCATACACTCACACCTACCACATGCATACCACAAATACAGCACACACGTATACTCCATATACCACACCCCATACATTCACACCCCCTCATACATCCCAGACACCATACACATATATACACACAAGACACCCCACAAATATACATTCCATAACCTACACATACACATCATCTGCCACATGCCCAGTATACAACATATATACCATAAACACATACACACACATACACACAATATGCCAGAGAATAAACCCCACCACACACTCTCCCATATATCATGCACACATACACACACCCATCATACGCGACATATGCCATGTACCACAAATACATCATACACAACATACACAGACATGTACACCATATCACATACACACACATCATACACCATAAATACATCATACATAACATACACTGACATGCACACCATATTATATACACATACATCATACACCACAAATACATCATACATACATACACCATATACTACACATATCATACACCACAGATATACCATACACCATACACACGCCATACATCACACACATATATACTCCACATACCACACTCCATACTTTACACACACACATATACCACACACATGAAATACAAACCACTCATACCATCCACTGCATGCAACACATGTACACCACACATATATCAATACTACAAATGCACCACACACACACACATGTGCCACACATCCACACACTACACATAGTATATCACACAGTCACCACATAGAGTATACACATGCCACACCACGTACCCTACACCCACACTCACGTTACATCATATACATGACAAACACAGTCACCACACTCTGTACACCCGTACACATGTCTATTGACACGCCAACCCTGGCGTTGCTGCCTGCTCTGTGCTCCTGACATCCACCACCATATTCTGTTCTGTGAGAACTGCTGTCCCTATCATTTTCTTCCCCAGACCCCGAGTGATGCACAGAAGAGTGACATCACTAGCCCCGCCCCGCGTCACAGGGCTACTCCCTGCAGAGCTGAGTCCAAACCCAGGGCTCTCTGACTCCAGAGCTCTGTTGGCCTTAACCGTGACGCCGCTCCCTTCCCAGGCCACAGGAGTTTCCCTGGGTAGGTAAAGCTCTTCTCATGGCAACCTGGACTCTCAGCCATTTGGGACGTGGGGTTTACTGCCGGGAGACTGAGTGTTACCCCGTAGATGCTGCTGCGGCAGACGAATCCGTCCCCTGTGTAGTTCTGCTTGCAGGTGCATATCCTCTCATCTTGTCCAGTGTGGGTGCAGGTGGCAAATGGGCTGCAGCCGCCATTGTTCTGGTAAAATTGCCAAGAGATGGAGGAGAGGCTCAATTAGACCGGTAAATTTACCAACTTTGTTAATATTTGCTAAGCAATTTTGTGATGAAATTTATATTTTGAGGGATGTGGGTAGAATACTAGTCTGGTATGTGTAAAGATCTGGGCTCAATCCCTAACAACACACACACACACACACACACACACACACACACACACACACACACACATTTTGTCTTACTCTCCAACTTTGATCCACTTTCAATGCCTTTCCCGAACTTGCTTTCTAGTATGTTGGTAGCTGGCCATGAATCCAGGACCAGATCTCTAGCCCTCTGTGGATAAGTACCCATCATGTTTGACAACTGCCATATAGACTAAACTCTGATTTGGTCACAGAAAGATGACAGAAAGGTAATATAAAACAGAACCCATTGCTTTGCTCTCAAGAGATCTTAAGATGTGGAAGAGGAGGCTAAATTCCAAACACAGCCAGAGTGAGCCTCCACGGCGGCAGGCCTGGGCTCTGAACCAGAGCAGATGCCAGGGAGGAAGGAGCATGGAGCCAGGAAGAGGAGCTCCAGTGAAGAACAGAGGAGATGCTCAACACACACCTCCCGCCCCTGTTGGGAAATCTTTCCCCCACACTCTTTTCCAAAGATACTTGCTGAGTTTGATGATGGGCAGCACCCCAGAATCTTCCCCAAGGAGATATGCTTCTATTTGCTCTTAGAAATGCCATCTCCAGGGGACATGAAGCTTCTGGCCAGTGACCTCAGACTTTGACAGCTGCACTTCCCAGCATACTCCAAGATCACACAGGAGAGCCCTTTCTTGTCATGCCCCTCTTGATGTCTGTCCACTCCAGAGGCATAGGGGCCCCAGGTAATCGCTCACTTTGAGGGCACTTGCTCTATGTAGTTCTGGGTACCTGTTCTCTGACCACATACCCACTCCTTCCTGTCTTCATACAGCCTTCACCCTGAAACCAGCACCAGCCCTAGCGCTGTGTGCCTCACGGAGCTTCTTCCCCTCCGGTGGAGGCTGGTATCCTCTCTCCCCCATCTCTCCATCCACCTTCCTCTGTCTCTTGCCCTTCCTCATTTCCCCTACACTCAGGTGGCATCTTGATCCTGGAGTGTGAGGATTAAACGTGGACCGGGTCTCCAGGACTCTGTTGTGGTGGCACTGAAGGGACAGATGGGTTGGAACAGAGAAGTCCCTCACGGAAGGCCCTGTTGCCTGGCTCTTGGTGGTAGGACTTGAGGAGAAATTCATGGTTCCGCAACTACTTTGTTTAAAGATTTTTTGCCATTTCCTTTGAGGAATTACTGTCACTTAAAAACTGGAAGGATTCACATTAAAATTTCTGTTGTTCTTACACAGCCAACGCTGGCTGGCATGGCTCTGAGCAACAGAGACGCGAGGCTCTGGAGATGGGACTCGTTAGAGAGGAACCAAGTTGTTCAGCTTTCTGCACTGTAACGTCTGGAGCTTGCCAGGGTCAGTCTGAACTGCCCTTCTCTTCCGACCCATTTGGTACATAAAGGAAAAAGCAATAAATAAACTCAGGCAACATATCAACATCCTGCCGCCCAGTCGCTGTGGCTAGGGAGCCAGATTCCGAGCAGATGCTAAGGCTTGTTCTGACTCCTGAATGCTTAGCACTCCCAGTACTTTGGGAAACTAATCATGCTGGTTTGGAAATACTTGCATCAGGTGAATTCTGGGCCAGCTCTGCATACCTAGATCCCTCCCTTCAGAATCTTGTAGCCAAGGGGGCAGGCTGTGGGGTCTGTTATTTCGCTCTCCCAGGATGACAACGGTACGCAGGAGGAAAAGTGAGCCTCACGACCCAGAAACAGCCCTGAGACTGCAAGGGGAGAAGAAAGGGCCCGGCAGCTCTGGAACTCACGGTTAAGCAGACGTTGATGAGTGTGCAGGCCTTCCCATCTCCGGTGAACTTTGGCAAGCAGTTACAGATGGCCTGTTCAGGAGCAGAGGCAGAGAGTCATTTAACAGGCAGGCTGGCGCACCGGAGCTCAGACTTGAATCTGACTGTAGAACGGCAGCATGAGAAGACTAGTGTTTTTTAATACCTAGTCTAGTACACCTGAGCACTAGATCTCATGGACATCCCATCCTCATTGCCAAGATACCTGCTTTTTTTTTTTTTTTGATTGGTAGAGAGAGGTTCGAGGGGAAGAAAGTTAAGCTGTGACATTGCTTTGTCTCCACCAAGAACGAACTCAGACACCAGTGCTAGCATGTGCTGAGGGGAAGGCGTCGCAGCTCACAGGCTATACACGGGAACACAGCCATCACACCTGTTCACAGTCTATACATGGGAACACAGCCATCACACTGTTCACAGTCTGTACACGGGAACACAAACCATCACACCTGTTCACAGTCTGTACACGGGAACACAAGCCTTCACACCCGTTCACAGTTTGTACACGGGAACACAAGCCTTCACACCCGTTCACAGTCTGTACACGGGAATATAGCCTTCACACCCATTCACAGTCTGTACACAGAAACACAAGCCAGTACACCCGTTCTATGGGCAAGGAAGGCAGCTGGGAGCTTGAGGAAGGGGGTGCTCTTTACAGGGAGTTGGGATCGGGCACAGCCTGGAGCCTCCTCCCTCTTCCCCCCCCCCAAAAAGGGACCAAGTCTGGGTATCAGAAAGCTCAATTTTTGAGCTTGAGAACATTTTTGGTAAAACTAAAACTTCCAAGTGCTTCGAGGATCACGGAGGGCTTGCAGGCGAGTATACCCGACTTTTAGAAAGCCCCTTCCCTAGTCCCCTCACCCCCCCCCCCCCCGTCATTTATCTTTCCCCCAGATTGTCTCCTGTGCTTTCTTTGTGTGTCCTGCAGTGTTTCTGGCTGTAGCTGGTCCAAGGTCTGTCCTGGATTCTTCCCTTAGGCCTGGGTCTTAGGGCGCAGGAGGGAAGACCCTCCAGGAGGCAACTCACTTGATTGGGCCCCGTCTGCGTGCACTCTGCGTTCTTGTCACAGCCGCCGTTGTTCTCCAAACACGGGTTTATTTCTTTAAAACAAAAACCAACATGTGTTGAGAGTGTCAGGCTTCAGTGCCACGAGGAGGCATTTTGAGGAACTCCCCGGGGATTGGAGATGGCTTGGATAACTGGGAAAGAGCAGCAGGTGTCAAGGGACTCAGTTCTGGAACTTCAGAGGCAGAAGTAACTCAGGTGGTGGTGGGGTGGGGAGAATGGTTTCTCAAAACCGCTCCCCTTTCCCTGCTGCTCCCCTTCCCCTGCCGGTCCTGGGTTGGGCTAATTCTAGCAGAGGCGCCATCTGTGGGCTTAAATCTGCCCCTCTGTGGGATGAATAGGCATGTTTTGAGGGAGACTCTTAGCACCCAGTCCACTGGTGCAACACACGAGGAGCCCTGGGCTGAAACAACCATCATCGAAGACTGGGCTAGAGAAGACTCAGCGACAGACGCTCAGAGGAAGACCAGACTGCTCCACATTTAAGCTTCTTCCCATCTGCTAACGGTGGCAAAGGGGAATGACTTTGCAGAGGATAGCTCGGTAGCACTTGGACCCAGTGGTCAGATTTGTATCATAAACAAAGGCTTGATGGAAACCCTGAGACTTGTGACAGCCTGCAAACGGTACGTGATTCTTGTGATATTTTGGTCTGGAATACACAAGTGGAATCTAATAATGAAAAAAAAAACCCTCAAACCCCAAATAAAAGACACAGTATCAAAGAAACAGGCCAAAGAGCTAAGACACCAAATGCGACACTCAGTCCTCCAAAGACCGCACATTAGAGAAGTACTGGGACAGTTGATAAAATAGGAGTGTAGATATAATGAGAAAAAGTATTACAGTGATACTCAGTTCACTGAAGTCAGGAACTGTGAGCGGTTACATACCAGGCTGCCCTTACTCTCAGGAAACACGTACTCGGTTACTGGGGACAAATCAACATGACTTATGCAGCGGAGTCTCAAATGACTAACGAGAAATGTGAAAACGTTCAAAGAGAGCAGAGGAGAAAGTGAGCAGTGGACTACTATTAGCGAGAGAAAGCATGACCGCCGCAGCCCGTTGTGGTGAGTTGAGACTCAGACAGTTCCTAGGGCACGCCTCTAGAGCAGAGCTGTGTGCCCGTGGCCAAGCATGCTTTAAGCCACACCGACTGTCAGGGAATTATTCTGTTAGCAGCGTTAGGTCTAAATACTGTGCATCACGAGACACTATTCTGTTTTTGTTAAAAACATTTAGGTATATAAGAAAATGGGGTAATGCAAAAATAGTTTAAGAGTCCCTGCCCTTAGATACACACCCCCTAGCCTTTTGCAATTTTCAAAATTAAGATGTGCAACATTGTAAATCAATGAAAGTAGCTATGAGAACTTTTAGCTCGAAGAG
The DNA here is from genome assembly GCF_903992535.2 of Arvicola amphibius. Lineage (NCBI taxonomy): Eukaryota > Metazoa > Chordata > Mammalia > Rodentia > Cricetidae > Arvicola > Arvicola amphibius. The sequence continues at coordinate 3,721,711 of NC_052063.2, forward strand.
CTCTCTCCCTCCACCCAAAGTGACTTCTTTGGCAGCACATGCCTACACTCCTGTGGGTCCATCGTTTCTACACCCTTGGGCTTTTCTGCCAAGGCCTACCTCATTAGGACCCCAGCAGCGGTCTTAACAGCAGGAGCTCCTACAGCAGAACATTTTAACAGGGCTCTGACACTATTTCCACCAGATGGACAAGGGATGAGCACCTACCGAGGCACACAATGCCGTCACCAGTATAGCCCGCCTTGCACACACACACCCGGTTTCCTGGGGTGGTTCTTTTACAGTCGGCCTTGGCAGAGCATCCTCCGTTGCTGACCTCACAGGCATTGATGGCTGTAGAAGAGGAGACATACAGGAGGAGTCAGGTGTTTTTTTGTTTTTGTTTTTTTTTAAATCTATGTCATTGATAAAAGGAGCCCGAGGAACAACTCCAGAAGGCATTGAACCAATGTGGTTGATTACTCAGCGAGAGTGTGCTGTCTAGTTTTATATCAAGTTGACATAAGCTATGTTCATCAGAGAGGAGGGAACATTGATCAAAAAAATGTCTCCATAAGATCAGGCTGTAAGCAAGCCTGTAGAGCTTTTCCTTAATTAGTGATTGATGGGGAAGGGCCCAGCCCATTGTGGGTGGGTGGTTCTATCCCTGGGCTCCTGGTCCGGGGTTCTATAAGAAAACAGGCTGAACAAGCCACGGGGAGCAAGTCAGTGAGCAGTGCCCCTCCGTGACGTCTGCGTCAGCTCCTGCCTCCAGGTTCCTGCCTTGTTTGGGTTCCTGTCCTGACTCTTCAGTGATGAACAGTGCTGTGCAAGCATTGGTCGCTACGTCAGCAGTAACCAGGTAAGACAGAGGGCAAGAGAAAAAGTCCCTGCTTGTCTTTTCCAGCGGGTTTTTTTTTTTCTAGCAGCTGTTTACTTCCTCTGCAGGAGACGTGTGGCCTCAGGGTCGGGGCAGCCTGAGCCCTCTGAGAGTTCCTGAGGCTAACACGGTCCAGAAAAGTAAGCGCTCTGCCTCAATCCGGGCCAAAGCACCCAGGAGAAGGTGCTCAAGAGAAAAATGATGCTAAGAGCTTCTGGTGCGTGTGTATGCGTGCGTGTGTGTGTGTGTGTGTGTGTGTGTGTGTGTGAGAGAGAGAGAGAGAGAGAGAAGATAGAAGAGAGAGAGAAGATAGAAGAGAGAGAGAAGATAGAAGATAGAAGAGAGAGAAAGAGAGAGAGAGAGAGAGAGAGAGAGAGAGAGAGAGAGCCTGTTCATGTGACAGTAGGCCAAAGGTCAACCCCAAGGGCTGTTCCGTTTTTACTACTTTTCACTGTAACTTTATTAACAGCATCCCACTGTGTAATTAATAATGCATCCTGCGTAATAACCTCACCCCTGCTCTCTCCTGTCTCCCTTCCACCCCTGTTAGCCCCTGACTCCTCATGAGTCCATTTCTCACATTCCTATCTTTTTGCTCTCTAACTACTGAGTTTAACCAGGCTGTCCATGTGACCACAGGCTTGGAGTTCTCCACTGGAGCTTGGTAGGCTCATCAGCAGATGCCCAATTGAAGACAAGGACTGCCCCTATCTCAGAACTACAAACAGCCAATAGTTCAGCAATGAGAGGGGCCCTCTGAGCTCCTCCCCACCCCCCAGTTGGGAGAGAACAGGTCCAGCCTTGGGCAGACCCAGTGCGAGGAACCGAAGCTGAGATCATGATTAGAATGGCCACTCTTTCTCAGAACACAGCATCTCCAGGCCCCTCTCACTAGCCTCTGGCTCTTACATTCTCTCTGCTCCCTCTCAGGGTCCCCTGAGCCTCAGATGGGGTGCTATACATGTTCTGTTTAGGGCTGAGCACCCAGCTGTCACTTATTCTCAGCACCTTGAACGTCCATGAGTCTGTGGTCACCACTGTTCACTGCAAAGAGAAGTTCCAAGTTCCTCTACTTCAGGCTGAGAGCAGCCTTTGTCCCGGTGCCAGGGGACGGAAACACTGCTGAGTTTCCTCTTTTCCAGTGCTACGTATGCGGTATGACCCTAAGGACAGTAGCTCACGTCTCTCAGCACTTTACAGGCACGATCTGGATCATGTGCGACTACCCAGGGAAACGACTCTTGATGAGCACAGCCAAGCAACACCCTGAAGTAACAATGACAGTTAGCGTTGCAGTTCAAACTCAGAGGTCTAATGACGCAGCAACGGTCTGACCTCTGACCCCTGCCCTACTCTGCCGCTGTCCTCAGTGAGGTCATTTCATCCTTTGTAGCACTGTAATTGGAAGGTGGTTTTATGCTTACAAATGAGCAGAGGGGCTCAGGGTAGCTAGACGCCCATGCAAAGTTACCAGTCTGGCAGGAGGAAGAAACAGGGCTTAAACCCTTTACTGACCCACTCCTGAGTTCTGATGGCTCCACACACCCTTGATCAATCAAATTTATAACTTTCAAAGCCAGGAGCTGACTCCAGTTGCTCTCAGGGTTGTGCATGACTGCTCAGATGCACGTGGAAAACAGATGCAATTGCCTGCCCATCCCAAACCAACATGCCCCAGCCATGCAGAGCTGGGCACCGTCAGTCACATGTGAGTCACCACCGGTGGCTGGCACCAGCTCCTGAGACCCAGTTGTGTCTCTCAGCCCACACAGACCCTCTGCAGATCCTGCTCCACCTGCCTGTGCAGAATGTTCCATTCCCTTGGAATCCTGCCGCACATTTGCACGAGGCTTTGCCGTCTGGATCGAGAAGGCAGCTGTAGTGGAAAGGGCAAATGACGTTTTCAGAGAAACACCACGTCCCTCAGCCCAGCACCCAGGCTACCAACTCTATGAAGCACTCAGAGGCTCTGCCAAAGGCCTGAGGGGACAATTGGTTCCTGGCACGATTCCCACCACAGCCACTCCAGGCAAACCACACGGTATGCCTACGAGGCATGGTTACTCGTCTTCACAGTGCTACCCATGTGACTGGCTGAGCTTTGGGCTTCATGTTGTCCACAGGTAACACAACAGCCCCTGAAAGGCAGTGTGATTATTAGAGCCATTTGTGAGGGAAGACGCTGAGGCAGGGAGGAAGTAAAGGATTGGCTCCAGGTCATGTGACAAGGGACAGTGATGCAGGATGACTGTGGGTTCCGGTCTAACC